>NW_017803713.1:940364-983059 GCF_001625305.1 Branchiostoma belcheri | reverse complement strand
GAAAGAAAAAGAAAGAAAGAAAGAAAGAAAGAAAGAAAGAAAGAAAGAAAGAAAGAAAGAAAGAAAGAAAGAAAGAAAGAAAGAAAGAAAGAAAGAAAAAAGAATTAGAATGAACTGTGTGAATTTTGTGTTTGTGAAAAGGATAACCCTTTAAGCAAATGTTCTTTTTTTGTTTTGCAACAGGAATCCGGAGACGACACAGACCTGATGCGGGTTGTGGGAGTTCACGACTTCCGGCTGGGAAACGTCACCAGTGTGCGCGGCGTGTTTGTGTACCCGCTGTGGATGCTGCAGAGGATTACTGACTACTACTCCGGGCTGTCCCCGGGGCAGCAGCGGGCCGTGGACAGGTTCCTGGACCGGTTCCAGGGCGGGCACGAGCTGGTGAAGGCCGACCTGTCGCGGTGTAGGGTCGAGAGGAAGTCTGTCGGCGTGAGACTCGCCAGGCCAGGCAACGCTAAACTGTAATCGGTCAACTTCGGTAAATCTCGTTTCCCGTCGGCTGAACAGACAATCACGTGACCCCTACCCTGATACTAATTATTCCGCCCCTTTACCCTCTGACCCTTCCTCCCTAACCCTCGTAAGGGTCATTCGTGGCTCAACCTTTCTCTGTACGGTCACATTCCCACCCAACCCTCCCATGACTAACCCGAGAACACCTGGATTGTAGAACGTTAGTTATGTTTTCTCATCTCATACGACATCGCGCTACCTTAGTTCTTACTGACTTATCTAGACTCGTACATTCGTCATAGCACTGTACGTTATCCTCAATGGTACCTGCGACATAGCGTACGTAATCAGTTGTTACATAACCTTCATGTTGTCTCTTCTCTGCAAGATACCTGCCTTGCTAGCGTTCCCAGTCACATTGTGGCCATTTGCTGTACTCAGTATGTTGTGTAGCTGTAACCTCTGATATACTCCAGAATTGTGTTATTGTCGTATTTTGAACCACGTTACTTACGAAAGTCAGTAGTTATTCAGGTGTACCTGTAACGCATCACTTGCTTAGCCAGGATGTTTTCAACCTTGTTCACGTAGATGAGCTTTTGAACTTCGCCGGTTAGAGGTTACTTACAAGTCAGGATGCGTTAAACATCCGCTGGACAGAGCATTGGTTTAACCGACCAGCCCGACTTTGGCTAAACAATTGGCAACCAGGGTAAAATAGGTCGCCAGCTCGCAGCACATGACTTGTTGTTGTTGTATTAGGCTCCTGTATAAGTATGTACATGCTATGAGAGCTACAATGTGTAGAGAGTAATGGTGTTACTGACTTGACGAGCCAATTGCAATAAATGCCCGACCGTACTGAGGTGACGGTGGTGAGCTCACTACCCTAATTGTGTGTGTTTGTCTGTGAAATAGACGGGAAACATAGTTCTCTTCGGAGCTTGCGAAGAAGAGAAAGCCCCTGTCACACATTTACGAATATGGCCTCCCCTACGTATACCCCCGCCAACCCGTGTTTGGGAGTTGTTCGGCGCAGAGTGACGTTCGGAGAATTTTACTAGGGTTCGACTTCGCCAGTCGAATGTTTCAAAATGTTTTAGAAACTTTCGTGAGGCGTTCGGGAGATGTGATCATATCAAATCAAATCAAGTTGAACTTTATTGCTCAACAACTGTAGCTGGTACAATGTATGGCAAAGAAACAACAAGGGTACATAACAAACTAATACTAAAATGTAATTCTAACGAGCTAGTCCATAATGATACTAAAGCTAATCTATTGTGTTTTCTTAAGAAGAGTATTTTTTTCATTACATTCTGTAATTCAGGAGATATATCAGCTATTTACAATATGGTGTCACTTTTGTAGGGATTCCAATATGAATTTTCCAACGTACACTGATGTCTGAGAAGGACATAAAATGAGCATATTGAAGATATCTGATTTTGAGTGGGGTAGCGTAACATTAGTTATAGGTGGCTAGTTTTCGACCGTAAGTCAACAAAACAACTGCAAACCACTCGTGAGTAAGTCAGCGGTGTTTGGGACGTGTTGAGGGCTCAGATTTGGCTGAACTCTAACTTAAATTCGTTTTGAGTCATATACAGAAGGTAAGCTTGGCCTAAGTCTTGTCACAGTGCTTGTCTGGTGATTGAAAACGCGTACGGATTCGTTGGAAGTTTGTGAATGTGTGACAGGGGCTTAACGCGAGAAGAAACCTGGCGGTACATACATACGTCAGGACCGGGCGTTCAGATCGTACGCAAGCCCACGAGCTAACTTACGATCTAAACGCACGTTGCTCACGTATGTCAAATCACGTCGATTTATACATACCGGAAAAATTTAACGTACGCAGTTTTCGTACCACGTCCGGTTTTTGCCCGCACGTGTACATGTAAATTGAATCTTAAACTGTCACATGTATAATTCTGGTAATTATATATAAGATTGGCGTAATAACAGACAAAGTACTTAGGCACGTGTACGCCATACATATGGAAAACATGCGTGCTTACGTTACATGATGTGCAAGGTCTTTACATCAATCTGCTTAGAAGGAAAACATGACTTTCTGACTGATTCTCAGATTTATCAATTTATACGAAATGGCCCGACTCTTATATTTGTGTAAGATACATTCAGCTGCCTTTAAATCCTGTTTTTTGCAAGTCACATTGGAAAAACAAACCATTTTTACGTTATACATGTCTTTGAAAATTATTCTCAGTAACTGATAAAAGATGGCGGATTCTATTTGAAATGCCTGATACCTAACATAATCTATCCACAGTTGCTTGGTTTTGCGGCGTCGTGTGGTGTAGTGGATAGAGTGTTCGGCGCTCAAATAAGAGACCCGGGTTCGATTCCGGGTCGGAGGACAGGGGCATGTTATCAACCTTAAACAAATCCACGCGAAGACCACCGTGTCAACTGTAACCCTCACTCAGGTGTAGGGACTGACACGGTCATCCTACTCGGGAAATCTGTATATCTGTACATGAATCTGTATCTGTGCATGCATATGTAGTGTACAGAAATCTGTATCTGATTGCAAATAAAGATATCGAGTGATTGCCATGATGCTTGGTTCATTCTGCATTCTGCATTAGGTACTCGACGTACAAGAACTTCTATCTTTGATAATTGTTTCTTTTGTTTTATTAATCTTTTAAGAAGAACGCCTTATTCCTCAGGTCGTAAGCTAAAGGCGCCTTAAGCTACAAACTACTGTGTAAACGGAGATTTTCAGGTCTCGGTGTGTTTGTATAAATACATAGATGTGGGGTAACGTAGAGTGTTCGGCTCAGACCCAAGAGGTCCCTGGTTCGAATCCTACCCGCTACCGCCGATCGTGTGGGAAAGGCACTTAACACGACTTTCCTCACTTCACTCAGGTGTAAGTTAACGAGTACATAGCTTCGGTTAGGGACGTGCTGAATCTGAATCATGCTATAGGGTCATGCTTAACATCAAGCGCCTAGACCATGTGAGCAACGCCTGGATCTACAAGTTGACAAACACTCGACCCCTTATCACCATGGTAATGGCAGCGTCAACTTCGATTCCTGGGACATGCACTTAGAATGCCTGTGGGGGAACCATGCCGAACATATGCCCTGTATGTACCGACGCACGGCTAAAGGCGCCCAGGGCGCCAGCGACTCGACTACCTGGGTTACGTCCGGAACCTGTTGGGGGACACCGAGGGTGACCTGCGGCCAGAGGACATTGCCAACCTGGCGGCGGATCGACGGTCGTGGGGAAGACTTGTGGTCGACTGCTCCGCAGCCGGACGATGATGATGATGAGGGACGTCCCTAGGATAGGACCTTAAATGGAGGCCCCGTGTTATGAATAGCCACACCCAACGCACGTTGAAGAACCCACCCCAAAAAGTATGTGGACCTTCCCAGTGTGAATGAATGGATGAATGTTTATTAACGTGCCATTACGACCATACGTCGCCCAGTCCATATAGGCTTATGATACAGAGAATCAGAATCAGATATACCATAAATTATAACTTAATATAACATATAAGTAAATAAATACAGGAAATTAAGTACTACTGGTCATAATACAAATATCAAATCAAATGTAACATAGATGATAAATAATAATAATTTAGGTTCAACCAAATTGATAATGCATAAAAGTAACAAAAGGTAACTGTAACATGACGGTGTGAGTGGTTCAACCCTTACAGTCCTATGGCCACACCTAGGGTTGTATTGAGTTCACCTAGATTTAGCGCGGAATAGCAGCTGCTCTAGACCCTTGCGACAGGCCCCAATAATTGTAAGCTCCTCAGAATTCAGCCTTGGCTGCAAAGAGAAAGTAGCCTACCCAACCAATACATACAAGAATGCCTTGCACAAGAATATATTAATGACCGCTATTTTCATACAGCTCGGAATCAATAAATCCTTCACGACAAATTTATTATGAAAATGCCACTGTTTATTCACATGTCTCAACTGACATTTCTCACACCTTACACGGTGTGTCGTGATTACTGGAATAAAGGGCACTCCAATAGGAAAACATCCAATACATACACTGCGATATTTACATTGTGAAGACTGCAGAATAGTTTTCTATGCTGATTAGGCCATGTTGATTTGATTATATGGGTGACATCCGCGCGCGCATGAATTTTCGGCCGTTTCCAAAAAAAAAAAAGTTTTCAACCATACTGTAAATCGTACAAAAAAGTTGCAAAATGAGCAAAAATATACCATAAGTTCAAAATAAAAATTAATAAAAGCCATACCAATGTCGTAGAATGCCAAAATCAAACGAAAAAAGACGAAATTGTAAAGAAATGAACTTGAAGACTAGATTAATCGCCAAACCATATTCTGTGCCATTTGCTCAACCCTCATGACCACGTAGATTTCATAATGAAAATAACTTTTTTTTTGCAAAACTTTTTTTTTATTCGCACGCGCGCATCAGTTTTGGGGCTCCAGGAGGATGTCATCCATATAATGAAACTAACCAGGCCTAACTACTAAATGTCGAGAACACAATCATTCACTGTCAAGTCTCTGTTCATACACATGCCTGTCTTGGTTGACATACTCCGGATAAATGTCTTCTATTGGCAAACCATGCCCGAAGGCTAATATCTGCATTGTACAGTTTGAAAAAAGATTTTCCGAGACGCAATAGACTAATCTCCGAGTTTCATGGTCTCATGTATATGTACATATCGAAGCAACATCTCAATTATCATAACATTCCATGTATCAGGATATTCCAAATATCTTCTTTAGGCCACACTAATTTAATTTGTTGTTTCTCGATTTTTTCAGAAAAAATATGAAGCGACAGGGCGAAAAAACAGGCCAAGGCATCCCATGATAGCGAAAATGTTACAATAAGAGCCATGAAGTGAACACATCAGGCTGGTTTATAATGAAAACAATAGATATTTAACTTTTAATGAAACAAAAGTGCATTTTGGTACATTGAAAAACTTTAACAACTAGGAAGAAAAGGACTTTCTTCAACCGTTGGGGCCAAATACGTCTTTCATTGAGCATTTTGCAGTTGATTTAGAACCCTTTTTTTTTGCAAATCAGAAAAAAATGGACAGGCAAATCCTAGGAACAGCCAATTAAGATGGTGTGGCCTTATCTGTAACTGTATAGCCGGTTTTACCGCCCTTCGGCGTAACACACCTAGCTTTGTAGGCACGCGGCGCGGTGGCAGCTGGCTACATTGCACCAACGACTTGTTACACCTAACCTTTGAATATCATTCCTGCTATTCATGGTTTTTGAGAATAGATGGTCGGTGCTGAATACAGCTAGTCATCCATACTCTTTTTCCAGGAAAGTGTAATATCCTGCAATGCAAAATCCAACCCTCCCTGCCTAATTAGCGTATGGATCATACCTAGCAGTGCCCACAGGAGTATAACACATAAGCCACAGGCCAGCAGGAGTAGGCAACAGTAAACTAGAGAGCAGTTGTCTTTGACGGACATCAGCTCTTTGATGGCGTAGGCCGTGGCGACCACCGAGCTGATGAGGAGAGCTCCCCGGAGCAGGTCCGTCATGGCCCGCCCGGCTCGTGACATCTCCTCGGCGGTGTCTCGTGCGGCTCGAGCCAGGTCCGTCATGGCTTCCCGTGTCTGGGAAAAGCGCCGCAGCCCGTGCTCCAAGCTGTATAAAATAGTCAAAGAAAATCTAGATGTTACTAGCTACTACTTACTAAGCGACTTAATCATTTAAAAACAGATATTCGTTACTGACATTGAGAATCTGTCTAAGGATATTCTTGTACATTTATTAAGAGTTTCTACCTTTCTATCAACAGCTAATAACACTCAATATTATTGTTCCATGTGCAAACCTTTTTATCCGACTTCAAACGGATTTTGTAATATCTTATAATGCATAAACATTTCTAAACTGGTATTCCAAGATCTTGGTGTACTATGATGTTGCATTTGGGCCAATTTTTAAAGTTTGGCATTTTTACACTTTCTGATAGAGCTATATCTATATCTACCTATCTATATGTGTATGTATAATAAATGTATACATGTTTCGAGAATTTTTAAAGTTTGACATTTTTCCACTTTCTGATAGAGCTATATCTATTTATCTATCTGTATCTATATGTACATGTATATGTATAATAAATGTATATATGTTTCGATCGAGAGGTAATTTTCGATATGAACGTATGTTCCTCACGTATGTCAAAGTCACGATTTACGTACAGGAAAGAAATTGACGCACGCAGTTTTCGTGCCACGTCATGACGTTATGACGTCAGGTTTTGCCCGCACGTGTACGTACATATAAATTGGGTCTTTTAACTGTCACATGTAAAATTCTGGCAATTGCATTTGACATTGACGTACTAACAGACAGACAAATTGCTTAGTCAAGTTTACGCCATACCTATACCATACATGCTTGCATCTGTATCGGTATAACCGGTATCGGCTCTATCAGTCATTGGCAATATTCAGTCCGTGTTCATTATCTAATGACTAGTATGTAAAATCGCGCTTTGCTTGTCATACATCTTATGTATTGTCTTATGTGGCGGCATGAACATACGTCTAAAACATGAGTCTGCCGTGACCATGATTTGTCAAAATGTTAAAATCTAAAAAAATTGACTCAACTTACAACATTAAAAAAAATGACCCGAAAATCGATGTTGAAAATCTGATTTTACTACCCTTTTCACTTAGAGCGCCTTTAAATACAGGCTTTCAACTAGCTAGAAAGGTAACATTTGTAAAGCACATGCATAACATTTACCTTCGCATATGGTCTGCTCTGGTAATTCTTACTCAAGCACATTCACATTTTTTTGTGACAGGAGTGTAAATCCCTCCTACTATAAAATTGCAACATCATGTAACTCAACACCAGTTACCATGGTGACAGGCGGTCTGGTTCAGGTCATTAATCACGTCTGTATTTGGAACGGATGAAGAAACAGAGCAAGAACAATATGTTTTCCTTTGGTAAACATGTTTTCCTTCGGTAAACATAATAAGCAGTTTAGAATCCAATGCGTTATTGATGTATACGCAGCTTATTTTAGCTAGATAGATCACTATTTGTACTACGACGAACATCCATCGTCGTAGATGCAGATCTCAATCTGACGTGTTCAGTTTATGAAATGATATATTGCAAATAAAATAAAAGAAGCCACTAGCGACGAAAGGGCTTCCAAAGTAACGATGCTCTAGAAAATCAAATCTACATCACTGAGATTGATTCAAAATCAGGCAAATGCCCCGAGGTTTTCAGTCTCTTATCTAATTGCGAGGAAAGCGATTGGCCAATTATGGCGGCAAAGCTCTGACAGGCGCCAACATGAAACGTGATTTTCCCCCAACTTATTCAGCCCGAACCGCCTGCTCAGTCAAAACATTGTAATCCATTCCGTTTTTGTGTTTTAAATAGACAATGCGTCGGGTTGCCTCTGCATTCATGGAAAGAACCTAATTTGTTTTTCAAAGATCAGACAAAACTGTCCCTGGCACTACTAAGCTATCTATCATTGTCAAAAGGAATTATCTATCCTCAACATCTTTCACCATTGCTTACGTGTTCTGTTGACCGTACGTCTTTTAAAAGGCATTCAGTGCAGTTTTTAGGGCTTGGAAACCCGAGTTTTCAAAGTCAATATTCTAGTCATTTATCTACATACTGAGTTAAAACAACACTATCCCAATGTATATTGACCGTCATGGAGCAGAAATTCCCTAATTTCAATAATGACCATCCTCCCAGACTGTAAGTCTAGACCCCATGTACATAAATTATGCTAATGAGAGCCCACCTGGAGAACACGTTGTGGATATCGTGATCCATGCTGTTGCCGACACGATCGATGACATCCGTCAGATGTTCCGCCCCCTTCTCCACATCCCCCAGGAGCATGTTCAGCCGATCCGCAGTCTCAAGCATCAGATTGCCGCCTTCCTCCAGCGAACTTGAGTCTGTTGTGTCTAGGCTAACCTAAACAATGAAAACAGGACGACTTTGTTATATTTCTTTCAATAATTAGAGTGATATTGTTGTATGACAAGCCTTCTCTATTTATGCCTATATTTTTAGTACAAAAAATGCGTGCTGACGTGCTTACATGGTAAGCTAAACAATGAAAACAGGAGAACTTTGTTATATTTCTTTCAACAATCAGAGTGCTCTTATTGTATGACAAGCTTTGGCTACTTATGCCTATATTTTTAGTACACAAATGTTGCTTCATCTACTTGATGGTAACCTAAACAATGGAAAAAGGAGAACTTTGTGTCATATTTCTTTAAATAATTAGAGTGCTCTTGTTGTATTACAAGCTCTGGTTTTGCCTATGCCTATATTTTCAGTACGTGCTGGCTACATTTACATGGCTAACCTAGCCAATTACAATTTTTTCTGTTTTCATTTGTTTAGGTTAGCCATATAAATGTATATTTCTTTCAATAATCTCAGTACTCTTGTAGTGTGACAAGCTTCGGCTATTTATGCCTGCATTTTTCATGCAATACAATGCGTACTGACTATATTCGCATGGCTATAAACCTAAACAATGAAAACAGGAGAACTTTGTTATACTTCTTTGGATAATCAGAGTGCTCTTGTTGTTTTACAGTCTTTGGCTATTTATGTCTATATTTTAGTACAAATACGTGCTGACTACATGGCTAATCTAAACAATAAAATAGGAGAATTTTGTGTCATATTTCATTCAACAATTATAGTGCTCTTGTATGACAAGCTTTTGCTAGACAACATAAATGAGAAAAAGGGAGAATATACCTTTAAATAGCCAGAGAGCTGTTATTCTATGGCAAGCTCTGGTTATTTAGTCCTATTTTTAGGACAACTAACTGCATTTGCAACTAACTACATTTGCATATTCCTGATGTCTATTGGAAGAAAAGCCTATCCCGTTTTATCATGATTTAGCATATTTTTCTCTTTTCAATAATTAATGAGAAATACGTTTATGCAATGAAACAAATGAAATACAATTATTATCATAATTTCGATCAGTACGTTTGTATGGGTAAAATACTTTTATGGAATGAATAAATAAATGGGATGAATAACTTTGGAAACGTTTCTGCTAAGATCCTCATGTGTTAACCCTAACGAGATCGTTATATAACGATCTTGATAGGACAACATCGTTATGTAACGATCTTGTTAGGATTAAGACATGAAGAAGACGTCGAGACAAAATGTCTCTCATTCAGTAGCCTTTTGTCTCTTTTGGGAGCAAGATAGTATCAAATTGGCCACCAGATACCAACAGTACGGGGACCAACGGTAACTGATGGCCAATTTGATACCACCTTTCTCCCGAAGGAATATGATCGGAGTTTATTTCATCTTTGCATAATTTTTTTTTAAAAAGTGTTATGTGCATTATGTGCATCCACTAGGTTCTATTTTCTAGGCCTCCCTACCATGCCATCCCATTTTCTTAAGACTATGAGCCATGATAGCACACGAAGGAAAGAGAGGGCTTTTACTTTATTCACAGACGTCTGCTGGCAATTAAGGAAATTAGGAACCCGTGTGCTGCAACATGCGCGCAGTAACGTTTTCTCCGATATAGTTTCGAACAGCACAAATTACTTTCTCAGCGGGAGTTGTTTTTTGTGGTTTCTAGAAACCACACCGTTATGTCTTGAGTGGTGGAAAACTGTTTAGGGTAATTTTAGTTTTAAGCCCAGAATCTTCCTCCGGCAAACTACAACCCGATTTGGCGAGCAATCTAAACATGTCTAGGTCGCACTTACAGTTATGAACTGACCAATAGAACGTAATACAAATTGAGGTTTGCGGATTTCAGTTAAATTTGTCGAATTTGACTGCAATATTACGTCCGAATGTACTCCCAACCACTAGCAAAACCAGTCTTCAACCCTGGCACAAACTCTGTTTACTCCTAAATGTATTTTTAATAGTTTTAAAACATTCAGCTGGTGCAGCCGAAAAATAACCAACTGAACACGAACATTGTTAAAACGTCTCGTACTTGTAATCCTAGCACTGAGTTTGTTTGAGCTGACCTGTAACACACGCTCATACATGTACGTGTACATGTCTGCTCTCACCAGAAACATTTTGTAAATAGGTTACCTGATATCACCAACTCTGACTTTTAGAATTGTCTTTTATCATATTCAGGAGTTTTATACTTGGTCTTTAAAGGCGTATCTGTAAGCAATGACACATTTCAGGTATTGATTCTGTATTGTACCTGCCATGTCATTGGTAATAAAATCTGAATCTGAATCTGAACACCAGTCAATTCACAGTAATGCGCTTGGTTGAATTTGGTGGAGTTCGGCAGGCCATATTCAGCCATATACATGCAATCTTTCAGGTCAACGAATACTTAACCGCTGTAAAAGCGGCACAGGTGAATAATGTCTTATACAAACGCTATCACTTTTGAAAGTCGGTGTTATTCAGGTACACCAATGGAGGATTATTGCCTTTTTTATGATACATATTCTGTATCATATAAGAAGTTCATTCCTCTTATTATAAGCAGGATGTCAACCTTGGGACCTATCGTACGTGTAGTAATCAGGATGAACGGATTTTATTCCTGATTTAATTCAACCCGACCGACAACTGGTCATTTGTTAGCATGGGTTTATTCTCTATCCCCTGTCAGCGACCATTTCTAAGAAGTCGCACCTTGGCTGTAACGTTGTCAGGAAAACAAGAGCAAGAGTAATTTCTATTGCCTTCGCACAGCTTTACATATGTCCGACATCCACGGTGCAACATCAGCAACACTAGTCTCTACCAGACTAACTACGCTGGCTATACATAGGAGAATATTTGCAGGAGTTTGGCCGCCTTAGGGTTTGACTGTGCCGCGCATCGGAGGGAACGGGGCTACCTCCCCGCGGCAGGACTCCCTTGGTCCATTTGATTCCCTTTTTTGCCGAATTCTACGATCCGTATTCCCGTAGAAAGGCCTGGTGGAGGCTAAGCAACGCTGCCTAGGTGGCCTTTGTATTGCTGTTGCAATTTGAATAAAAGAAAAATATGTATGTGTTGGTCAGACGTTACCAGCTGAGTCTGCCCCTGCTTACCCAAGTAATGACATGTATCATATTCTGCAAATATTTTAGATACAAAATACAAATAGAAATATGTATTTGGTTTACTCAACCTAACGTTACCGTGTATAAGGCTGACGCATAGATGAAGGGTTTCAGAGAAACCATAGTACTTGCAATGATTGATGTCATCGTATTAGGGAGTTAATGTGTTTTAGTCGGATTATCCTCTTTTTAGCATCTTTGAACACGTTCCACCGTCACCGTTTAACTCTAGGGAAAATAACTAAGACGATAATGCTAATAATGATACATCTTTTCGTTATCTAAAGATTGCTTAGAATATTCCAAAACATTGTATCTGGTTCGCATTTGAAATCAATCTTCTTAATGTTGTCAAGATATTACGATATTAGGATTTCATTTTACGTAACCAATATAGACCCTCGCCTGCTTTAATTTTGATGTCTATCAAGCACCTTTCTCAGAGCTTCTGACTGGAGAACTGCTTCTCTTGTACAACTAGATCTAACTATTTTCTGTTCGTCAAGATACGGCATAACGGCAGTAAGGAAGGCAAATAGAAAAGGAGACGAATAGCCTTACCTGAAGAGCGAGAGGAAGTTTGCTGATTTTCCCTGCGATGCTGATGAAGGGCCGCCTGTGTTCCTCCGGCTCGCCTTGATGATGTCCATGACCTGGTTTCCTGTTGATCGGGCTCGGGCTGTGGCTGGGCGTGCTACGGTCCGACCCTGACGGCAGACGGAAGACGTTCTTCCTCCGCTCCCGTGTTTCCCCGTGGCGGTCCTCACGATCGTACTCCTCCGGGCTTTCGTCCCCGGCCTTGCGATGCTTGTCGTGGCGGGGAATCTTGAGCTGCTCGGCGCTGTCCGCGCTGTGGTGCATGCGGAACAGCTGGCGCCTTCGTGCTCGGAGCTGGTCCATGATGTGAACTAGAAGGTGGTGCACAGAAATATGGTTCACGTGTTTACTGGTCATACTGTTCATTGAAGAAATATCTTATATAGAAACGCGTCAGTCTAAGGATTTAGCCAAGACTCAAGAGACGGCGGGGTTGTTCCCAACGTTCCTCCTTAGGGACCGCAGAGAATGAGAACACCGTTGCCTCTGAGCAGCATTTAACAGCTTCCCTCTTATCGGCGATATGCAAACAAAATGCAAAGCAAGTCATTTCTCATCCTCCTTTAGATGTAATCCCGGATATGTGTCTGTATGCATTACCATCTGCAAGTCCATCATTTACAAAATGTTCATGCGACATGTATATTCTAAGCATTCAAACTTGACGTAATAGGAAATATAAGCATCAGAAAAAAAACAATGTTTCCAAACGTTTACATCACGCCTACCTTTTCCTATGCTCGATTGAAACACTTCAAAGTTCCAAGCTTGAAAGGCGTCAATCACAAACGTTTTTATGTTCTGGAAAACCTGGGCGACGTCACCACTGAGAGTATAACTAGGCGTTCAGACGAATAGCTGGCTGTCGGGAAAGATAAGCGGAAAGGCACGTTGGAGGTACACGTGCGAGTGAACTGGCTTTAACTGATGCGCTTATACAGATAGACCCGAGCGATTGCGGCATCACATGCACGGCCTGGTGGGACCTCCGGAAAGACAGCGGGAATACAGATGAAGAAGAGCACGGTGCAGCTCGCACAGTTCGCAGCCTGATGATAATAACGAGTGGGCGTGGGCGTGTTTGTGGATGGAGCTACACGTGCCTTGTTAGTTCTGAACATGACTTACACACTAAACTTTTGGGTGTGTTTTTGTTGCACAAAATGTCAGAAGAGACTTTTGAAGTTTATCTAGATTTTTGTTTCCAAAGAAGTAATCTAACGAGAATTATAAATAGTTCTGTCAAACGCATCATAGACGTCTCCACAATGTTTAAAAAAATAAAATTAACCAAAAAAAAAAAAAAAGACATGTCGAAGAAATAGTGGGCGATCTCTTCATTATTTGTTATATCTATTTGTGATCAGAAGCCATCAATATGTTGTTTAGTAGTACATGCAGAAGGCACGCTTAGACACGCTTCCATATGCAGGTGGTCTAAATGATCAGACGTATTGACAGATCGAGCGTTTGGGTTTTGGCTTCAAAGATATTTACATGTTTTTTAGTCATTTTGCTGTCAGTGTTCATCTGCCGGTTGGTAGTACCGCACGCATTTGGACATCACTAAAGCCAGCGGCTCATATATACACTCAACAATAGTACACAAGAGATGCGACCTATGAACATGCTCCACAACTCACCAATTAAGCTATTTCAGATCTCCCATGACTCTCAGACAGCTGCCTCCTACTGGAAAGCTGCCCATATGATTGCTAAAACGGGAAACAAAAAAAATCGCTCCGTCTGCAGGCCCATTCATTACTACCGATAATATGCAAAGTTATGGTGAAATTATCGGAGTTCACACTCGTAAACGTCTGACCAGGCACCAGCTTTTCTGTTACAGCCGGCATGGCTTCCGCGAGATAGACCGACAATTGATATGGTAAAATAATTCTCTTTATTCAAAGAGGGAGTTTAGAGTTCTTGCCCTGGAATATCAAAAGTTAAGAAAGCCTTCGATCGTGTCTGGCACAACGGTTTATTGTTCATGCTGACATACGTAGCCGGTATATAAAATGACCTGTGTGGCTGGATTTCACCCTCCCTACCTGACAGACGTCAGTCTGTTGTACTAGCTACAGATTTACCTCTTTATCAATTCCCACAACAGCTGGGGTTCCCCAAGGCAGTATTTTTGGGCCTTTAGTATTCTTGATTATCTCGATGACCTTGCATCTCATGCCAAGACGGCTCAACTATTATCTATTTGAATATAAGCCTTTGACTTATATTTATAGAGTATATGATTCAACTTTATATATATAGTCATAAAAAAATCTTCCTGCGGCCCTTACAGGAATACAAGTACATGTTACTCGTTGTACTGTAAGCGGACATCAATACATACTTTACTAACGTGCCAAGATCTAACACCCACGGCCAGGTTCATTTATCTTCATATGTGTCATGGACCAGCAGCTGTGTAACTCACGCCCACAGCTCCAGTAGTAAGGCCACACCGACTCAATTTTATGGATGACCCCAAACTAGTGCGCGCGGGCGAATAAAATAAAAATCCGGCCAAAAATAAAAATGCTACTAAACCACGGGAATACAAAGCTGGTGTTGCTGGCAAAGCTGAATTCGCGACAGTACTTAGCGACGTATACGACAAGCCGGCACATGCTGGCTTTTTGCGGAATTTATTAATCGGTACTGTACTTATGTACTGAGTTCTTGAGTCGCGGAGCTTTGAATTCGATAGCCTGGGTGCTCGGCTCCGTTTTGTCGCTGACTACCATGTACTACTCAGACCTAGAGCCAGGCCAGAGCCTCGGTGGAGGTGATCTTTTTGTTTAATTTTTTGAGGGCGACAGGCGAAAATCAATGCGCGCCCGGATGTCATCCATAAAATTAAGGCGGTGTGGCCTAAGGGTTCCCGGCAAAATTTAAACACCTTTTAGACTGCAGCTTGAACTATTATTAATGAAACTTTATTGCATGTTCATTCCCCGTGGGGATAAACGCAGGGATGTACAATGTGCAATGTACTAGAAAGAAATTACAACAATAATAAAAAAGGTCTAAGGTCTAAGGTATAAAATGCTATAAACTATATAAAGTAGTATTGATCTAAGTTCTAATGGCTTCTTCTCTCTTTTTGAAACATTTTAAAATATAAGTACATACTTTATTCATGACATCTATATTGTACATGATATTTAAAAGTGTCTTCTTTTGATAATGTTTTTCATTTTTGTCCAGCTTAATTGAACTAAACAGTGATTTACGTTCGTTGTCATATATTGTACTATGCAATGTACTAATTATATGTGCTGTATTACTGAGGTAATATGCGTATCAATGAGGATGATAATGTCAAATAAACTTTGAGGTATGATATTGATGAGTCAATATTGATTGAATATTGACGTGGTTGATTTAGCCTAATTTTATTAATTGTACGATGGAACCATCAGTTTCACAATGTGATTTATTTCTGTAAAAATAGATACTTTACAAGAGACATTTAATAGTATCACTATGTAACATCAGGACGATACGAGAAGTAAATAGTTTAATCACTTTATCCCGAAGTTGAATCGGCCCTACCTCATTGTAAATAAGTGCAATTAAGGAGGTGGAGGTGACAAAATGACTCCTTATTTTTTTTTTAAACTCGGCTGTTTGTTTACATTCTGGCAGTTTTTGGTGGCACCACAAACTGGGTGCTACTTCGGCACCAACCATGTATATCAGAAATTTGGGATTATTGCACAAATATGTTGAAAACTGGAAGTAACGAAATCAGAATCACATACATATTTTTTTAAATTAAAATAATAAATATTTTTAAAAAGATATTTCGATTTTTTGTGAAATAATATTGGGGAGGGGGACCTTCGGGGTGGGTGGCAGTCAGGAGCGCGGTTTAGTCAGGGTAGCTGCTTTAATATTTACTTCGATTCCATTGATAGCAGATTCTTAACAAAAAGTACAGGGACTTTTGTATGGTCTTCTACAACTAAAGATCTAACAAAGGTAAATACATGTATTGATAACTTAATCCTACGTACAGAATATATATGTATGTGGCAAATTACAAACAGAATATATATCAGTGGTAACAGTAAATGTTTAAATACTCCCTAACATGTAGTCTCTAAGATTGAAACATTCTTTAATGTATTTTCCTATTTGAGTACTGTATTGGTTATCTCCCCTGAGAATGTAATTGAAATTATCTACAGGATCTAACGTATTGAAATTAGTTAAACAAGTGAAAAGAAAAGTGAACAGATATATATATCACAGAACATGACCGGTATCTGATGCATTTATTTAAGACCGTTCAATGACTCCTGGAAGCATGACTTCATGGCCAGGTGGGTTCAAGCAATATCTTCCACACGAGGGGCAACTCAAGAGAAGTTCATGAAATTGAGTATCATACATGTCATGCTAGGTTATAGGGTAGAATGAGGACAGATACCTCAAAGCTGGCAGCTTTTAAAACATTACCAGGGTCGTTACGTATATGTACAGTCAAACCTGCCAAGGTGTCCACCTCTTCAAGCAGGCCACCTATCTAAGGTGACCGCTTTTTCTTCGTCCCCAAAAATGTCCCCATTGACGCAAGCATTAAGCAACCTGTTCAAGGTGACCACCTGGCCAACGCGATACCTGTCCGTGGTGACCACATTATTTTCGATCATGTTGATTAGTGATGATAACTAATGAGAAATCATGGAGAAACAAGTCAGTTTGCCTCGACTGCTGGATGACGTTTTGTTAGACGTAAATTGTTCCATGCGCCACCTCCCCCGCACGCATTCACCACAGATCTAAAGATGCCAATAGCATTTGACATTAAAACATCTGAGCTTGGAAACCATTTATGTCTCACTCATGTCGTGAGGCAACCCTCTTCAAGGAGACCACCTGTCCAAGGAGGCCACTTTTCTTTGGTTCCCCTGGGTGGTCGGCTTGGACAGGTTTGACTGTACCTGTTTTTACACTTTCTTAAAGTCTGCCTTTACAGCATCAAAGCAGAGCGGCAATGGTGGCAATCATTATTTGTTACCTCCGTGTATGGAGGTTATGTTTTAGATGTGTCTGTGTGTGTTTTGGGTCAAAGGTCATAGAAAAGCTTACGGAGCAGAACAGACTGTGAAATTGCAACATTATGTAACACAGCACCAGTCACCATGGTGACAGACGTCAACAAACCATGTCATTGGCCAGGTAAGAGGTTAGTAATTGGAGAAGAAGAAGAGGAAGAAACAGAGCAAAAACAAACATAATAAGAAAACAGAGAAACTAGGCAAAAACTCCGGTAAACATAACAAGAAATTCACCTGAATGAATATACACCCCCCCCCCCTCACACACACTCACACCAAAAAAAGCTCGACTTTTTTCGCGGAGGTGTGACATCTTTGATTTCTTGTTATCCAAGTAACTGTTGAAGTCGTGCCCTTTCACGTGTATCTGCCTCACGTGTACGAGACTGAGATTGTTTACACCAAAAACCTCCGTGGGATCATGTATCTTGGGGATCAAACGGCAATAACAATTTCTTGATCGGAGATTTGCCCCGCTACTCGCTATTGTGAAGGGAGACAGTCTGAGTCGCGGGGACTGATGTAATCACATAACGTTCCGCGCATGAATGCACAAGGAGCCGCTTCCCCGGCACATGTGTAGATTACCGTCTCCTCACATGCTCAACTTGTTCTTTGGAGTATAACCATGTGATGTGAGAATATCGTGAACTTTCCGGAGGGATTTGTACGCAACTGACCTCAATCTACATTTCGGGTCTGCTCCAAGCAGATCATACGGTCCCAATGCCGGCAGCATACAGTCGGCAGAGGAATGACTAGTAGCCATTCTTTGCAGTGGCTAGCGGGTAGCCTCTACCAGGCTTCAGGAGGCGGCTGGAAAGAATAAAAATTTGTCAAATAAGGAGATAACCTTCCAGGGGAATTGGAACAGCTAGAGTGTACAGTTTACTGCACCCGGAGCCTGGTAGAGGCTAGCTAACGGTCACTCCACTGGCCAAGGCAATGGATACTGCCTTGTCACCGTATCACCTTTTTGTATATCAATCCGTTATCGTTTTACCCAATCATGTAAAAGTAAATTAAAACAAACAAGAAAAATAAAATGTTTCTCTCCCCCTCCCTCTCTATCTTTCTTTCTCTTTTAAGGGGCTTCGAGATAAATTAACTGAGATCTTTTCTAAGATTGAGTCTCTCTAAAATGAAGTTAGATGATATTTAGATAAAAAGATAGATTACGACGTGCTTTGTATTATAATTCCAGCTTCGCTGTTGTCTTTAAGAAGTTTTATACCCAGTAAAACTCGCGTGGTCTATCGTTCGCACATTCAGACATCCGTTGACGTATTTTGATCTAGGCCACTTACTTACTAACGTTGTAACCAGCTTGAATTTCCTGTCAGTGGATCAAAAGACTGGAGTTCAACAACGGAGGGGTTCTTCCGTATACGTAGAAAAGATAACACTCTGGAGTGGTGATGTTGTTTATCAAAACAACCCACCTACATGTATGTCGCAAAGCTTAAGTGTTGGTACGACGTGCCAATGTAAGATTTGCATTTTCCAACGCATCAGTAGACAGCATGAAAGTGCAATTGTGGGGTAGGATGGCGTAAATGTGGGGTCGGATAGCGCATCAACTGCAGAGTGTTGACTCATAACCAAGAGGTTATGAGTCAAACAAGAAGACAGAAGAAAAATGTCCAGACTATGCATGATGTACAAAACGACTAATAAACTGGTGGGCGTGCCAACTACTAGTACCTAATACCAGTCCAGAAGAGAACAAGAAATAGCCATGCCTTTAAGTACCAGTTACTAACCAAGGATTGAGGTGTTAAAGAATTCATTCTTTCCTACAAGTAACGCAGAGTGGTACTCGGTGTCGTCAGTCTCTCGTATCAGCCATGCCAGAATGATCAGTATATGATGATCATGGGCATAAAAGAAAGGAGGAACGAACTGTATGTATTCTTTCGTTTGATATTGTAAACCCTGCTTCTCCTATTGGGTCAGTTAGTCCTCACTACTTGTGAGAAATTGGGCTGGTCTCAACCATGATGTTTCTGACTCAGGGAGAAGAGTTGCTGTTACAGTTCTACTCGGTAACCCGTAACCCAGGTGAGTGGTGATACCATTCAGGTGGTAGCACCATTCACCTTGAAGTGGCCTAATAACGGCCGTGTTACGTGGCGACCACGAAGTAAAAAAAAAGTATGCGTGTTTTTAACCCCTGTTCCTTTAGCCTCACGGGTTCCTAGTAAGAACGACCTTCTAACGGTAGGAGATTTACACACATGTAAGCTACGCGTGCCGATTCACGTGTTCACTAAAGTTTGATTGGAGATACTTATAAAATGATTATCACGAGTTTATATGTATTTACTACCTGTAGAGACCATAAGTGTGCTAATTGTCACAATTACACACGGAAGAGCACGTCTTTACCTACATTGCGTTGCTCAGTATGAAATGTGGATTACATAAATGTTATGAGCAGGTTCTATTTGTATGGTTTTACATGTAGATTGTCATGTCACAGGATGTCCTGTCACATGTGACAGTCATAGCTTGACTTGTGAAAATACTTCTGTCGAAAAAAAAATTAAACCAGACGTTGAGGCTGAAATGGATTCTAATCGCACTGCATAAAATTTATTCTTAACAATAAATTTCATTCTTGAAGCATATACATTACTGGACAAAGCCCCTCGCGGGGAAAAGATGTCAATGCCCTTGGGCGACCAGTGGTGAGTATGCAAACAAAAAAAATGACATTGGACTAAAGACTAGTGAGCATAACCTTCTAACCCTAAGAGAGTTTACACACATGTAAGCTGCGCGTGCTGATTCACGTGTGTTCACCAAAGTTTGATCGGAGATACTTAAATACTACTTGTAGAGACCATAATTGTGCTAATTGTTATATATACACACGGAAGAGCACGTTTTACCCACATTGCTTTGCTCAGTGTGAAAATAGGATTACATAAATGTTATGAGCAGATTCTATTTTATGGTTTTACATGTAGATTGTCATGTCACAGGATGTCCTGTCACATGTGACAGTCATAGCTTGACTTGTGAAAATGCTTTTGTGGAAAAAAGTTCTAAACCAGAGGTTGAGGCTGAAATGGATTCTGATTGCACTGCGTAAAATTCAATCTTGAAGCATACCTTTCATTCTTGAAACATCTATACATTACTGGACAGAGCCTCTCGCGGGGAAAATAGGTCAAGGCACATGGGCGACCAGTGATGGTGATGCAAAAAAAGTGATATTGGACTAAAGACTAGTGAGCAAAACCTTCTAACCGTAGGAGAGTTACACACATATAAGCTGCGCCTGCCGATTCACGTGTGTTCACTTAAGTTTGATCGGAGATACTTAAATGATTATTATGAGTTTTACATGTATTTACTACCTGTAGAGACCGTGATTGTGTTAATTGTTAAAATAACACCCGGAAGAGCACGTTTTTACCCACATTACTTCGTTCAGTATGAAAAGAGGATTACATAAATGTTATGAGCAGGTTCTATTTTTATGGCTTTACATGTAGATTGTCATGTCACAGGATGTCCTGTCACATGTGACTGTCATAGCTTGACTTGTGAAAATGCTTTTGTCGAAAAAATTTCTAAACCAGAGATTGAAGCTGAAATGGATTCTAATTGCACTGCGTAAAATTCATTCTTAAGCACACCTTTCATTCCTGAACCATCTATACATTACTGGACAGAGCCCCTCGCGGGGAAAAGATGTCAATGCCCATGGGCGACCAGTGGTAATGATGAAAAAAAAGTGATATTGGACTACCGACTAGTGAGAACGACCTTCTAACCATAGGAGATTTACACAGTCACATGTAAGCTGCGAGAGCCGATTCACGTGCTTACTTAAGTTTGATCGGAGACACTTGAATGGTTACCCTGTCAGTTTTACATGTATTTACTACCATGATTGTGTTAATTGTTATAATCACACACGGAAGAGCACGTTTTTACCCACATTGCTTTGCTCAGTATGAAAATAGGATTATATAAATGTTATGAGCAGGTTCTATTTTTATGGTTTTACATGTAGATTGTCATGTCACAGGATGTCCTGTCACATGTGACAGCCATAGCTTGACTTATGAAAATGCTTCTGTCGAACTAAATTTTAAACCAGAGGTTGAGGCTGAAGTAGATTCTAATTGCACTGCATAAAATTCATTTTTAAGCACATCTTTCATTCTTGAAGCATCTATACCTTACTGGACAGAGCCCCTCGCGGGGAAAAGAGGTCAACGCCCTTGGGCGACCAGTGGTGATGATGCAAAAAACAAAAAAAGTGATATTGGACTAAAGACTAGTGAGCATAACCTTCTAACCGTAGGAGATTTACACACATGTAAGCTGCGTGTGCCGATTCACGTGTGTTCACTAAAGTTTGATCGGAGATACGTAAATGAGTTTTACATGTATTTACTACCTGTAGTGACCGTGATTGTGCTAATTTTTATTATTAATAGTTACATAAGGAAGAGCACGTTTTTACCCACATTGCTTTACTCAGTATGAAAAGAGGATTACATAAATGGTATGAGCGGTTTCTTTTAATGGCTTTACATGAGAATTGTAGTTTGGGCATGTCATAGCTTGAGTTTTGTTGAACAAAATTCTAAACCAGACTTCAAGGCTCAAATGGAGTCTATTGCTCTGCATAAAATCAATTCTTTAACCAAACCCCAAAGCATGCGTTAGAGTTCCTTTTATTCATGTGCCTTTAGCATTGCTTCGGATTTCGTGAATTCTGTGAGTCTGGCCTTTGCATGTAATCTCTCTCTGTCAGGCAATGGCACTGATTTGACCCCTTTCTCCTTTCCTGTCCAGATAGGTTACTAGAACTCAGAATGTGACTTAGGCCGTGTTTATGCGAAGTCACCCAAGGCGCTTTACATGTGGTTTACCCCGAGGCCGGTTTCAAGTGGCTCCGTCTGAACGCTCCAAATCACATTGAAAGCGCCTCGATCTCAAGCCACTATAGAGGTGGTTTCGAATCGGTTTTCCCGACAATAATGACACGCTACCTAGAGTGTTTTCATCAAACAACGAATGTAGTTTCGGAGAATCGTGATCGGGAACGTTAACGTTTTGAAAGGAATGTATGGCACGTGGACCAGATGTGAGGAATGTGAGTTACCCGAATCGCGGTTTGGGTGACTTCACATAAACACGGCCTTATTCAGCCTACTTACCTGGCCCTTAGACGAATTGATTAAATTTTGTGACTTCTCTTCAGCTGCAGTCTCGCCACGCCAATGTCACAATTTAACGACGATACGTTACGGCGCATAGCCATTCTGAAAAAAAAAAATCTTCACGTGCACGATTGATTTTCTCTATCTGCTGCACAATTAAACCTCAGCTCGATGACTCCTTTGGTACGACGTTATATATAAAATAGACTATCGTGTCGGGGACCGACATACGCCCATTTTTTAATAAGGCCAAGGACACAGGCATATTCGTTGTACAATTATCGTGGAGCAAACTACGGGCATACTTGAGATATCGTCGTGCATGTGCGCCGTACAACAAGCTGCCTTGTTATGCATGGGAAAACATAATGATTGTTGACGATTTGTTCTGTTACAGTCTGCTTAAAAAGTCAACAACTGCCCAGGACGACTGCCCGTTATCACGAAAATAAAACCAACCAAACTTGAAAATATATCCAAAGAAAAATCCCCAAAATGAAACTAAAAGAAAATCGCAACAATAAAACCACAACAAAATCACAAATATATATATATATAAAGTTTCTTCATTAACCACATTTAGTAACCTGACATGGCTATAGTGTCCTGTTATTGTCAGAGTTATAGTCTCCATTTGATATGGCACCTGTTTTTCGAAGCTTATAGACACGAAAGAACTTTCTAAGCTTGCACCCAAGCAGCCTGCATAAAGGTTAACGTTAAGTAGCATGTTGCGGCACTGAAATTATACGGCTTAGCATGAGATCTACCCACGTGCACTTATTAGCCGCTAAAGTGCGGGTTTAGTCCAACAAAACGCTGCAGAAAACTCGTGCAGCCTTACTTAAGTGATCAGTGTACAAGCTTATTTCACCAGAGACCCACACGTTCTTACATTTAAGCACTGAGCATGAGCGAGCTTTACTTTAGGCCACAGCAAGTAATTTTAATGGATGACATCAGCGCGAGCATTGAATTTTGCCTGATTTTGAATATAAAAAAACAAACAAACAACAAATTTTGTTGCCCTTTGACAGTTTGACATGCCGATAATGGGCAAAATGCCATGCCTTGCCATGCTGGAACGTGATAAATATGAGGAAGAGACAAGGAAAGTCTCTAATTTAATGTTTTATTTCTTACTTTGATGCAGTGATATGTGATGCTAACTGTGTATATGTGATGTTCAGTTCCTACCGAATCAAAACCAATTGTACAATGATTGTTTCAAAATTTTAAATTGTTAGAACCTTGTTTTTTTTCGGCCCGCCTTGTCTTTTTTCGCCCTCTCGCATTAAATTTGGACTCTGAGGAAAATGCTATCCATAAAATTTACATGCTGTGGCCTAATTTTCTCAGAGTGATTTGGCGCCATTGACGAATAGTTACCCACAATGCTTCACGTCCCATCCAACATGGCGGTCGGCTGCAGACGATAAATATGGAGCTGCGGAGATTCTGAGGAAAAATATCCAGGTTTCTGTCCACACATTTCTGTTATGACAAGTATTGTTACCGGGACACGTTTATGAACGCTTCATATTCATAACAGTATTGCATGTTCTGTCGTAGACCACATTTTCGACGTGTTGTAGTTGCATGGCCGGCATATATTGTTTGTGACACTGCTGAGTAATCATATAAATCATTTTCACCGTCGCAGAAACAACATTTTCCTCTATAACGGCGGTTTTATAAAAGTGTGAAAAGAATCAAGTTACTTGGAAAATTATTAAAACCTTTGGTACAAGAATGCACATAACCAGTATACCTTCCAACGATGTTACACAATCATTGACTGAGTATTTAATTTGGAACTTTCCAGACCTATTTGACTGAGGGAGGTTTCCCGCCATGAACAAGCAGCAGTTGACAAGAACCCAGTTTGGGAGACAGCCAGGTAACTGATGATCTCTCTTATATGATTCCAAGCTCCCATGCTCATTGAAATAGTTTTCGATTGAATCTAATGTACTTAGGGATGTAATTATAAGGCAGGGCTTGAAATACTGATGTGCACCTTAGTCACAGTTAGTGCACCCAAAAATGTTTTGTGCACCCAATCTTTTACACCTATTCCCAAAACTGAATGTCGAGCCCTGTAAGGAATATGAGCAATTGTGCATGTAATGCATTACAGTACTAAGTCTTGAGATATGGCTGTAGAACTAGTATTTCAATGTCTTGAGAGATTGCTGATACAAACAAAGCTTTGATAATATAAATTTATCTTTTTTTTAATGCTGCTGAATGCTGTTACACAACCAAAAATTCCAGATATGTAAAATACTGTGAGAGTATTTTTCATTGTCCAACTTAAATATATTAGAGTCCTCACTATTGATAAATTACGCTATTGACAAATTGTTGTAATTAATGGATTTAATGCTGTACAAATATGTCAGGATTTCAAATGTAGCAAAGGTTTTAAAGTAAGATTTTTTATCACAGTATAAAATTTGTATGTGCAATACTATAGTTAATAGTTCTATTAACATGTAATAAACGAGGATGATGGTGACAATTTGCTTACAAGTAGTGCTGTCAGGTCTATTGAAAAATAAACCAATTTTTGATTGATTGATTGATTGATTGATTCAACATTTCCTTTTTCTATATTCCAGCCCACATAGTCCTGGTTGACTTCAGCCCTCCCTTTGGTAGTGACAGCTGCTGTCAGGTACAGCAGGCACTACAGGACATCCTGGCACTGACAGCAAACATCACAGGCCCACCCAGGGTCCCCTTCTTTGGGCTGTTTGCCATCGGAACCTACCCAGAAGTAAGAACAGAGATCTGCCGGGTACATGTTCAGGACTTAATCACTGTGCATTGAACAATAATTTTAAGCACTGAGCGTCTTGAAAATAATTGACATTGTCACAGTGGATGTAGTGATATAGTATGAACAATGTTCCAGCTGTTGATCATAATTCATTATGACTGTCAAATAATGCAAAAAATCTGTAACTTTTAAAGTCTAGAGTAACTGTCAGTTAGGAAAGATGGACAGAAATTCATTAGTAGGCGGTTTACAGTTAGTACGAGCAACTGTTGGAATACTAAAAATAAATCTTTCATGTTTCTTGTTTTTCTTTCCTGCAAAAACACAATTATCTTCCCTTACAAGCTACAGGCCATTGTCTATTGCAAATAGTGCTACTTAGCCAGGGTTGTTTAATTCAAATAAAAGTCTTTTGTATGTATTTCCCTTATTTCCTCCCTATTTTATTAGACACTTCTCCCATTACAAGCTGTGCGAGGAAACCTCTCCAAGATCCACACAGCCCTTCAGGAGTTGTGCAGCTTCCTGAGGGAGGGACTGGTAGGAGGGAAGACTGCAGGGTGTCTGGGACAGGGCCTACAGGATGCCATGGCTCAGTTCAAAAGGCAGCAACACCTGTACAAACAGGTTATTTTGCTTCTGGAATTCTATGTTAAAATTTTATTGTTAGCTTATTATCTGAAGATGTTACAGTCACACTTAACCGATTAGTAAATGATACAAATATTAGAAATTGTTTGTTACAACATCCTGCAGTGTGTATTTGTTTGCACTGCAGTTTCTGCATGTTCAGAAAGGGCGCTCTTATCATCCAAAGGATGAAGTCGCCTTATTTAAAGCTTTTCAATGTATGGTCAACATGTATGGCGTGTTCATGTAGCTACCTAAATGTCGCTTTCTATGTGGAAAATTTATATCACTTCACATGTATGTGTGCATGTGCATGTGCATGCATGCAAACTGTATATCTTACTTGGTATACATGGGCTTGGAATGCATAGCTAGCTATATGGATCAATGTTATGATTGCCAGATATTCACATGTGATTGATGCCCTTGTATTGAACTTAAACATTTTGGGTGCTTTAAATTTTCCCAGCTGGAGTTGATGGTGGTGACCTGTCGTCACAGTAACATTGTGAACAGGGAAGTGGAGAAGGTGTGCTGTGTTCTGGACATGGATGTACTCAAGGTTTGTTCCTGTTACATTGTATTACTTAATTGAAAGGATACCTTTATTGTGTCCATTCTGAGTCATCAGCTTGGAAGAAATGATAAAATTCTAAATGGGTTATTGTATAAAATTTACATATGCTTGAATGTTCAATGATATTAGATTGAGTATTCTTAATGCCCTCAAAGAAATGGCTTTTCAATAGACTATATCACCCACTCATCCTTGCTTACTCTGAGGGAAGGTTGGTGTATGTGTGTGTGTGTATCTGCCTCTATTCTAGACATGTACATGTGTTGAATGATAAAGATATTATAGTAGAAATAGTTTATAGTTATTAAGTGTTATTTGCCATACAATGTATCCGATGCAACTATTGCGAAGTAAACTTGACTTGACATTGCCCAGCCTGCTGGTGTAGCTTCCTTCAGTAGGCTGGCTACTTTCAGGATTGTGGTCATCTGTCCTGTCTATGTGGCCAAAGAGTTGTAGGCCAGCCTTCCTGATTTTGAGTGAAACAGGTGGTTGCCTGGTTTTCAGCATACAGTGGCTTTAGAGATGTAAGTTGTACCAGTGGTAGCCAAGGATCCTGCACAGACACTTGGTGTCAAATGTGTCCAGCTGATACAACTGTTACAGTCAGTCCAGAAGCCGCAGCCGCATAGAGCAAAATGAAGAGCACTAGCCTAACTCAGTCACTCACACTCACTCCTCACCTCAACTCACCGGTCCCATAGCAGACTGTCCTGCTGTCGGGGCAATTAAACTGTCAACCAGACTTATCCACCCAGGGCGGTCACTCACAGTCAGGTTTATCATCTGTTGTTCCCCATCTTCCGAGGTTAGATGTGATTGCACTCTGATGCTGAGGCTTGATAGCAGCCTGTCTTTTGCCTCTATCCTGTGGGTTGACATCATGTAGGTTCGAGTGGTGGAAGTCCTCCGTACTAAGGCTGTTATAGAGTCTAGACTAAATTTTGTTATCTTAAAGTTTTGACAATGTGTACCTTTGTCTATTCCTCCTTACAGAAGGTACAGGTGGTGTGTATGAGCCAGCCAGAGGACCTGGGAGCCTCGGATCTTGATATATTAGAAGACAGTCCCAGTAACAACACTGCCAGTGGAGGTAAATAGCTTTGATTTGATCTGATTTATAAAATGATCTGATTTATTAAACTGTATAAACAAATATACAGCCAGGACTGCCCAACTATAGCCAGAGGGTATTATAAAGGGTTAGCCCTCATAACAGGACAATAAACAATTATAAATATTAACAGTGAACAATGTCGGTTACAATTAAGATTTTCATTAACATTGTATTAGGACTGGTACCAGATGAGTCATTCTATGAATGAATGAATGAATGAAACTTCGTGTTGTGCGCCTTCTCGTGCCCAGCCCGTGTGGGCTTATATGACACCGTTTGAGTTTAAGTAATACATAAACAAAAGAGAATCAAAGGTACAGATAACGGAATCCAAACAAAATATGAACACAAAAAAAGGTAGGCTATATATAATAATGGTGAACAAAGTAAATTCATAACAGATCATAAATGCAAATAAACAAATCTGTACATAATGAACCAAGATTTCACAAAATAAATACAAGAACATAAGATAAATCAAATATAATAGGAGAAATATGCAGAAGTAACAAAAGGTGAAAACTGTTGATCAGATATGTTATGAATACAGGTGTTTTGTTCTTTTTCCCCACGCTCGATAAATGAAAGTTGCTAGGTCAGATACACCCTCGCTAAAGAACCACTTACTAGTAAGTCTATTTTTATCTCTTTCCAATATGATGTCAGGTGATTTTGTATAAATTTTACGAAACATATTTTCTCGAAGATTATCATAAAAGGCAATCATTAAGACAATCAATTCAGATGCAATAACAGAGTACCAAAGAAGTTATTATTTATCAGATTCTGTGTTCCTTCAATAACAAGCTATCTAAAAGCAATCTGGCCTAATCACCATTTGTTTACTCTAATAATATTTACATTATCAATAACAATTCAATTGAATACATAAAGAGTTTTATCAAGTAGTTATTATTGGATATTTGATATGATGTATCATTTTTCTATTAATATATGCCAATGATTGAAATCACTGTAAATCTTACTTTTATAGTCTCTTTTGTACTGTGAATTTATCATTACCGCAAACACATGATTTGCCGACTAACTTCTTTTTTCTGTACCTGCTGCCACAGCGAACATGTATATAATTATATAGTTCTGCAAACATGTCCATTTTTCTTAGACTGCCAACTTTTGCTATTGTAAAAAAAAATGATTTACAATATTTCACGGTGTTCATCCTACTTGCTGTTATTTGTACAACATACAGGTGAAGCTGGACTAAGCTGTGGAATGGTGGATGTGGTACATCTAGACAATGGTGCGTTTTACTAGTTTGCTACAACGTATTACAGTAACAAGTTTTCACAATGACTACTGTGCAGGAAAAAAAGGTGAGGCCAAGCAATGACCTGGTCATGGTCAAGCAGAGATGGGTTGCAGATGGGAAGGGCAACACTTAAGCGAATGCGAAAAACACTGACAACCTTCCTTAGGTGGTACCAAGATGTGGTACCAACATCCTTAGATGTGGCAAAGATGATGATTACAACTGTTGTAACCTGAATAATTGTTATACTTGTAAACTACTTCATAATGCAACACATTGGTTCAGAATCTGTAATTTGGACTGTTTTGGTTTGAACTATCACACATGGGGTAACATCTGTGTCCATAATATCACCAGGGTCCATAATATCGCCACCTTGAGAAATAGTGTGCTTTAAGATATTTTTACTGCAACATACTTTTGGTATACATATGCACTCCTGCACACCTCAAATGTACATACCTAGGGTATGTTGCAGTAAAAATATCTTTAAGCACACTTTTTCTCAAGGTGGCGATATTATGGACTATGGTGGTATTATGGACACAGATGTTATACCCCATTCTTCTAAAATAATAACAATATACATGTATGTGTGGTAGGTTCTTTAATGAATCTGAGTCATATCTGATAGTCTAATAATTTCTTAAAATAATAGTAATATGATGAAGATGACCGTTAACTGTCACTTGGTTAACCATCACATCAACAAGTGATTATGAGCAATTCAATTTGATGTAATTATTTACTGTTACAGTATAGTTACTGTACATGTAGTGAGGCATCCTTCCATGGCACTCGGTCTGAAGTTGTGGCCGTGTGCAGTAACAGAAGAAAATTCAGATGTTTTTGGTCGTGTTTTATTTTTCCACTACTTGAGCTTTTGTCTTCAACAGTTTGCATGCACTAAACATTGTACAGATGGAGTGAGCCTGCACCAGTTCCTGAAGAGTTGGCTGGTGGACAGTGGGACAGACAGGGAACATCTACATCTTACACTGCCAGGCATGGCAGGTCAGTAAGATAAAAACATTCAACTTCACTCTGACAATTTCATAAAAGTTTATTGCAAATACATGCCCAAGGGCTAATTAGAGGTACAAACAACATGTACATGTATGAAAAAAGAATACAATTGTATGAGAGACTACATCTAATACTACATTCTACAACACACATGGTACTATTTTTGCTGGGTTTGAGTAAAATCTTTTTTTGAGGCAGCAGTGAAAGACAAATTTACCCACTCAAATAGATGAATCGTATCGTAGACTAACCCAAGCTGTCCATACTGTATAGTTTAACAGTTCACCCAAATCATGTGTCAGCAAAATTGTTCCATTCTCTGGTTGTACTTCCAGTCCACGTTTATACTGAGATGTCCAGGCTAGCCTTTATAGCATTGGCTCAAATGTGTTCCAATTTACAGTCGACAGGTCTGTATTAGAATTAAAGTTAACATGGCATTTCATTTATAGTGTTAAATTAATTACCCATCTGCAGTCTGCATTTTGCAGATTGAAACATTTTCAAATTCTGAAGATATATTAAGCAACCTTCAATTTGAAGACTGAAAAAAAGTCAGACTAGCGGTTTAAGATTTTGTGTTTACTACTTAGGTCAAAATCATTTTGCATGCATTTTTCAAAATGTTTGACAACATGCGATTTTGTATATAAATTGCCAAGGGTTTAGATCCAGATATATTTGCGGCAAGTATTTCATAAATTCCAAAACAAAATTTTTGACAGTCTGCAATATTGCAGGATAATGAAAAAAAAAGTATTTCTACCTCTTTAATATTTTAAAAGATTGCGTTATTAGATAAACTTCAAAGGTTAAGGAACACCAAATCAGTATGAAATAGGACTGGTTTTTGCAACTAATGGCTGTGTCAAACACAGGTATTGGAGCTCTGACCATGAAGTGTGACCTGTCTGAGAGAATCCTGGACCCTACAAACCTGCTGCAGCCTCTCAACTTTGTATGTATACCACATGTACATGTAGCTCTAGGAATCAATAATCACTATCAGAAGTACAGTCACTGTGTAATGTTCATCTGTCATGTTCATCTAATAATTAGTGATAATCACAAGATCTATGAACCAAGTAAATTAAAAGTATTTTTCTGGCAGTACAAGTAATTACGTGACGTGTGAAATGTTAATAATATGAGATTTGAGATGCATCGTTCTCTGAATATTTTTCAAATTTCCAATTAACCAACTAATCATATATAATAAAAGTGTTTTATATATATGTGTCACAGGGGAGATTGGAATCCAGAGGGATCCGGAATCCTCCTAGGGGAGATTGGAATCCCTATCTCCCCTAGGAGAATCTGGAATCCTCCTAGGGGAAATGGAGACTGGAATCCTCCTAGGGGAATCTGGAATCCTCCTAGGAGAGATTGGAATCCTGATATTTAGATCCCAATTCAGTAGTAGAAATACTACAACTCGTAGATTGAATCATTTCACGCCTAAACTTGCAATCAATTTCAGCATAGGCAAGCCTATTACTATTGTAGGTGAATTACTAGATTGGAATCAAGATTTGATATGTCATGTACGTATAATAAAGTACGTATGATAATTTATTATCATATAGCCAGGTGACGTTGACCAATCAGAAGGCTCCATTCCACATTCCTTATGACGCCGTAATGTCACAAATAGAGTCAAAATCGGGTATTTATTCATCCCAATCCATACATTAAACAACCCAAATAATCACCCGCAGAACAGGGCTCTAGTTCTAAAAAATCCAAAAATAACTTAAGTTGTGTTCCAATGACCTCGGCTGACTCCCATAAGAACACCTGTTCCCTGCCTGTGACCCAGATAGAAGACATAGAACGTGAACTCTACCCAGTGACCTCAGGTGACTCCAGAGGGAACTATGTTCTATGTTCTATTCAGCATGTGCATTGTATCACTTACTGCATCAGTTTGGATAGACTATCGTGTAAGCTATATGATAATAGTGTTAATGTCCCGCCCTTTCTCGGTGAATATGGTGTGATAAAGCCTTGTCAGTTGCTATAACCACCTCATAAAGCCACCTCGTTCGCTGCGCTCACTTGGTGGCTTTATTCTGTGGTTATAGCAACTGACAAGGCTTTATCACACCATATTCACCTCGGGGCGGGACATTAACCCTTAATTGAAGCTCTACATTCTAGAGCTAAGGCCTGGTTACCAGACCTATTATAGCTCCCAAGTGCTACGCCCTCTCTGCATTAAATTTTCTATTGTAGAGCTTTTTTAAATTAATAGAGGGTTTTCACATACACCATGTTGGATTACAGTGACAGTTTTTCTTTTAAACACGCCAACATGCTGCTACTTAATCAATTTACCTGCCAACACCTGGTCACCAAGATTCATATCAAATAATTATTATGACGTCAATGAAAAGCCTCTATACATTATAGTTGATACAGCACCATGGTTCAGTCCAAATCGGTGTCTTTTTAACAGCATTTTTTAGGCCACACCAATCTAATTTGTTGGTTCTCTGATTTTTTCAGGAAAAATATGTAGCGACAGGGAAAAAAAAGAGGTCTAGGCTGCATCATATTATAGCGCCAAATGCTACAATAGGAGCCATGAATTAAGTCAACACAAAAGGCTGGGTCAAGATTTGGACAAAGAATTTTGAACTTTTAATCAAACCACTGCATTGATAGATGGAAAAACAGTAGCAACTAGGAAAAAATAGACTTTCCTTAACTGTTGGGGGAAAAAGATACATTCTTTCTTAGTTGATTCAAAACCAGAATCTTTTTTTTTTTTTTGAAATCAGAAGAAAATGAAGAGGCGGATCCGAGAACCAACAAATTAAATTGGTGTGGCCTTAGAAGACTGTGTTAGATTTCTGTCTTATTATCTCATCTCTACCCAGGCATTGTTACCAGATAACTTTGCCAAGAGTTCCAGCACTTCTGCCCAGAGTAGGACTACAGGTTCAGCTGTACCTGTCTACAAACTCACTGCTGTCAAACTAGTCAACACAGACAGCATATGTGAATCTGTGGTAAGAGCAATCCCTTTTACATGCATCTCTTAGTAGAACTCCAAAAGGTTTACAGTTACTGTACTGCTCTATCCATGAATAGTTTCATCAGGTTGGTAACTGCTTTGTTCAATAACTGACCATTGAATTATGTGTATAACATACTCTTGTACGTTTGGGACCGCATTGTAGATACAGTTCCACATATATATGATATGTAGATAATTATGTAGATATTGTACATTTGGGAAGGCATCTATAGCAGCAACACCTGTGCTGCAGTGCAATGTGAACCAGTCAGAATTGCCCTGAGGAAGGTGACAGACGGTCACCGAAACGTCAGCTGTGAATAAAACACTTTGTTGTGTAAAAAGAGTCTCTTTACTCAGTGCTGCTCTATATTTATAACATAGGAGATTTGAATTTCACATGTGCTATGTGTTATTTAGAACTACATGTAACTAGTATGCATATGTGAAACATGCAGTTTGGTTGAATGTCAGTAGGGGGCCTACCAGCCTTTACTGGCTTTCTAGTTTTTACTTTTGCCTGCTTCTTGCCTTAATTATCAGATGTAATAGTTACATCCACTGATAACTACAGCATTCATATCAACAATGAAAAACATTAGAATCTACATTCAACATTTATTATTGTATGTTGAACATTTACTATTAGTAATTATCTTTCTATTCTGTTTGCACCCAACTTTAGGTTTACGGAATGGTAAGTTTCTTTTTTTTTTTTCAAACTCAAATTAGTCACTAAGATTTGCATAAGGTTGAGAAGTTGGAAGACTACGTAATTACCAAAGAATATCAAAAGGTATCTCCAATGTAACAGGTATACAATGTAATTATAGTATGTACCTGATTAGCTTCCTTTTTAGTTGATATTGATGTTAGGATTGTTATATAAAGTGCATATAACTAATATCAGGATACCCTATTACAGAGTGACTTTTGTTCTTTTCTCAAGCCCCTGGTAGTTACTGCCACCTCCTGCTGGAAGTTAGACTGGGAAGAGTTGGAATCAAACCAGACAAACTTCCACGCTCTCTGCCACATGCTGCAGGAAAAGGTCAGGCACAGTGGGCTTATTGTTATTACTTAAGCCACTGACTTAATTTTATGGATGACATCTGCGCTTGCATTGATTTTCGCCTGTTCTCAAAAAAAAAATTCTGTCCTGGGTGCCATCATCCGTAGTCCATGGTAGCTAGTGACAGTAGGGAGCCAGAGGTAACTACGGAGGACAGCACCCAGCTCAGGCTGCTGAGGCTTCACGGAACTCAAGATCTCGGAACAGTGCTGACTCATAAATTCCGCAAAAGGCCAGCATCTGCCGGCTTGTCATAAAAGTTGCTATGCAATATATGTACTACCACAAATTCACAATACCAGCTTTGTATTCCTGTGGTTTAGCAGCATATGCTTTTTCTGGTCAAATCTTTTATTCGCTAGCGCGCACTAGTTTGGTTGTCTTCAGAGGATGTCATCCATTAAATTAAGGCAGTGTGGCCTTACAGGAAATCTGAAGTGTCAGACTTGTATCCATTTAGTCTGTCCTTGGTGCTGAATATGCCTTCCAATTAAAAGAAGACGGGTTTAGCAAGCATTACATCCCCTAGGGACTAAAAAGTGATCTACTATTTTACGTATGCCTGTGTTTGTGTGTGAGTGTGTCTGTGTGTCTGTGTGTGTATCTGTGTGTCTATGTGTTTGTGCGTGCATATTGCTGCACTGCAGTTTCTACATGTTCTGCAAGAGGGCACTTTTTTCTTTTACTTTTTATGAATTAGCTCATTTTAAAAGTCCCCTTTTATTGGAAAATGATTGTGTTGCTTTTTATACTTCTCTTAGAGTGAAATAAACTTATTAAACATTTTGAAATTTGTACACCCGCTGTAGGGTCTAGCAATCCTGGCAACACGAGATCCTCCCCCAGCAGGCCAGTACCAGCAGAAGTCTCCCCGTCCCTCCCCCAGAGCACACTTCCTCCTCCTCCCCTCCCAGTCCACCTCTCTGCTGATCAAACCTGTGGCTGTGGGAGAACTGCTGCTGCCCTGTGACTTCATCCGTCCTGCTGAGGCACCTGCACAGGAGGCCATGGACACTGTGGAGAGTTCCGTAGCTCAGGTAAGGGAGTTCTTTGATTTTTTTTTTTTTAAGTTTACTGTTCTTGCCTCAAGTTTGTTTCATACACTATGCTTCAACCATATAATGCATGTTTCTGAAGTCCATGTACTTGCAAATACTAGTAGCCTATGTACAAAAACTGACTGATATTTATGGGTTCACCACACCACGAAGTGGTGGTGAACCCATATTGCTTTTTCTGATGTTTCTTCTCCTTCTCCTCCTTCTCCTTCTTCTCCTGCCATTTTTTAAATGGATTCAGCTTCTTCATTTTAGGGCCTATAAGGTCCTGAAATTTGGTATGGGGGTACAGTGGGCAAATACCCCTAGGCGTTTTTTAAATTTTTGTGATACAGGCTTTTAGAATGGTTTTATTTGAGTTTTTTGGCTGTGTTATAGCAAATGTATTACTGTGTTAGTGTGCCCTGTTTACCACCTCTGGGCATGAGTCATCACAATGGAATGCAGGGCATCAACCAATAGGCATGCAGCTTTCCTCTATACTTCTTGCTGATTGGCTGTTGGGATTTAACTTGATTAACACCTGCACAGAGCATTTCCATACTGACAGTATGTCTTTATTCAAGTGTTTTGGTAGGCATTTCAAGCTTTTCTGCTCCAGCATTGGAATGCGGGGCATGAACGTTTTTTTATTTATTTTGAAAATCAACAGTTTGCATTATGCAATTAAAAATCCTAACCAATAAAGTAGGGAATAGCTATCCAAATGTTGTTTTAGTTGTATGTTACTTCATATTATAGTAATGTAAATCATTGTTTTCCCTTGTGTTTCTCATTCTTTCCCTGCCATGTCGTAAAATGTGGTGAACCCATCGCTGTATTTGCTCCAAAGCAAATATTGACCTTTCTAGTTTATTTATGTCTTGTCATTGAAAACTTTTATACTTTATTATTCTAAATTATGCAGATGGAATTGTAATGTTCTCAGTAGATGGAGGATAAAGCTTAATTTTATACAGAACTTTAAATTTGCATATCTGAATTGGACTCATGCAAGAGACATCTTTAACTTTTAATATATAAGAAAAAATTACTGTGCCAGAATTGCAAATTGATACATTGAGGTACAATGTACTGTATTTCTGTTACTTTATGCTAATTTGAGGTGCATGTGTACTTAATTCTGAATGTTTTATATTTTTTCTATCCCTTGATAATGTACTAAAACTTGTATTAAAAGTACTGTTAAGATCACGTCAGCAGAAAGTACTGCACCTGCGAAAAACCCTGATTTTTCACAGTTTCATTTGATTTTTAATAAAAAATTTTGCCTGTTGCAGAGGATATCTTTTCTGACATAACCTTTGGAAACTACAGACGGGATGTTAACCTTACAAACGCAAAAACAATCTTATATGAGAAGTTCTCACGAAGTGCTATGCACTACACTACGGGTTTTGCGCATATGTGCAGTATGTTCTACCGACGTGCTGTACCAAAGCAACATGTTAGCACTTTGACAGCTTGAGGTGGAGGATATGTTCAACCCCCTCCTGGTGAAGTCAGGCCTGTACAACTGTCTGACTCCTCATGTCAGACAACCAACCACAGGGCAGCAGGCAAAACACAGGTTTCAGTACTCAGCTACTCCCCAGGTATGCAGTTTTATATAGTTTGAAAATTAGTATCTAGTTGACACAATGAACTGTGTGCTAGATTATATAAATATAATTGTCCACAAGTCATGAAGTAATGTTAAAAAGTAATTTTGCATAGCCTGACTTTCATGAAGGTGTGTTTTACATTTATGCAACAGCATCTTAGGTTCAAAGTTCAAAGTTGAATTAGAATTATAAAAGTATTATGATATCTGTTTTGATAAAGAAAAATGATAAAAAGTCTGAGTCTCAGGAAATAATGTTGAACCATAGCTATGCTACTTTTAGCATAGCTTGACTTGTTTGAGGATTTTGAAAAATAATCAGAAAAGTCAAATCATCCTGCTAGCTGCTTTTAATTTTAGGTCATGAGGGAAAAGATCAGTGTCAGACAAAATACAACAAGATAAGAAGTATACTTAGCTTCAATCATGACGATTTTTGATAGGCTCACAAGAAATCAGTGGATTTTTACAGGGAAGTTGGACACCTCAAGATGAATTCAAAACCAATGACTTATCTTTTCCTTAGGCCCCTCAAACCTCAATGTCTTCAGGTTCAAGACATGCTCCTCAGCCAGTGAGAGGTACTCAGACAAACCAAGGGTCCTCCAATCAGAAGGGAGCATCATTCAAACGGCCCGACAACAATCAAAGGGGACGCTTCTGTCCACCAAAGGCAAAGAAGAGCAGGGTGTTAGAACAAGATGACATGTTCCCAGATTTCACCCCTGACTTTTGAAAGTAATATATTAATCTATGTTAATTAATATATAGCATCAAAGAATTTCAAAATGATATGTTATTTGGAATTTGTTGGTAATGTATTATGAATAGCCAAAGTTTCGAGGCATGTTTTAAGTAGTGTATTTGCTTGTATTATACGTTCGATTAAAAAGGAAAGATATCTACATAATGTATGCTAAGCATGCTTATAGAGTACTGTAGTCTGCCTTTAGACTGGCAAGCTTTGCTTTGTGCCCATATATAGCATTATGTTTTGTCCAGGCGGCCGGCAGGCTTGTTCAAATTTGAGAAAATATTATATCAAGAAAAATTCAATGTGCTTCAAGTTAAGGCAATGTTATGTCAGATTCTGTTTTTTATTTGTAAGTAGTGTTTCATGTTTTTTTTCTGTTTGCAGTACTTTTTACATCCAGGAAGAAATAACCCAATGCAGTTTGGGTACATGTACATGTCTGCTTTGCTTTATTATCAAATGTGCCCTATATATATGATGCTGTACTCTTGCAGACTACTTCTAAATCACATAGTTGAGCACTTGGATTTGTGAAACACTTAAGGTTTGACATTGCTTGATAGGAGTATAATAATTATTGTTAATATTCTAATCTAAAGCGATTATTAATAGCTCCTTTTCAGAGCACTCACGCCCATATTCTTAATAAGTACAGTATAGACCATTCCACTTCTTACAACAAGTGTGATTGAGTGACCCTATTTAGACATGCATGTATGTGAGTGATAAGGCCAACTATCTCCTCATTCTCACTGGTTCTTACCAACTCCAGTACACAGAACTCTGTTTCTACCTGCCACACTGTGTCTGTTTTCCAATAATATTGTTGAGCCGGAAGTTGTCTGAAAGTTAGTCTTTTATTTCATGATCATATAGGTCTTTACAAAAATGACAATATGCGAAATACATGAACAATGTTTATGTATTTAATGTCAAGCTCCAACAAGTCAAAGATATGCAAATGTATGTGTATACTCAGCTGGAAATATGATAATAGCATTCTTGCAGGATAACTGATGTAAAATTACACGTAACTACTTATCTTCATATTCCATTTTTAACAAGCAGCAACTTAACACAGTTCAAGGCAGAAAAAAAACGTACCACAAAAATAACATCTAATAACAATACAATACAGCACAAGTCATGTAAGATAATCAAAGAAGGTTATCAGGGTATGAGTCTTTGCATTAGACTATTCAATATCATACAAACACTGTTTTCCCTCAACCCAGCCACCAATAGCTATTATATTATGGCACATTTGACAAAAAATAATTCTTCTAGCTTGGCATTCGTGTTGCATCAATGAACTCTAGTCTGCAAACTTTTTAATTTGGCAACAACATCACTACCAAAAATGACATTTCTAGCATTCTTGTTTTTTCTTACAGTCAGAAAATATTTCTTCCCTGAAGCAAATTTTTCTGTATTTAAGAACGAAATTTTGTCCACGAATTAAGTAATTTTTTCTTGATAGACTTTTTCTTGCAGTAAGAATATTTTTCTTATAGGTTTCTATATAAGTTATTGTTGGTTACTTCTAGAATCTTATTCTTACAGTAAGATTCGTGATGCAGACAATTGTTCTTATACAAAGACTGCAGTTCTCAATACAAGCCTAAAATTCTATAAATCTGGAAGTTATTTTATTCTTGCAAGATTTTCGTTCTTATCCCAAGAACACTACATTCTTATCTGCTAGAAATAGCTTCTTACTTCATCTCACACCCAAAATATATTTCTTCTGTCAAGACCAAAATTCTTGTGATACATAGAAATAGATTAAGATTCATGTTCTTGCATTACACTAAAAGAATTTTTTTCTTGTGCAAAGAACTTTTTACTGTCAGCAAGAACCTTATTCTTTGAACAAGAATCCCCGTTTCCAGAAAATTCAAGAAACCCACGCCACGTTGTTCTTATTCTCAGAATTTATTTCTTAAAGCTAATAAACCATTAAGAATATTCTTCTCATGATAAGAATTACGGGTTCTTACAGGAAGAATATCTATCTTGTTCGCAGGAAAATATTTCTTGAACGAAGAGCTAACTGTTACACAAGAAAATATTTCTTGATCTAAGAGCTATTTGTTCTTATAGCAAGAAAACCATTCTGCCCACAAGAAAATATGTCTTGAACTAAGAGCTAACTGTTCTTGTAGTAAGAAAACCATTCTGTAGACAAGATTTCTTGAACTAAGAGCTAACTGTTCTTGTAGTAAGAAAACCATTCTGTAGACAAGAAAAGATTTCTTGAACTAAGAATTAACTGTTCTTGTAATAAGAAAAATATTCTGTATATAGAAAAGATTTCTTGAACTAAGATCTAACTGCTCTTGTAGTAAGAAATCCATTCTGTAGACAAGAAAATATTTCTTGAACTAAGAGCTAATTATTCTTGTAGCAAGAAAATAATTCTGTATACAAGAAAGCATTTCTTGAACTAAGAGCCTAGCTAACAGTTCTTATAATAAGAAAACCATTCTGCACATAAGAAAAGATTTCTTGAACGAAGAGCTAAATTATTCTTGTAGCAAGAAAATCATTCTGTTTACAAGAAAACATTTCTTGAACTAAGAGCTAACTGTTCTTGTAGTAAGAAATTCATTCTGTAGACAAGAAACTATTTCTTGAACTAAGAGCTAATTATTCTTGTAGCGAGAAAATCATTCTGTATACGAGAAAACATTTCTTGAACTAAGAGCTAACTGTTCTTATAATAAGAAAACCATTCTGCACATAAGAAAAGATTTCTTGAACTAAGAGCTAATTATTCTTGTAGAAAAAAAATCATTCTGTATACAAGAAAACATTTCTTGAACTAAGAGCTAACTGTTCTTATAGTAAGAAAACCATTCTGCACATGAGAAAAGATTTCTTGAACTAAGAGCTAATTATTCTTGTAGCAAGAAAACCATACTGTATACAAGAAAACATTTCTTGAAGAGCTGTTCTTATAGTAAGAAAACCATTCTGCACATGAGAAAAGATTTCTTGAACTAAGAGCTAATTATTCTTGTAGCAAGAAAATCATTCTGTATACAAGAAAACATTTCTTGAAGAGCTGTTCTTATAGTAAGAAAACCATTCTGCACATGAGAAAAACTTTCTTGAACTAAGAGCTAATTATTCTTGTAGCAAGAAAATCATTCTGTATATATACAAGAAAACATTTCTTGAGCTAAGAGCTAGCTAACAGTTCTTATAATGAGAAAAACATTCTGCACATAAGAAAATATTTCTTGAACTTAGAGCTCAATATTCTTGTATCAATAAAACTATTTTGTCCACAAAAGAAGAAATAATGTTTGATATTGCAACAATTAAAATCCTATAACAATTATTTGACAGGCCTCTCTTGACACTGACAGTATAGGAATATTCATTACCATATCATTATGTACATTTATCTGACATTCTTTGAATGGAAACAAGTTTTACAGTAAACTTAAAACTATCATACGATGTAACCAACAAGCCATTATCATGGTTAAAGAATACAGATCATATCACATTCCAAAACATTCAGCAAACCCTGTAGCTTTGGCATTATAGCATTGGCACAGTCACAGTCTTTGGAAACCTGAGCCTGTAGTGTTAATAAATTTGCTCTTCCTTCATCTTTTGTGAGAATATAGACTATTCACCTATCTCCAGTTCTAGGGGCTCGAAGTAGTAAAACGCGTTCCTACCAAGAATTCTTTAGAGCCAAATAGATCACGTTACAATCAACACAGGTACACCATATTTTAGACACGAATAGCCTATGATACTATATAAATTTGAACAAAGTAACTATGACCGTATCCCAAACCGTTCGTTAGTAATTAGACGAAAACCCGTTTCAAGTTGCCCATGCGGTTTTCAATAAAAGTGCAGCAAATAAATATTGGGGGAATTCGGGACAATTTCGCAACAAAATTGACTGATAATCACGGAAGACACCCATTATTAGGTAATCTTACCATGGCCTCACAGTTCCATCTTTTATTTTAGTTGTAACACCTTGAAAAAAATTGTAGATATCCTGGCGAGAAGCAGGGGAACTGCAGCAAAATAACATTACTTTTTAAGATATTGTGCAGGGGGGGCTCCCTTATCAATATTTCTCAACGAAACATGCATATTTGAACTTGGCATATCGCAACAGACCCAACAATACCTATTTTTGCAAAATAGCTCCGCGTTGAAAATTTTTCATCATTAGCATAAAAATCCCTTTTCTGTCTATAGGGGGCCCCCTAATAATATTTTTCAATAAAATATACATATTTGAACTTGGCGTATCGCAACGGACCCAACAAGACCAATTTTTACAAAATAGCTCCGCGTTGAAAATTTTTCATCATTAGCATAAAAATCCTTTTTCTGTCTATAGGGGGCCCCCTAATAATATTTTTCAATAAAATATACATATTTGAACTTGGCGTATCGCAACGGACCCAACAATACCAATTTTTACAAAATAGTGCCGCGTTGAAAATTTTTCATCATTAGCATAAAAATCCCTTTTCTGTCCATAGGGGGCCCCCTAATAATATTTTTCAACAAAATATACATATTTGAACTTGGCGTATCGCAACAGACCCAACAATACCAATTTTTACAAAATAGCTCCGTGTTGAAAATTTTTCATCATTAGCATAAAAATCCCTTTTCTGTCTGGGGGGCTATCAATATTTCTCAACGAAACATTCATATCTTTACTTGGTATGTCACAACAAACCTAACATTACCAATTTCAGTGAAATTTCCTTTCGTTGCAAAATTTTTCATTATTTACCATAAAACGTCTAATTCTTGGGAGGGGCATTTGATATTTCAAGACAAATTAACTTTGGCTGAAGACCTTCAGTAGCTTTATCTATAATCAGACAGAAAAATTTCAGACAATATTGGAATGTGTAAAACACAACATTTAATAGGTTTAATACTGCTTCTTTATACACCGCAGCTACCCCCCCTTCAATAAATGCCTAGGTCAGCAACTGCTCCCTTCCTGAGCCTCTTCAGGCTTTACCAATTTCTATTACAATATTCTAAAAAGCCTACTACATATACATGTACATCAATATTCAAGATAAAAGTACTGGAATGATTGCATACAAAGCTTGATATGTCAATTTACTTGATGACTAGGGATATTCATTGAGATGAAGCTGAAGAACAAATCATGCAGATAAAGTGTGTGACACAAAGACATCATAAGTACATTTTGACCAGGGAGGTTTGTTTAATGTTTATAAATTGACTGATAAAATGGTACCTGCTCAGCCACTCTCATTATGCATTTTACTCTCATTATGCATTTTGCTATTTCATTGTTTGATATCTTGCAA
>NW_017803713.1:846607-940293 GCF_001625305.1 Branchiostoma belcheri | reverse complement strand
AGATTCTTACACCAAGATTCCTTTTCTAACTTTAAGAGTGATATTACTTATCAATTACTATTATATTATTATTGTCAAGAAAGCCTTTCTTCTATTTAAGTTTCATGTTCTTACAACAAGAATGCATATCTTTTTCCTCAAGACAGAAATTCTTAATATATATACCACTATAATCTTTGAGACTTTGGTTCTCAGTTCAAGACCAAAATTCTTACTGCCAATAAACACTTTCTTCTAAGCAACATATGTCAAGAAAGTGAAGAACAAAATTCTTGTTTTTTCTTGACACAGCCCAAGACAAGCAAGAACTTCCTTTCTCAAAGTTTCTTGATATGAAAAACAAGAAAATTCAAGAATGTTATTCTAGTTATGACTTGATCTTTGTCTTCTCGTTTCAATATCTTGAATATTCTTGTTTTTCTAAGCAATATACTCAAGAAAGGTTAGATCAAAATTCTGTTTTTTTCTGACACAGCCCAAGAAAAGCAAGAACTTCCTTTCTCAAAGTTTCTTGATATGAAAAACAAGAAAATTCAAGAATGTTATTCTAGTTATGACTTGTTTTAAACCCTGCTTTCTTGTTTTCTTACTATGAGAAATACAAGAAACTTAAGGGAAAATTCTTGTATTTTCTTAACCATGGCAAGAAAGTAATTCTTCAGACAAGAAAAACAAGACCATTTAACTCAATTTTCTAGAACATTCTAGGGGGAGAAAATCACTGCTAGAAATTATTTCTTCACGTAAGAAAAATAAGAAAATGTTTCTTGTAGTGAAAATTTACAAGAAAAAAATTTTAGAACGATCTGTTGCTCTTTTCTTATTTATTCTTAATTTTTCTTGAAATTTCTTCATGTAAGAAAATTTGTCCACGAATTAAGAAAAACAAGAAAAACAAGAAAAATCATTTTTGGTAGTGATGAAACTACAATTAATACTGTAAAAACATGTAAACGGCTGTAGTGCTGAACGTGCACTACACTTATGCATTAATTTTTGTAAATAGCCTACAAGCTTTTTCCTCTAGACATATTTCTGTGCGGGGTCAAGCTGAAAATATAGCAACCAAAGGGTTTACCCTCAGCTGGTATAAGTGCACTTTTCTTAAAAGTCATCCTGATATCACTCTTTAGCTTTGTTAGTGACACACAGATGTACATCTTTCTGTTCCAAGTTATGACTAGCATGTAGTTCTAGTCAGTATATATCACGACTTGCTTTGCTGATCAACTGAACCAATCTGGAAGGTGAACTGTGAAAAGAAAATTAACATTAATTTGTTATTGTGGGATTGATATAGGTGAGCTAGTGTACAGTCAAATGGTTTAAACATCTACAAATGATCGCCTGGCCACCTCATTCTATAAATTTACCAATCCTCTTGGGCAGTTTGACTCTCATGAATAATTTCTATTATAGGTCTGGAAACTACCAGAAACGCTTGTTGTTTGGTGTCTTTGTTGCATTTTTCAAAGCATTGTTCAGAACACAATGCCTGCTGCTTGTTGCATTTTCCAATACATTGTTCAGAAACGCTTGATGTTTGTTGCTGTTTATTGCATTTCCAATAGATTGTTCAGAAACACTAAGTCATGTTTGTTGCTTTTTATTGCGTTTTCCAATACATTGTTAAAAAAACGATTGCTGTAGCTGCTTGTTGCATTTTTGGAATACAATTTTAACTTGCTGTTCGTTGCATTTTCCAAAACATTTAACTTACTATTTGTTTTGGGGTAGGGTATGATCATTTGACAACTTGGGTTACACTCACCAGTTTTTATTATTATTTGCAATTTGACATGGTTAATACAGGACATGGTGGTGAGGTACTCTAGCTGTTATGAGCTAATTTTAACTTTAACCTCACCACCAGACATACAGGTATACAGTGACAAAATACATGACAAAAACAACAGAGAACAGCAAATGGGTGGAAATGGCAACAAGGTGATTGTGGTAATGAATAATAATGAATGGTAAGGACGAATATGTTTTATACACTCACCATCGTTTAGTTGACACAGGTGCTCTACAATCCCGTTCATCTCACACGTGTACAGACCGATCAGCAGACCCTCTAGCGTTGCCTGCTCACCATTCTTCCTCTGCCACACTTCTATCGTTTCTCTGATGGCTTCTGCTGGTCCTGTCATAATTGATGCAGAAATGAAAGACATTTGTTCGTCTATGCGCTCTTACAAAATACAGGACATGGTGGTAAAGTTGTATGTACAAGCACAGTGTGTGGTAGCTTTAGTACTAGTACTACTATGTACAGGTTTAACTTCTCGCTTCCAAGACAGCTCTAAGTGTTAGAACAGATGAAGTTTACAATTACTGTCTGGTATTATATTTTTACAGTGTTTTATCTTCCTATTAGATCATGGCCACTACCCCTAAGCCAATGAGAGCCCTTCATTTTCCGTGATTAAATCACCATACTAAGTGAAGAAAAGTGTGGTACTATCAAAAAAGTGTGGTACTAATAACTCATTTGCATTACATTAGTACCACACTTTTTGTATTTTAATTGAAACCAGGTCTATTTAATTGAAACTATGCAAGCTAAGCACCAAACGGAAAAGAGGATTGAAACACAAACAGACCAGCTTTCTGAAAGACAAATGCTATATTGAAGCTAATGTTGAACAAGAAAAAGTCGTGTGAATAAGGTCACGTGTTTGTAAACCGGAACTCTCGCGAGATCACGTTGTGAAGTGATTGGTCATTAATTATCCTGATGAAGGCGACAGTAGTCGCTGAAAATTTGATCTCTGTAAATTGTGTGTTGGAATAAAGTTCAACGTTTTACTATGATTACTACCAACACAGATGAACTTTCATGATAATCTAAGAAAAACTAAAATTGAACAAGAAAAAGTAATATTGAACTAGTTTGAAAGGAGTCTTACCGTGTAATGTGTATATTTTTCTCAGATCAGCGATGTCTGTTACTGAGAAGATGTTCCCACTGGTTGCTGGCAGGCATCTGGCGAGTCGGAGATACCTGTTGCCTAGGTTACTCACAATGTACTCCGTGGTCTCTTCATTAACTGTGAAAAATGAGTTACAGATGATGAGAACGATCATGAGTAATGTTTGCAAGTACATATGGTTATACACAATATGAATCTTCAAAGATGCCTTTGTCTACCTTATTTTATATCTCAGTGACATTCTGTACCTGTATCAGTATAATAGCCGGTATATAACCGTCATTCGGCGTAACACACCAGCTTCGCAGACACTCGGTGCAGCTGGCCACATGTACACCACGCCGAACGACTTGGTACACTTAATCTTTGCATATTTAATTGCAGGAGTTGTTTTAAGCTTTCCAGTGATGATGAACCCAACTGTGTTTGGTGGCATGCGCAAGGAGTTCCAGTCTACGATTATAGTTCTTGGGAAAAACGAGTTTTTGAACATATCAATTCTTGGTTGATAACTCTGATATTTGAAGGCGTGACTGTTTCTTGTTCCTTTCCGTGATAGTATCAGATACTTAGTGGTTTTTTAGTTTATTAGTCATTTTATACATTATTGACATTCATGCGCTAAGATGTACTTGCTAATATAAACACATGTAGGTGAAGGTGAGAAAACTACTTGTGGGTAATCCACAGAAAAGTCAGAATTCATACCCATGCACTTGTCATTTTCCTTATTGTTTACAATTGCCTCTTGGATCTATACTGTCAATATCCTACCGAATGCTTTTTTGAGAAAACATATATTTCTCACCGTGGTTAAAGACCGAGATGGGTAAAGCTAACATCTCGATTAAACCGTAGCTTGGGCCCAATCGAATTGTGTGCTTGGTAAATGATTGCCGAGATATCCAACTTACAAATAGGTCTTGAAACACTGCAGAATCGGTGCAGAAACCTTACCTGGGACCTCGTTGGCATCTCTGGGTGATGCTCTTCTAAGCTTCCTTCTCGGGTCTGTCCCGTCCAGATCGCTTGATGTCTGCACCTCTCCGCTCTCCTGGGAGAGGTGAGACAGAGTCTCGCTGGTGCTGTCGTCTGCTCCGGTACTGATGCCGTCATCAGGCAGCCTTCTGTGGTCTTTGGCAGCCTGGAAGAAATATCACGTTGTGAAGTGATTGGTCATTAATTATCCTGATGAAGACGACAGTGGTCGTCGAAAATTTGATCGCTCTGTAACCCTTGTGTTGGGATAAAGTTCAATGTTTTACTATGATTACTACCAACACAGATGAATTTTCATGATAATCTGGAGGAAATATTGTTTGATGAGACAGTTTCTATGTTGTTAAAAGAGTTGGTAATGCGATGTCGTATTTACATCTATTCCTATTGCAGCTGTTTAAAGCTTGGAACAAACGTCAAGCGAGCTTTAAGTGTAGCATTTTTCATTCTTTCAGAAGCATAGAAGTCAGTCATTCATATTTGATATCTCGCCTTCCATGGAAGTTGTTCCTGGCCCATCTTTTCACATCATAATCACACCAATATCGGTGTGAGGAGTAAACTTGAAAGAATCGAAGGAGAATATACTAAAATACTATTATGAAGAGTGACATGTAGTCTACTATGTTGTCATTTGTCTGTTAGCTGTTTTAGAAGAAGAAAGAAGCTGTTTTAAAAACTAAAATGCTGTCAAAAGTCTCAAAGTTTTAACTTGTTGGAACCTGTTGGAACCTCCAAGCTGCTTGTCAGTGTGTGATGTAGCTGTACCAACAGCTAAACCTATCTAGCTATCGTTATATAGAAACTTCATATGCTACAAGTGCCTTACCTCTCCCATCGGCGTGTGGTTGTCGGTGTCTGTGTTGAGCCTTTCCATCTCGATCTCCACCGCGGCAGGCTGGGCCGGTCTGGGCCGGTTGATCCTCACTGTCCCATCCGCGCTCCTGTACAGGAATGTTTGCCGCTCTCCATTTTGTGGACCTGTTCCATCTGTCGGTTAATCATTGAGATTAATTTGTATCAAAAGTGCTCTTATTATACAATAGAGCTGTTTTCACACTGTGTCACCAAGGTGATCATCAGGATTTAAGGAAATAGAGTAAATAGATGAACGGGTAATATGATATGCCATAAACAGTTACTCAAGCAACTGTATATGATTTCGGGAACGGTCAGACGTTTCAGGTAGTATTCACTAACTTTGAATATTAATCAATAGTTCGTGCTTATAAACCCTTCTCCTACAAGCCCCTAGTGTCACAGACGAAAGGTATACAGTTGCTTGAGTAATAACTTTTTTTGGCGTAATTAATAGTAAACTCCTGCTTTTATTTTTCCTGAAACTTTCCAACCCTATTGCTTTTGTACGTATTTGTAAGGATGCCATACCTTTGAGGCAAGTATATACTTGGCGAATATTATTTCGTAAGACTTTTTTTGCATTGATAAAAAGACTAGAAAGTGCTGCTTACGTTATGTTGCAACTGTATACAGTTGCAACATATACTAGTACATGTACATGTAGATGTTTAACTTACTCTGGTTCTGTGGTGGAGGATGTTTCTTCCTGTACACCCAAATGATGAGAAGTCCCGGACCTAATACAAGAAGTATCATGGTGGCGAAACTCCCAATCACTGCTACGAGGATGATCCACAGTGGGACCTTCGGGGGAGACTCTGCCTCTGTAGAATGAGACAGGCAAACCGTTTGTTATTGACACACTAATAAGGCAGTGTAAGGTGCATAAGGCTGCAAGAGTTGTAGGATTTTTGAATGAAATTCGAAACAGTTTGCAACTTTTCTCAGTTGGGATGGGTGCATATGTTGAAGTTTCACATCAAAAAGTCCATTGTAACACCTAGGTAATAATTACACCTTTCATTACACAAGATGCAGAATGTAAATTCTTTGTATATTCCTGTACATTTGTAGTGCATTCTAGAAATTCTCACTACTTTCCAAATTATATATTTCTGTCCATTCTTCTGGCCGTCTCGAATGTTTACATGCTAAAAAACTATATAGTACATAGGTTAATACGATATGTAAAAGGGCCAAAGGGCAGTTTAGTTTATTCTAACCGTAGTATGACAACATCCTGAAATTTTAAGAATGCACTTCGAATGGTCGGGACTCGGGAGTATTCAATACATTTTATTCAGGCGGCATTTCGGCTCATTTCACCTCTAGTGCGAAGGAGATATAACTAACTTCTCGTTAAAAAGGTTTCTTGAAAGTGGCGGGCGTTTGCAAATTCTTTATTCCGCCTAAATCTGCAAAAGACTTAGCTATAGTTTAAGTGTTTAGATTCTCCACTCACCTTCGTCTCTGGGACTTGATGTCGTGTTGTCTCCCGTCTGTGCTGCAGGTGTGGGGTACTGCTGCTCCAGGGCACCGCTCCTACAGCTGTCCCGGGCTGGGTCCGCGGGGTTACAGGGTTCACACGTCACATCGTCTGGTCTGTCTTTCGGGCAGTCCTGTTTGATACGTGTTCCTGTCATGACAAACGTGATAAAGACGTAACGTTTTATTAATCTCCAAGATTAAAAAAAGAAAGAAAAAAAAAAACAACAGATATATGTTTTGGTGGCTACGACACAGTATCATATTGGCAAGACAGTTATTGTTATCAAATTGGCAAGAGAGTATAACGCCACCGAACGCGAAAAAATAAATAAAGCCATGTTGATTTGATTATATGAATGACATCCTCAGGGAACCGCAAAACTGATGTGAGCGTGCGAATAAAAAAAGTTTGGCAAAAAAAAAACACGTTTCTTTATATAAAAAAATCTACGTGGTAATGAAGGTTGAAAAAATGACACAGGTTATAATATGGCGAATAATCTACTCTTCAAATTAATTTCTTAACATTTTCGTCTTTTTCATTTGATCTACAACATTGGTATCGTTTTCTAATATTTTGTTTCAACTTACGTTATATATTTGTAACTGTTTTGTACGATTTACAGTATGGTTGAAAACGGACGAAAATTTATGCGCGCGCGGATATGCATATATTAATCAAATCAACTTGGCCAAAAACGATAAAGATAAAAACGCCTAAAACACGTAAAAAATAAGCCGATGTCTAAACATATGGTAGGGCTATACGCATACTATTATTAGATAGCTTTGTATTGTAATAAGATGTATATTCACATGCTGTGGTAGCTGCACAGGCCTGTCTATAGAAGATAACACGATGTAAGCCACTACAATAATAAAAGGTCACCGGCATTGTAAATATCCTGCATGCGAGGTCACAGTACTCAGGGTCAAGTGCATACAAGTAGCCGCTTTCCAAAACGATTTAAGTTGAGGGCTAATCAAACAAGCCTAGGCTAGTCGTGCCAGTGTTTCACGTCACAAATAACGGAAACATCTTCGGATCTAAGATTCCCTCCTATAGCTTGCAGTACAATCGTTGTAAATGTGAATAAGACCATTTTGATTTGATTATATGATTGATATCTGCGCGCGCATGAAGTTTTTAACCACACTGTAAGTCGTACAAAACAGTTGAAAAATGAGCAAATATATACCGTAAGTGGCAAAAAGAATATTGGAAAACGATGCCAAAATCAAACGAAAAAGACAAAAATGTAAAGAAATGAATTTCAAGACTAGATTATTCGCCATACCATACTGTGTCATTTGTTGAACCTTCAAAACCACTTACATTTGATAATGAAAGCAACTTTTTTCTTTACCAAACAATTTTTTATTCGCACGCTCGCATCAGTTTAGGGGTTTCCAGAGGATGCCATCCATATAATCAAAACAACATGGCCTAGATGATTCACTGATGGTTCGATAATATCTACAACATATGTAAACTTCCATGTAAATATCACAGAGAATGACATGTTGATAGTAGAACACATTCCGAAGTCAACTTTGGTTGAGTCCATTCCAACATAAATTTATGCAATAATTAGGAAACAAAATAACACCCTTTTGTTAATATCACTCTGTACCAACTGTGCACTTATGCATATATGAAATCATAATAACTCTTGTGTAACAGGCACACAATAGTTTCGTCACAAATGTGCCATTGATGCAGTACTAAATTAAAGTACCCTATCTAGCCAATTGGTAATACTATGTATAGTTTAAGTGTCATTGCTGTATCCTTTTCCTTGTCTATTCATGACCTGTTTGTACCTATCTTGTTAGAGCAAAAACGTACAATAAAGGTCTTTCATTCATTGATAAAGTTAATCTACCACAATCCGAACATGTTTTCCATGTGACTCTGAAAACGAGCTGAATGACTCACCTGCAGGGCATTTGCTGTCGCAGCACCAGTCTTTGTCGGACGGCTGGTATTGTCCGTCCGGACATTGCGCCTGGCACACCGACAACAGGACCTGTAGGGACACAGTTCTACATTATTTACTGTTACAAAATACTGCCATTTAGTTCAATACAAGAGATAAAACGAAAATTCCTGGATGACATTTACATCGTTTGAGTCCACGAAAAAACAACGATTCAACATTCAAGGCAGTTTAAGTACAAACGATAGTTATATCGTCATATTCATCAAATTGTAGAGGTGAAACTTATATCTGTCTTTTTTTTAATAGGGTTAAAATGATTACACTAATTATAAGTTACAGTCAATTTAATAATTTGGTCATTGCAGGGATGACACTGGTTAAGTATCGCTTATAGTTCCAGTAGACTGCTGTTAGGTCGCAGAGTTGCATGCAATGTTGTCAACCTTTATTAGTATATAATATAACACAACAGTGGGATTGTCCTACGATTATGTTTAGAGGTATAGTTGTCATAATCCAGTCGTTCATTCATCTGTCCATTCTTTCATTCATGCTAATTCCTTCCCTCTTCAAATCCCCCGGCTTTACTAAGCGGAACTGTAGACTGTTGCCATTGTTGCCATGTCTGACCTTACACAATGACTCATCTGGTGGCAGACAAAGCTCTGTGAATCAGTCCGATTTGACTTTGAATCACAATCAAAACAGCTAGCGGGGTCGTGTAGGCCGTAGCGGCAGAGTGCTCGACTCGGAACCAAGAAGTCCCGGGTTCGAGTCCTGACATGCCATCGATCTTGTGCCCTTGCAAGGCACTTTGCACGACTTTCCTCACTTCGCTCAGGTTGAAAAAACTGACTGTGTCGTCACCACGTTCTTGTGATTATATGTTTGAATTTAAAAAAAAAACAGCCAGCGGGGTTTACCTAGCTCCCACAAGGCTTACCTACCGGGGTACGTACCGTAGGACTCAGCGAAAAGGGGAAATAGTTGGCTAGTAGAGCCAGTCCGTGCGAAATGAACAAATAAACCTTACGGTAGTAGCTAAACTCGTCAATTATTCTCCCTATTTGGCTAAATTTTACTATTTTTGAACCCGCATTGTTGGTCTCTCTATCTTTATCTGTAAAGCTGGTATAACCTGCGTAACACACCGGCTTCGCAGGCAGGCGGCGCGGCGGCAATTGGCTGCATTACACCAAACGACTTGTTACACCTAACCCTTGAATACCTCAAACATTGTTTAAAGCTGTCTAGTGATGATACCCCTACTGTACTTAGTGTCAGTGAGTTCCAGCCTACGATAGTTCTAAAACGAGTTTTTGAACACCTAAATCCTTGATTGATAACTCTGGGGCTGGTACTTAAAGGCATGACTATTTCTTGTTCCGTTTTCTGAGCTGGTATTAGGTACATTTTTTATTTGTTAGTCATTTTGTACATCATGCATAGTCTTTCGTAAACTATGGTTAACTCAGGATTGTAGTTCGGTTTCCATCCTTCCTTGCCCTCGGCAAAGCTCCCGGCTTTACCAAACAGTGTAGGGTTACACTTCCTCTCACACGGCCATTGTAAACAGAACAACAGGCTTTGTTGAACATAGCAGGCGTGGGATACATTTTTGCCTGTCTGTAGTTTTCCATAGGTGGTCTGGCCAACAAGGACTGTTAAAACAAGGCGTTTTAAAACACGCTTGGGCAAGCCTGATCTGTATGTCCGGTACCTAGCCTCTACCAGGCACCGCGGATCGCTGGAAAAAATAGTAGAAATTGGCCGAAATAACGGGATAGTGTATCAGAGAAGATCCCGGGCCATAGAAGATCCGTGGGTCGCGAATTGGATCCGGGATCTTCTCTGGTATACTATCCTTTATTTCGGCCAATTTCTACTATTTTCCCAGCGATCCGCAGTGCCTGGTAGAGGCTACTATGTACCCGTTACCTCAGCAGTGACTATTTCGGAGCGCTCTTTACTAGCAGGAAAAAATTAGGTTACTGTTGACTTAACAGATTAGAGGGCTCTTAGCAAACACCATGAAGGTTTTGGCAAACCCTTAAAAAGAGACCAAAAACGTCCCAACGAAATACAAGCTTTGACGATATATTGTTGCTTATAGTTGCGATGTATTACCATTTAGAACCTTTTCGAAGTCGCCATCTTTGTATACTGTGATTTGAAACTACGCTAGCGGTACTAGAAGTAGTACCTGTTTCGTGTGATAATGTGTGCTCAGTACCGTATGGTGGGAACCTTTCAATTAGTGGGGGTATCATTTACTTAATAATCCCGTCCATCAACGATTGTTGACATTCTGCTTTTGAGGCATTCACTGGGCAGCACAGAAGACCTCATACAACCTGGAAGACCCCCCTCCCTCCCTCCTTCTGTAAAATTATTACACATCTTGGACGTGACAAAAAAAAGGACGAGATTTGTGTTGTCCGAAACGGTTTCCTAGCTTGGGCGATCTGTCTTGACATACCGTACATGTACCCTAGCAAGCTAAGCTTTTTCAGGAACACAAAAAGGTCTAATCGCCAGCAGGAATCCCTACACTAAGTCGGATTAGCCAGGTAATACGATCCGTAAGGTCAGATGGTTTTTTTTAACACCGAGTAAGTAACAGCCATATCGCACCTTTATTTATTGAAGTCTTACGGTGAGGCATAGTACCTGATTTCGCATCATCCTGTTGTATAAAATAGCCATTACATTTCTGGTAAACTCTAAGTGTTCTGAGGGAAAAAATAAGGTACCCTTACCGTAAGAAACAGCAGGAGAAAAGCAGCGTTGTGTAGAAGACGTGCCGTCATCTTGTTCCCCACCGTGGTAGCATTCCGAAGTGTCGCCCCCGATTGACCCTTCAGGCAAGGCGGCCTCCAAATCTTAACAGCCCGGTTACGTAAGATCTCAGTCCAGATCGTCCTATTCCTCCAAAGGACTAGAACACGTAAGATCTGTAACTATGTGCCGTCGGTACAAGCGTGAGGTTTGCTTTCGAGTTTGCTGCGCGACGCCTTTTTCCCACCGTTGCTGCGGGGCCCAGCCGTCGTTACTAGACAAAGAAAGCCCTTACCGGTTACCGGTTACGTGGGCGCACAGGTATGTAGACGGGGTCATGTGTGTATAAGCCAGCTGAGCAGCGCTCACTGTGGCGCACTATGTTTAAGCTTTGCATTTACAAAAACATCGACACATTCTTCTCGAAGCTTGCAAGAGTGAAGTGTAGATTCGATATCGGAAGCCAGTGGATTAAACGTTGGTACACAGCAGGTAAATAAAGGGTTAAACTTCAACCAGGGGTCACTAGAAGTAGTTCAAAGGTTATAAGGTCATCAGACATTCCGGTTTAGACTGGTACGTCAGACGTAAAGTCCCGTGTTGCTAGGGATTCCCCGCGTGCTAAAAATCAATGCTACATCTGTCGTTATCTTGGTCGGCAGGACATTGTTATCGAGCTAAGCAGGGAATCGTTTCTTCTGTCCTTCTCTGGAAACCAAGAGGTCGAGTACACTGTAGAAGGCTGACTTTTACCGATACCTTAACTAGAGACGCTGGCATAGAACTCGAATAGTTAGGAAATGTGATGTTAGACAGAGAGAACTGGAGAGTTGTATGTGATGGCATATAGAGCCAGGCTGATAGGCCGCTAATGTATGTAATATATTATGTATCTCGGTGGGCATGTTGAGTAACATCAATAGTATATTCGCGCAGTTTAATGGCCGTTGTGTGTAAAACTATTATACATGTATATAAATGTAACCATATTATTTAAGACAATTCGATGCAATTCCAGGGCAGCGATACAAAAGTTTTGAGGACGAAATGTGTCTGATATTAACATTTCTTAGCATTTCATACTTGTAGAGTCCCTTTTTTTTTTGCTACTACGAACTAGCTAGAACCGGCCTATGATATGAAATACGGAACAATTTTCCGTCAGCGACATCGCATTTTTTTTCTATTTACTTCATGGATCACCACAAAACAATGTTTTGTTTTACAGTACAGCTAGTGAGGACAAGTGTTTGTTGACCTCAGACTTGAAGAGTTTAAGGTTATACTCATAGGGGAATCACCAGGTAGCTTATTCCAAAGTGATGTTGTTCTTGGAAAGAAGCTTTCAGCATGGAACTTCCTCTTAAACTTCCTCTGGAACTAAGAGGTGCTGTATGGAGGAAGAAAGGGTGATTTGCTTCAGTGGAAGTGGCAAGACTGTCCTTGCTGAGAATGTTCGAAGTGGAGGCACTAGCAAATGAAGTTCCACGGAGTATTTACAGTGGAGGTAGCGATAAAATAACGCTAGGCTTGCAACATTACGCCTATGTGAGAGTGGTAGTAGGGTGGCGAACAAGTCACTCCCAACAAGATTGTTATCATTATACTATGGGGTAGAATTGATTTAACTCACTACGTTAAAAAGGTGACCAGAAAAGTGAAACGTGAAAATACATGTTTAGTATTATGAAATCAGTTTGTATGCCTTAGCTATAGTGTTGTTTGACAATTTTGGCCTGCCCTAAGTTTAGGGCTGATGCTATGTATAAAGAGGGTGATTTGTTGTGAGTAGCAGTAAACGATACGAAGAAAACATGTCCATATCAGCCATGTCTTAATGTCATAATAGCTTTACTCCTTTTCTTTTTCTGAACATTGCAAAAGTAAACAAAAGTATTAATGAGTACGTATACGGTTAGAATCAACAAAGGAGTGTTTCAGATTTTTCCACTGGGTTATAAGAATTGAATAGTCAGACTGTTAAATTCTTATTCAGTGAAAAACTCTAAAACGCAACTTTACTGGTTCTTCACATCTTCACAAACGTATTAGTACAGTGTTTACTTTTACAGGAAAATATATTATGCATTCAAGTTGCGCAAACGTACAATATTTACAAGAATATGTTGCACATAAATAAGTTAGAAACAACGTCAACAGGAGTAGATACATTTGTGCATTGCTAAAACTCAGCCGATGATTGTTTGTTACTCATGGCTCTTTGTCAGATACTCGATTTGATACAACACGAACCCGTGTTCTTTAGATATACATAGTACATTTTGAAGCAGCGTCAACACATCCATATCAAAGCACATGAATGCTTCAACATCTTACTGATTCTGTGTTTTAATGATACATAATTTCAAAAGATCATAGTTCTTTTTACGATTTCTAAACAACCGGGTATAAAGCAAAAGAGTTATGACAAAATGTAGCATTGCACATACAAAGGATTTTATTTAGAAGCAACAGGGCAACATAAATAGCTGATTTAACATAGTATGTATATAGATTGAGGTCTGTTCGTCACAGAGGCGACTTGATACTGCAATCGTTTAATAGGATTTGACAACATCACGTCAGGGAAGATGTTGCAAAAGACACATCCCTACATGTCGTTAACATATATATAACAGGCACCTTTCGAACACGCTACCAAACATCTTGTAAATACGTCCTCAAATTATCTTGTGCAAGTTTGGCATGGTGCTTTCTCTCTCGCGTTATACTGCTGTGGCTGTTGCCTTCCCCTTGTTGGGCCTCCGAGCTGAGAGAAGCAAAGAGAAAGTTTTACAATTTCTTAACCATTGAACTGTTCAAGTAACCAATTTCCCATGTCCCCAGGTCGAGCAATGTTAGGGTGAGAGCTACATATTGGGAGTGAGCATGCAACACAGGTTTACATACATAGGATGATTTCAGTATGAAACATTTGTATGTATACTACGTTTTACTGAGACATATATCACATTTCTTTCCTACTTGTCATCGGTCATAGCTGCAATCATCAGAATACAAATATAGAGTTCACTGCTTTGTTTTACATGTCAAAGTTGACGATAATGGAGCATAGCCAAGTATTTTGCTGACCGTTGTTCATTCTGCATAGATCTCTGACCATGTCATCCTTGCCACAAGCGGTGAGTCCGACCAGCAGTCCCTCCAAGCTTGCCTCCTCCCCCTGCTTGATCCTCCACGTGTTGACTGTATCTCTTATGGCTTCTTTCAGACCTGTAGTTATAAGAATGTACATAATAATATAATGTTGCAAAGCCCGCTAAAATTTCTTTCATATGAACATTTTAGCCCTATGTAACTGATTGGCACAGAAGTAAAGTATAAAAAAAGTATCTATTGGTAACATCAATCTCATCTACTCTATTCAATGAGTGAGTCTGGCATTGTTGTTTGTATTTTGGTTACTTTAATATATATGTTAATTACCCCAGCGGAAAATGGAGGCCGTGCTTCTAGTAATAGCAAAATCTTTCTTTTCATTATCATTGACGCAAATCCCCCCTAAACTAAATAGTTTTAAAAGCTCTCTAGCATTCTATGGAGTTATGATACATGTATCTCCGAATTCTTGTTTGTGTAAAGTGCTATAGGATTCATCATTACATTGTCATGATGGTCAATCTCAAAATCACCATAAAAATCATATTATTTCTTACTATAAAAGGCGTATGTGTGCCGAAGGCTGTCTAAGTCTGTCTTGGTGAAGCTACATCCATGGCGGAGTGGAAGTCGCGTGGCTAGTTCAAGGTACATGTTTCCCAGGTGGTCCTCAATGTAGTTAGTTGTCTCCATATCCACTGCATGATGATATAGGAATAAATGTTGTTGCTAACAAGGCCATTGATGTTTAGAGTGATCGTTTACCATACACGTTTAAGCAAATTTGGGGACTCTATAACTACTTACAGTTATAAACAAGAATAGGACGAAATTCTGAAGTAATTATGAATTTTACCGATATATAAATTAAATGACCTATAAAATTGCTACGGTGCGGAAAAACAGTGCGCAAATGTGGATCCGAATGAAGTCAAAGTCATCATGTTGGACATACTAGCATAAAACATTCCAAACTGCATACCAGCAAAGGGACCATGAGGTAATTTATATCACGTACGGATGCAATTTCTTAATTACAATACGCCATCACTGACCTCCTTTACGGTGTAAAAAAAGCTTTGAATGAATGTTGCTCACCTCCAATCAGGTTGGAGTACTGCATTGTGCTGAACCTCAGTTTGGGGTCTGTTTGCTCCGCGTCACTGTTTGGTTCAGCCCCGCCCTCCCGGGATAGGGTAGAGAGTGAGTCACTCATGCTGGAGTCGTCACCTGTCTCAACTCCATCGTCTGGTGGAACAGCCGCTTGTCTCCCCTCCTATTATCAGAAAAAAAAGGTTTCCTAATACTGCTCATTGCAGATATTTTAAAATATAAGTATGTTGTACTTATTATCCAGTTAGTAGCATGTTTACATTCAAATAACATTGTCAACAATGTAATTAAAGTAAAACAAAGATCAACATCATATTAATTGAACAAAGATCAACATCATATTAATTGTGATATAATTTGTACAACAATAAGAGTTGAACTTGTAGATAATAGATAATTGAGTTGAATTCGAACTTCCCTACTACTTTTACCTATTAAGTATAAATGTTCAACTCTCTTATCTAAATGTTGAACTTTCTTATTGCTGTTGTACAAATCACATTTTAAGTAATACTTGAAAATTCACTTTCCAATAAGCCATAAACCCCTGATACTAGAACATGTGTGTTTTTACAGAGAAACAATAAGAAGTCGCTGCTTGGTTGACTGTAATCATAGTGCTTGATCATTTGGATGTATACTATTAGGAGTATATACAAGCTATTTGTTTGTTGTGGCCTGTACTTAACCAATTTGTTTAATGTATAAGTATAAATGATAAGTGTCTTCATAAATTTATTACTTGAAGGCAGTGTAAATACGAACCTCTTCAGTCGGCTGCCTGTAGTCGCCCGTTAGAGGCTCCAGCTCCATGTTCTGGACCACGTCAGGGTCCTTTTGCTGGCTGTTCACGTCCTCGGCATCTTGTATGCCTAGCGGTGTCTTGCTTTCATCGTGCTGCCCATCCTCCAAATCTGTCAATCATTTGAGACAGCGTATTATTTCTATGGCAATGCACTCCTTCTGAAAGTTAAAGCTTAATTCAATCCCATCTAAATGTATTCGTGGCAATATGAAGATAGCAAAGGTAGTAGATAAAGTAAAAACAGCGTCCATCGTACCAATGTGTTGTTCAGTTTCTCTTCTGCACAAACAGACGACCAGAAAGACTACTAGCACCAAGACCGCACCCACACAGACACCGATGATTATGATGTATTTAGGTTCAAGTGCCGTAGGCTGCCGTTCACCTAAGGAAATGAAGGAAAATGGGTGGGGATAAATGTCTATAAAAGGCCACCTGGTCTTTTAAGCTTAACATGTAAGGTCCGCCATCTTTGATTTTAATTACCAAATTAGCATGAATTATAAACTTAAAATACATATACATAAATAATGAAAATCACATGTAATCAGTAATACAAAACACGTAGTTACTTATAGAAAAGGTGATTGTCCAATGTAATATAAAAACCAGAAAACTTGTTTTAGCCAAAAAAAAACTATATTCTGCGCATGAAAACAAAAATGCCTACGAAAACACCGTAATGACATAGCAACACAAAATGTTATAAACTCAAATTACTAATATGAAATTGTTTCCCGATAAGTCACATAGTATTGTGGTTTAGTTTAAGCCGTTCTTTTCATGCGCTATCCAAAATGTAAGATTCCCGCACACCGCCCTCTTCCCGTCTGAATATGGTTGAAGAAAGTTTTATTGCAGGATAACAGATGGAAGACGTATGTGTAGTTACCAGTGATATTATCCGTGTTGTTACCGTCATCTTTGTAGGTAACCGCGTTAATCACAGGCTGTTCCGTGGGCAGAAACACGTCGATGGGATGAGAGATGCACACAGCATCAGATGTGCTGGTCCCGGGTCGATGTTGTAAGAATCCAAGCATTCCACAACTAAAGATGGTAGAGAAATGTCATTCATATAATGGAGGAACGACGCTATGAGCATGAGTCAAACAACATTAACAAAAAGTCAGTCATTCTATGAAAACCTGATGCTTTCCTAATTCTGGCATAATGCTACAGTTTTTAAGTGGAGGGATTGAGGGGGTGTGTGGGAGGTAAAGCGAGTGGGCTGGAAACAAGAAACAATGTTTGTCCAGTTGTATTCATTTGAATATTCATTGAATATTTTTTTTAACTTGACGATGCACTGTAATCAGTGGGTTGTACATACCTTTGCCATGGAATACATGGTTGGACGTGCGATGTTAGGTTGCTGAATGTACCATGCGGACAAGGCTCACATTGCCCTATCATGCATGAAAGGCAAAATCAGATGAAACGTCACAAACTTGAAACTGTCATTGATTATGAGAAAGGTTTTGAGTGATAATGAATCGTGAAAGTCATAAGCAATTGTGATATGATGATGGCCATTGCCAATAAGTCAAAACCCTGTCACACATTGCTGAATATGGCCTTCTGAACACTGCCGAGTTTATAGTAGGTCTGGAGTACGTTGGCCGAATGTTTAAAATATTTAGAACTTTTGGGAGCGGACGGGAGGTTAGGCCATGGTTATACTGGTTGACTGGTGTTCGGGAGAAGGCCGGCAGTTGTCGGGGCTTACTTGGTAGTCAAATTTGACTCACATTTGACTCAAATTTGAATCGATTCGAAGATAGGTGAGGCCTAAATCTGTAACCAACCTACTGCAAACATTGGTGGTTGGTGGTGGTCGGGGGAAGGTTATGTGTGTGTGACAGGAGCATTTAAAAGATGTTTTCATGCATACTTTAGGATTATGTATTAGAATGTTATCCTCACCAGTTCTCGTTGCCCCACGTCCAGGCGGACACAAGGGTCCGCTCATGCACACTTCGGACACTCTGTAGAAGAAGCCAATCTGACATTGGCATTGGTTGTTCACGGTCGAGTTGCCAAGGACTTTGACCTCCTCGTTGTCACTGTCGCACAGGTTCTTCCTCCGGCAGTGAAGCTGGTCTGGGTACGGGTTGTAGTATTCTGGTCCACAGGCTTCACATACTGTGTTGTCTGGGTCGTTATGGGTGCAGGACTGAGCGATCTTCGTTCCTACATAATCAGCAATACAGTAATGTGTCATCATGATACGTACGCGTGTTTACATATTTAAAGTTAAAACGTCTGACACTACTTAACCAAGTTTTAACTTTAGATGGTTAAGTAGTGTTAAAACGCTTTTGTTTCAACACAAAGCATTGTTCTCATCTAAAGCTTTCGACCAGTCACTCTGGTCTTCTCCAAAAGTCTGATTAAAAAAGGCGCCTGGTCGAAAGCTCTAGCTGAGAACAACCCTTTGTGTTAAAACAAAAGCGTTAACTTTAAATGGTTAAGTAGTGTCAGGCGTTTTAACTAGTGTCAGATTGTTTCCTGGGAAGAAACAAGTCACTAAACAAACAAAAAGTGCAATAAATTATTAAATGTCCGATGCAGAGGATTTTTCCCTTTCGCCCTTTTACCTTTCGCCTCATATTTTACAGATCTGATCAGCTGAATAAGAGGACGGTCTAGGATTTTTAAATGTTGTGATGTAATAATTAGGAGATATTTACTGGAGAAGAAATGAGGTAATTACAGAATTAATGTACATTCTAGTACATCAGTTCTTGGGAGAATGAAAATAGATACTAAAAGTGGCAAAGACGTGGAATTTCTTTGTACTAACAGATTTGTATGAAAAAAACATTCCATAGCAAAATTGAAAAAGAAAAAAATATATAATAGTCTTACACAATAAAAGCTGACCCTTAGTTAAGACTTTGTAAAATCGTTTTGTCTTTTGTTCTAAGAACTAGATGCCAATGCCATATGCATGAGCCTACCTGGACCACATTTGCTTGTACAACACCTTGTCTCTCCCCATGCCGGGTACATTCCCGCTGGACATGACGATTGCCCACGGGCAAAAGTCACCAGCAGCAACGCCTGTAAAAATGACATGTTCACATAAGATGCTGGGAAAACAATTTACTTAAGACACTGCGTTACTCGTGACTACTAACTTGTATGAACAACAAAATTCAGAATTTTTAGTTGTTTGAGTAAAAATTATTTGCTATAACACGTAGGGAAAATGCACAGTGACTGCGTGAAACCCGTATAATGCATTGTGATTAGCACTTTAAGGATGGCGTCCCTATTGTTACCTTCGCCAAGAAGGTTATGTTTTCAGTAGCGTTTGTCTGTGTGTGTGTGGGTGGGTGTGTTTGTGTGTGTGTGGTTTAGCAAGATAACTCGAGAAGCAGTGGATGGATTGGAATGAAACTTGGTAGGTCGGTAGGTCTTCATGAGACCTAGAAATGATTAGATTTTGGGCCCCCTGGCGGCTTTCCTAGGTACTGCAGCTGAACTTCCGGTTTTGATATCTCATGTTCTGGACATGCTAGGGTCACGAATTTTGGATGGTAGATAGCTCTTGGGGTAGGGAAAAAGTGACATGAGTTTGGGTCCCCTAGCGCCTTGTTCTGGAACTGCAGGAGCATTTGTTGCAAAAAATTTGAAGGACGATAACTCAAGAACCGGTTGATGTATTGTCGTGATTTTTGGTATGTAGGTAGTTGAAGTGATGCTTTACATAATCAGATGGCAATTATGCAAATCAGGAGCTAATTTGCATAATCAATGAGGAAATTCTATAAATCTGCTTTGTTCGATAATAGAACTATGAAACACTTCTGACATCTACTTGAGAACGAGAAAAACATCTGAGGATATAGATTATGTAAATGAGGACCTAATTTGCATAATTAATGTCAAATTCTTATAATTCCATAGTTATAACTGCTGCACCCCGAATTTCATACTTGCCCCATTTGGAAGTTAAGTGAAGGTGAACATTAATAAACATAATTTATTCAAATCATGACCTCATTTGCATAATTTATGAGGAAGTGCTATAATAGCCTTTTTGTTATGATAAGGCTGTCATTGGATGGAGAATATGATCAACTGATATAATCCATGCAAATGAGGCTCTTATTTACAAAATCAATGATTAAAATTGTATAATTCGTCACCCGCAAGGGTTAACATCATTTGGCGAAGGTATGAGATCGTGGAACTCTTGTTTTGAAATGTAGTGTGAGAAAGATATCGTCTACAACAGGAAAAATGCTTAACGTTGCAACATTTAACGGTTAAAAACGGGTTTCGGCGCAGGCGCAGTACGTTCTGCTGACGTGCTGAATGACTGATTGATTAATTGATCAATTCATTAGATCAACAACTTATTCAAATTTAGTTTATCTAAAGTAACGCAGCCATACTAAAAGCTGTCCGAATCGTTGATACCCCTTACTATTAATTCTAAATTCATTACGTGACATTGAATATGTAAATACCCAGCCAAAAGAATTAGTATTACCCTTCTACTTTCTAAGCCCTTGTCCTGCCGTCCTAATCAGGTCATAGACGCCATAGACCCCTAAATTATTTTTTGCGCCACGGTGGCGAAGTTATCTCTAGTTCAATTTTTCCCGCGTTTCGCCTGGCCCCTGACTATGACTCATTTCTGTCTGACTAGTCACACAATAGTTTGTAAACAAAGGTGGGCCTATCATATAACACCACGCACCCCTTTACTTGCGTGCTATGCGTATATTTTGTGTACTGGGGACATTGACTGCTTTTTGATTCGCATATTGCTGTGCATAACACTTTGGATCCAGCGATTTTTTTTACTGACTTATAAGCGGAGACACTCAAAAGCTCACCCCCTTCCCAAGTTGAAGGTAGTACCGCCCATCGAGCGATATCCATGGGTGTAAGTTCAAACACAGGTCAGCCATGTTTTTATTTTTCTCAACAGCGTTCGTACAATTTACAAAGACAGGACTTTGTAATCTACAATATATGTGTCTACAATATTGGAACACTACATAAACACTACATAACTCTGGTGACATCGATCAAGGTGTATGAAAAGGTTCCTGATCAACGATCAATTTGAATGTCAAACACAACAGTTGGTTCCGGCTGGTTCCGGCTAGTACCGGTTGACCTCCCAACCCCTCCCCTCCCCCACGTTTCTACTTTTTGTATATATACCATGGATAGCCTTTAAACATGTATGTAGCCTCCATACTAAAACTAATGGCAGAACAAGTAAGAATATGTGTAAGGACACCCTTCAGTTTGGGGTAGTGTAACGAGAAAAACTATATTTTTATGTTTTAGCCATGTTTTTTTTTCTGAACAGAGTTCGTACAATTTACAAAGACCAGACTTTGTAGGACTATATATGTGTCTACAGTATTGGAACACGTAACATAAACAGTACATTACTCTGATGACATCGATCACGTTCTACGAAAAGGTTTCTGGTCAACGATCAATGTCAAACACAACAGTTGGTTCCGGCTGATTCTGGCTGGATCCTGTTAGTACCCCCCCCCCCTCACATTTCTAGTTTGTGTACATATACCATGGATAAAGCTTTAAACCTGTATGTAGCCTCCATGCCAAAAACTACTGGCAGAACATCTACGAATATGTGTAAGGATATCCTACCTTTAATTCCTTCAGTTTGGGGTAGTGTAAAGAAAAAAAAAACTAGTGGTGTTAGTTCAGACACAGGTCAGACATTCTTTTTCTGAACAATTCGTTCTTTCTTAGCGTTCGTACAATTCACACTAATACAGAACTTTGTAGGATGATACCATGGTATGTCTACAATAACACTAAAAAATCTGAGAACTTCGATCAAGTTCTATGAAAAGGTTTCTAATCAAACGTTAATATCAAACACAGCCGTTGGTTCCGGCTGGTTCCGGCTACTACTGGTTCACCACCCCTCACCCACATTGTATTTTGCTACGTTTTCCACAATTGCACCATGGATAACTTTTCAACCTGTATTTAGCCTTCATACAAAAACTATTGACAGAACATCTAAAAATATGTGTGAGGATACCTTACCTTAATTCCTGTAGTTTGGGGTAGTGTAAAGAGAGAAAAACAACATCCAAGTAAGTTATTGCCATAGTGACAGACCATGATATATTTAGAATGCTGACACTTGTTAATGTTGTCGTCTTCAACCTCACCACTACCACTGGCCGATTCTAAAACCTAGTCCAAATTGGCCCTGTCAGTCTACAGATTAGCTGAGAACTATTTCGGACAAAAAGGCTTCAAAAAGCACACTTAAAAGAACTGCATGTTTCACTGACACTCCTTGTACTGACATTGTGAGACTGTGGCATACATTCCTCTAATGTTTTATCATTCATTGATCCCGGAAAGTGTGATCTGTCAATTCAAATGTATATAGGGTTTTAGTTTGATTCTGAATACTTTAAATTTTACAGAAAGAAATGAGAAGAAGAGATTAAAACATTGAAACAAAGGTGGGCGCCATTTTGGAAACATTTTGGAATAATGTTAAGGGGATTCCCCTTACAAACAAGCTGGTACAGGGTGGTACCAGACAAGTACGCCATGTTTTCCCTTAAAATTTTTGTCTTTCACAGAAAAATTACCGACAAAAGACACAAAATATTCCTCTGTAATGAAAAAAAAATTGTAGGATCCTATACCTTAGACCGTAGTTCCTCCCGTTTATGTTGGATATACATTGTATAGACGACCGAAAAGGTGGGTAAAATATCAAGTATCCTTAACGATATTAAATCGATATTTTTTCTCGATAGAGCTCACCGTGTTACCATTCACATGTTCGCTTCTGAGCACTATATGCCTTATGTCCAGTGGTTAACATGAACTACTTGTGCTTGTGATATCTATCAAAGGAAACACACAGACATGATCGGGGTCACCTGTGCCCGACGCCCTTAAAATAAACTCGGAGCAACATGGCTGCCGAGCACTCACTCAGTGACCTGGAAGTCGAAACCTGAAACATTGCCAGGTTAGCCGTGCTTACTACGGCAAGTCATGTTACGAAAAAATAAATAATGGCAAACTTACAATCTGGGCCAGAGTCCTCACGTCCTTTGTTGTTAACCTTCCCATGATTTCACAACAGCCGTGCACATTCCTGTACACCGACTGTGAACTGATCTTCGCTCGAACTCGGGCGTCAGTGGCCTCGGCACAATCTCAGCGGGGCATTCGCTGATTCAGAACTGTATCCACGGCAAGGAGTCAGGGGAAGTTAACGTTACACCACAGGAACTTGTCTGTTATGACAAAAATGCTATCCTGTACTGACGGTGAAACACCTGCGAACTGTACAACTGGCGAAAATCGTCGCGTCTGTTCGCAGTGATGACGAACTTTCTAGAACTGAGTCAGGCGTGACGTCACTTCCGAGTTTGACGCACGCATTCAACAAAAGACTTTGTTTTGACGGCTCACTCTGATAGGTAAAGGGATAAAATCAACATTTATTTTCATTAATGAGCACATTTATCCATAGTAAACTTTGCTGGTATTAATAAAGACACCGATAGATATGTGAGGAGTTAGAAAAGTAGAAAATGCCCGCGTGGTCAATCACTTAATCATGTGTTCGGTACCACGCCCGCGTGTGTTGTCAGGGGTCATATATCGGCCATATATAGGCCCTATTGCTTAACATGCTACATGTGGTACAATGTGTTTTTCAAATCGATAGATACATGGTATTATTATGATGCATAGATAATTTGATATTACTGGTACTAAATATATAGTATATTTCATATTTGTACAGATATTAGGCCACCTTGCACCGTATGATTATGGGGCCAAAAGTGACGTTTAGTCTGAAACACTTGGGACGAGTAGAAAACACGAGTAAAACACCTGACTCCCTAGACGCCGGGAATTGAACTTAGGCCGCCAGTTTACGAAGAAACGCACAATTTCAAACCTCTACATTAAAACGTCCGGGCCAATTTGAATGCATCATGCAAATAACGTCACTTGAACCCCACTGTTACATAGCTACGGTAGGTCAAACATAGCTATAGATTAGACAAACATAGGGGGGCATGATATACTCACCTGTCTGACAACTTTGATAGCGGAGGGGCAAAGTCGGATGTTCCTTTTTCTGTGGATGTCGTTGCCTTTGTGCCCTACAAAGCGTGCTTAGCGTCTGTACTTGAACCAACTTGTTATCCACACAAGTCACAAGACCGGAAGTTGGGAACTCTCCCTTACTCACAGCGTCACAACATTTGAGTCAGCTTCGGGATTCCCGTTACATGGTGCGTCGTAACGTCGCGGCTCTTTTAGTCGCATAATTTTACGTCATTTAAAATGGTTGTAAAACACATCAGACTAATTGTATGCCAACGCTTTGGTAACGTTTACTGAATTACGGTAAATGAAATGGTTTTGTTTTATACCTTACTTAACACACTGCTATTTACCCCAAATGCAACTAGGGGTGATTCCGTCGGCAGTTGAAGCTTTGTTTGTTAGTCATCTGGACGATTTGTCAGTCACCAATGTGCCCTTCTCCGTGCCACGATGTGAACATCCGTGTCGCCATGCTCTGGGAATCCCCCTACACTTTTTTTGGCGATTTATTCCATGTCAAAACAAAGAAATACAATACAAGCGGGAAAAAACTGCATTTTCAAAGTCAATTTTCAATTTTCTTCCATCTAGTAACTGAATGAGTCTTATGCCATGTCATATGATATATGTTTTGGGCAAAAATGCGATGTCAGTAACGAAAAACAAATGCTCGTATTTGTATCGTAGGCTAATTATCTATGGGCGGACCCCGCACTATTATTTCAAACGCTTCAAGTATTGAATGATGACCAAAATGTGCTATGAAATGGAAGTAGAAGACAAATGTCCTCATCGCCCTTAATAAGAAATTGTGTTGGATGCATAAATGGTTTCCCCCCAAACAATCTGGAATTCGTTTGCCAGTACCGCATGTCAACTCCTGCCGTCGTTATCTTTAGAGGAGATAACCTCTCTTAAGGTTACTCAACCGCAGCCCCGGATACCGTCACTCCCGGACTACCTCTCTTAATTGTAGGGATTGTTTGAGGGCAACAGACGTCATTTTAACCCATGTAAAGGGATACCCTAGATCAAATTAACATTACTGTGTTGACAATGTTTGCAAGGCTCTGTTTAGCATTCTAGTCTTAAAAAAAACTTCACAAAGAAAAAAAGCAGAAAAAAAAGGAAATAGAAAACTCTTTTCGCTCCTGTCTATAGTTTTCCTCCTTTTTAGCCCAATATTAAAAACGGATACATGACATTATGATGATATGTATGCATTAATATTGCTGGTACTAAATTCACGAGATATATTTACGCATATGTTCATATATATATATATACTAGACTCCACCAGAAAAGGGTATTAATTGGCCAGAGAAGATAGCCGGCCATGGAACTTCTTTGGCCAATTAATTCCCTTTTTAGGCCGATTTCTACGATTTATTCACCCCGCAAAAGAAGTCTGGTGGAGACTATATATTTATATATACTGAGATAATACCACTTTACACTGTATGATAACGGACTCAGAGTGACGTTTAATGTAGCTACGGTGGGTCAAACATATATTAGACAAACATAAGCGATCATAATATACTCACCTGTCTGACAAATCTGACAGAGGAGGGGCAAGTCTGTTCCTGCTTCTGTGAATGCCGTTGCCTTTTTGTCTTTACAACTTGGGCCATGTTGATTTGATTATATAGATGACATCCCCTAGGAACCCCAAAACTGATGCGCGCATGCGAACAAGAGTTTTGAAAAAAATGCTTTTATTATGACATCTACGTGGTCATGAAGGTTAAACAAATGACACAGAATACTATTTGGCGAATAATCTACTCTTTAAATTTTCGTGTTTTTTTTTTATTTTGGCATTGGCATGCATGGTTTTTTTAATATTTTTTTTTGCAACTTACGGTTTATTTTTGCTCATTTTGCAACTGTTTTGTACGATTTACTGTATTTTTTTGGGAAACGGGAAATTTTTTTGCGCGCGCGGATATCATCCATATAATCAAATCAACATGGCCTTACTGTTGTTCGCCTCTAGTACGTCTGTACATGAACCAAGTTACCCACAGAAGTCACAAGACCGGAAGTTGGGAACTCTCCCTTACTCACAGCGTCACAATATTTGAGTCAGCTTTGGGATTCCCATTATGGTGAGTCTTAACGTCGCGCGTGTTGACAATGTTTGCAAGGGTCTGTTTAGCATTCTATTTGGATCACTTATTTCATCTTATCTTATACAATTAGAATCGCATTATAAAAAGTGAGCCCCCGCCGTGCGTACATGTACGTGTGTTCTATCGGGAACAAAAGACTTGATGCGACCCACTCACAGTGATTACACATGACAACACGGGTAAGAAAATGGCACAGTGCCAGGATGTGTCATACATTTCCTGCAAGCCTGATGTTTACGTGATTGAATAATTACAGATCATATGCGTTATGATTAATAAATATATTTATAGATTTTAATGTCTGAAATGAGTTGATATCTGTAAGATATCTGATGAAGCACACAGTGCACCGTGGAACTCGCTGTCACCAAGTACAGCAGAGGCATTTAATATCATTAGATAGCTTTAAACAATGTCTAGAGTTAGATGTTTAAGGGTTAGGTGTAACACGTCGTTTGGTGTTAAGTAGCCATCTGCCGCCGCGCCGCGTGCCTGCGACGCTGGTGTGTTACACTGAAGGCTGGTTATACCTGCTATACCGAATCAGTTACAGTCACAGACACCGATAACAGCACCAGTGAAACCTTGACTGGAGTTCTATGACCTAGCGGACGTTCACCTAGCTTGGTATAAGTCACTTTCCAAACTGTAAACATCCAGTGACATGAGTTTCATCGGAAACCAAATATCTGTAGGCCTGAAAGTGCTATTTTATATGCTTATTAGAAACATTTCCTCGGAGAAAGGTGACAATATGTGTAATCTAAGACCACTTCTCTTTAACGCTTTGCACACTTGGTTTGATAATAATAATAGCTTTGTGCGTAGTTATGATGTTACTGTAGCAATGAAAAGATCAACCGCAAGATAGCGTCTATATAGATATGCAATGACGTTAACTTTGTAGTCAGTAGTTTAGTTCAAACGTCAGTGTTGTGACTCTTAGTCATAATGTAGCCTCTACCAGGCTTGATGAGGCGGCTGGAAAGAGTAGAAATCGGCCAAAATAGAGAGATAAGCATGCCAAGGGAGATAGAGAGATAAGCATGCCGCCCCGAACTGTTCTCTCAACGGCCAAACTCCCTTGGCATGCTTATCTCTCTATTTTGGCCGATTTCTACTCTTTCCAGCTGCCTCCTCAAGCCTGTACTGTGTTTACTTGAACACGATTGCTCCCCACCCCCGCTCCAAAGGTTAGCTCTTAGTCACTAGGCAGTGGGGATTTCCCTGAGTCACACGATTGCGCAATCTTCATGGAGCGGATTCGGGCGTCTTGTTCAAGCATAAACTCATCGACGCATCAGTACCTTCAATTATCCATGGTAAGAAATTAGAACTGCAACAGGTTATATGATTTCAGAACACTTCAACGACATTTAATTAACTAGATCTAGAACTGATCGTGACAAGGAAAGACATGAAAGAAGGTCGAATTAAGGCGCCTGCCACTAGTGACGTCATAAGTTACGTACCCTGCTACGTATGCGGCTTTGTTTTGGATGACTTTATCATAGTATGCCATACTGTCCAAGCTAAGGTTTAGGCTTAGGCTTGTCTTTGACTTGTTTTTATGCGTTGCTTTCGGGGCTTTGTTTTTTGTACTGGTGTACGTGTCTTTTTCTTACTACCAGGCATATTTCATACTGTCTTTGTTGCCAACAAAAGATCTGCTTGGAGATAAAGTCTGGCGAATACATTCGGCAAAGTCTATAGTTTATGCATATTCACACAGTAGGCTTTACTTCTTTGAAAAAGAAGAACACACCAGATAACTACAAACTAAGGTAAGGCCACACCAAGTAAATTTTATGGATGACGTCCTTTGGAGACCCTAAATCTAATTCGAGAGGGCGAAAAAAAAAACAAGAAGGGCCCAAAAACAAGATGCCTTGATGCCTAGATTAGAAATATACTAAGACGACAAATATTAGGACACAAATTGAATGAGGTGACACAGTGTAACAAGCAAGAAGTCTTTTATTCATCATCAAAACAGCAATAAATCAGGTGGAACAGCAGTTGTCGTCCTGTCCTGTTTTTGCGTTACGGGTTTCACATCAATCTGACGATTTGCGGCACTGTTGTGACTCTTAGTTACAGGAAGCGGAATTTCTTTTTTTTTTTCTAGGAACAGGCGAAAATCAATGCGCGCGCGGACGTCATCCATAAAATTTACTTGGTGTGGCCTAAAACACAATCACATGGTCTGATAGGAAAATTTGATAATACGTTCAGAAACAATGCTTATTTTTAGAAAGACAATGACCTGGTCATCTTAATACACGTTAGAACATCTCCCGCGTTGTAGAATGTGTTTTCAAATAGATTTATATCATTGGTAGTGAAAAGACACAGATTAATAAAATATTAAAAGATTATTTAGCAATATGACAGACTCATCATATTCAGAGATATGTTTATTGATAGAAGCAACTACTTATATCCACTTTTAAAAGGTACACACATCTCATCAACGAAAAAATAATGAGTAATTGTCGCCATGAAATTAATATATAGATAGCACTCACAGTGTAAGGTATTCTTTTTCTAGGCATTACGTTAACACAGATAGTTCTTTTAAAAACATCTTCTAGATGCCTTTCTGGTACTAAACTCTAGGAAAATAACATAGATCTGCGACTGAAATACGTATACTAATCTTGCTTCCAGAAACTTATCTTTAAAAGACACTTCAACACGCTAAATATGCTAAAAAATGTACGTTAAAAAAGTTGTATCTTTTGCCATTAATGTAAAGGTATCAGACAGACAATTTGTCAGGGTAATTAAGTGAACGATTTGTTCAAACAGACAGAAATTGATAAATGTGATGTAACGGTTTATCATCTATGTACACATGTATTCTATACTCAATAAAGAACAGAGATGCAAAAAAAATGTACGTTAAAAACATGTTTGCAACTTAAAACGTTTTCTGAATCTTTTTGTTTAACATTTGTAACACATTTCTAATAGTTTGTAACATTTGTAATAATTTTTGTAATAATATAACATACATACATAATTAAAAGCATGTTTGCAACGTTTTGTGTAATATATACTATCTTGTCGTATTACATTTGTAACACATTTGTAATCGTTTGTAACATTTTCAATAGTTTGTGTAACAATTCATAACACCTTTAACAGGCATACATAACGTAACTCCTCGCCTTGCATAGTAGCATATGTGGGTCAAGAAAAGTGTATATTAAATTATAATTTAACGAATATTCACATCTTTTTTTGCAGTTTCAAGCATCATCCTTATTCGTATTAGCAGTTTCCATCGTCGTCGACAATGGTAGCCGCATTAACTGTAATTGGGAAAAAAGATAATTAAATACAAACACATGTAGACTAAACTTAAATGTATCAAACTGCAAACATCTAAAAATCAAGAATGAATGATTCGAACTTAAAAAAATCAAATCTCTTACCGTTGTATTCCTTACAAAGATGTTTCACCATATGATCCATGCCGGCTTCATGGAGTCCACTAAGCAGTCCTTGAAAGTTAGCCCAGTCCCCATTCCTGGTTTTCCATGTTTCAACAGTCTTTCTGATGGCCTCGTGCATTCCTGTGACAAATTATGAAAAAAGACATTGCAAGCTCTTCGAAATGCTTTCACTTCCAAAAATATCTGGTTGGAACAGAGGAAAAACCTCTATTTAAGGCACTAAGATGCCAAGAATATGAACTTAATTCCCCACCTTTCATCAACGAATGCATTTTGTCGTAGTATTGCATTTAAGTTAATAGTATCTTTAAGAACTCCTGAAACCATACGTAAAGGTTGTGTTTCTTTATTAAAGTCAAAAATGGAATCTTAACTTATGCTGAAGGTACGCTTAAAGATTAGATCATTGGATATCGTGATAATATTAAACTCATAAAATAGGTTGATGGTTTTGCCAATGTATGCAAAAAAGGCGACTAGATACTATTTTTATTTAATCTATATACTAAATTGTCCTTACCGTCAATTATCTGGCACGTTTTGAGGGAGTCAATGTCCGTCTTCGGAAGTCCGGTTGTCCCATCCTTGAAAGCAAGTTTCCGAGCGAGAGCCAGGTACTTCCTGCCCAGATGTTGTTCGAGATAGGTGATCATGTCGTCTGTGACTAGGTTGGAAAAGAATATAAAACGATGTCTTTTTACATTAAAAAATAGATATACATTGTAGATGTCAAATAATACCAGCAACAAACTCCAACGGGTGACTCTAAGTCATTTACATAAATTTTTATCATCCAGACTGACGAAAGTATCTTTGGGGATAACTATTTTGATAGTAAAAAGAGTTGTTTTATGTTTTAAAAAACATAAAACAATAATGTTCGTCTTGATGACCATAGAAAGTAAGGAAGTGAGTAGGTGATATTTCTTCAAAAATTCCGAAAAAAGATTCCAATGATATAGTCGGACTTTTTGTTTCCAAATATACTAGTAGGAAACTAGTCAAGTGATCTGTATTGACCTTTGAAGCTTTACTAAAGTGGCTACTTCGAATTCTTTGGTAGGTGGAGAAAGGGCGGATTTGGACTGAAAGCTTCTTTGCCCAAATAATAAGTCTTATGTAAATCCTTCTTGCTACTATATTGTGAGTTGTAGTGTAGTACCTGGCATAGCTGCAGGGTTCTTGAATTCCTGTCCCAGCGACGTTTTGATGTCTGTTTCGCTGGCAGCAGGTGTGATGTCGGACAGTGCTGACAGGGTGTCGCTGTCGCTGTCGTCTCCCGTGATGAAACCGTCATCGCGTACCGCGGGTGGAGAACACGGCTCTGTGGGCCGCATGTCTACCTCATCACCAACACCTGGTCTCAGGGGCTGCGTTTCCTCCTAAAGCAAAACAAGAGGGAAGACATGTACTTATTCACACTTTAATCAAATATTTTTTTTTACACTTTGTCTACCTGATGCTGTGGTAATAGCATACACTAAGTTGATGTAATACTCTGAACCTGAAGATATTGCAAAGCGTTAACGTAAGTAACAAATGCCGAAAAAGGAAGGCATTTCAATTTTGAAACTTGATTCAGAAAATCATCGGGCACAACACAAATCTTCATCGGGCACAACACAAATCTTCCTGCATTACAATATTACCATATAACACTATAACCATTACGTTAAAATCATTCCCATTAGTACACAATTGTTAAAAAATTACTGCTGATACAGTCGAGTTTCTATTCCATTGAGGGGACAGAGGCCCATTTTAAAAGTTTCTGAGGATAGGCGAACTATCTGCAATGGTAAGTGATTCCATACTATATGGCTCTATAATACAATGATTTGTCAATGAATTTTCCCTAGGTTTATCTAGTGTAAAAGAGGGCCAGGGAGCAAAGCGAGTTCCGTGATTGAGTTTTTTTCAATTAAATGAATGCAGAATAACATCTAAACATCGGTGCGAGCTGAAATTATACCTCTGTGTTCTGTTCCTCAAGTTCGACCCATGTCTGATCCGGTAGTGCATTGCCATTGGGATGTTTCTCTGTAAAAGCCTTTTCCTCGTCTCGAACTCCAGTGCCTTTAAAAATAAAGAGGAGGCAATTTACGTTTTCTTTTAAGTTTATAGATAACAGGTCATGTACGGACAGTTTACAGTGTCGTCTTACAAGGTGGCAAGAACAAGGTGGTCTCCTAGTTATGTTCCATGTTTAAGGAGCGCCACAATTCGGGCACGTAAAAAGTACCACCACACTTGTAGAAATTATAAGACTTCAGGTGTACTTTTTTTTTATTCGGATGTTTTATTTACAAGACAAAGTGGCGCTGCACTCAAGTTAAGCAACTTATTTTGCCAGCGCCACTTGACAATAGATATACATGTATAAATAGGTGTACTTCAGGAGTGATTCGAGCTTTTCAGTCTGGTGTACTCTGGTCTCAGGGTTGACACCTTGAAAATGTCATAGTAACCTGTTATATCAATACTTCAACAGATAAATTACAATATATAATCTCACCTGGTCTGTCATGTTTCTTCTTGCAGGCGCATATGCCGCCGATGATGGTGAAAACTGAGAAAGCCAGCATCACGACACTTCCCAGTCCGACCCAAACAGCTACTGGTAGTGTGGCTATTTCTGCAGTCGCTGTACACAAAAAGACACAAATATCGATGTTTGAGTCCCTGTTATACATAGCCAGACATGGTCTCCCGAGCACTGTCGATGATAGCAATACGTTGGGGGCAAAGTCGACTGTGGTTGCCTGGTGTTCAGCGAGGTTGTCTACTGCTGAGAGAAGGAATGCGGAGGTCGGGGCGTGTTTAAAGTCAAAGTTAACTCAACTTAGGATTGATTGGTTGGTGGACGGATGATGGTTCTGAATGCGTGACAGGGGCTTTATTCGTGACACAGACAATAATCGGCATATATACAGGAAAATAGAAACACTGCAGGTGAACAATTAGAATACTAAATGATACCTACATCGCTGTCACAACAATGGATTTTTAATTTGTCACATATAAAATCACAAAACAATAAATAAGATTTCAGCATATCTTAATTAATACATACGTTTTAGCACTTGTCTAAAAGGTAAGATAAAAATGTGCGTACTGCTGTATTTTTCCCATGGCCGTGTGCTGTGAGGAAGACGTGATATGCAAATGACATCGCTGATGTTTGTTCCCGCCTCCTTCTGCACAAATCCAAGTTTCCAACATCTATATACAGAGGAAGATAACCATGTTAGATTTGTTATGTAATATCTAATTTCTCTATTACAATAACTATGTTATTGTTATTTTAGGACGAAAGTCCCTGGGATCTGTAGGTATCACAATATTGACAAACGCTCTAAAAAAAGATCTGACTTTTACATATAGATCCATATCGGTACGGAACAGCTTTCCATACTGTGCATAACTTGCATCTAAAAAATTCGGCTGGAGCTCCTTGTAAGTCGTTTAGGTGTAAGTTTGTAGTTGTATTAGAACTGTTACGTACTAGTTATTTGTTATAGTGTGTTCCTTTTAAAACGTAAGGGAGTTACACATGGCTACTTTGTATGAAAGCTTAATAATATGGATTTTTAAAAAATGTATATTTTTTTTCCCACGAGGTGTTAATAAGAGACTATCTGCATCGGGGCATTGCAAGCATCACTTAAGAAAGACGGGGGGCGCCACAGACTTTCTTCAAACTTATTATCAACTGTTCACCGAGTCATGTGTCATCTGCATAACGTGGCGTCACAGAAGCGGTGGATTGTTCATTCCTTAACAAATACTGGAATTGTACCACCGAATATTCACTAATGGGTATTAAAACTTGCAGTTTAAACTTTCTTTTTAAAGTATCGAGGCATTTTTTGGTTTAGAAATGTGAGCATATAAGGAACAGCTTGACTTACATGGTCCATGCCATACACGGTTGAGTACGGGAAGTCTCATTGCTGAAAGTCCCGTCTGGACAAGTCTCACAGATTCCTGTGGAAAATATAGAACAAGTTATCTGTTTTAAAAAAATGTTGCAGCTTTTGTTAGAAATACTTACTCAGAAAATGTGCTGTATCACTTTCAGAAGTGGACCCATTTTCAAATTGAAATGTTTACTGAATATTCTTAAAGGGCACCCAAAGCGATTTCAGGACAGGAAAGCTGGATTTTGAAGTTAAGCGTCTGTTGACCAGTTTTCAATGTAGTATGTTGAGTTAACCATATCTCTTACTAATAGCAGTAAAGAAAAACGGTTGATTGTTTCGTATCATAGCTTGGTTCTAATGAGGACGAAAATGTGCTAAGAAATGACAGCAGTAAATTTAAATACCACACAGATTTCCTCATGTAGAATATTTCTTGTTTGCCGCCATGATATTGCATTAGATGCCTTTAATGGTTTGGCAGTCGTCAATACAAATGTGTTTATTGAACCACAGCTTACCATTCCGAGTGGCCCCTGTACCCGGGTTACAGACGGGCCCATGACGACAAACATCCCACTCCCTGTACGAGCCGACCTTACACTGGCACACGTTGTCTGTCCTGTCAGTACCGTGCATTTTGACTTCTTCGTTAGGGCTGTTGCATTGGTCTTTTGGGGTACACCTGGAAACAACAGAACTGTGTATAGTAACGATATCTCAATTGATTGTTATTAGCTATTTGCTAGAAGATCGAAATAGTTTGTTCTAGATAGACTTGACGTTGTTTTTTTTTACCTCTTTGCCTTTTTGCCTTGAACTTAATCTTCGAAAAGTCCCGACACATGCGTTTGCATATGGATATTCATCTATTTATAAACACATTGAGGGGACTTTCAAATTCAATGTTTCTTCTTTTAAAGCATGTGCAAGCAGATAAGTTTTAGCTTAAAAGCTTTACGTATTTTTATTCTTTCTATTGCACTGGTATCATTTCTTACGCAAATGGATACTTTCCTGCCTAGCTTAGGTTAGGGACGTCCCTCAGATATGACGTTAAATGGTGGTCCGAAAAGAGTAGGGGACCTTCCCGGTGTGGTTCGAACCGTACAGTCCGGTCTTACACAGACTGTACTTACGCTGTACAAGACTGGTCGTTTACGCCTAAAGACGGTTTACAGGTTATGCGAAACAAATAAAAAAATAAAAAATGTTGATAATATCTTGCATATATTATTGCCTTACAGTCTGGTTAGAGATTATCTCAGCTCATGGTTTGGAACAGATAGTTGATGGAAAAGTGTAGGTGAGTGTCATACCTGTCCTGATCTCTTCCCGGGTTATACAGACCCTCCCCACACGGCTCACACTCCGTACTGTCCTCGTCATCTTCATCACATGGTCGTGTAATGCGAGTTCCTGTGTCAAGATAAGATAGCAACCAGTGAAGTAACGTCGGGCAGAAATGTATTTTTGAAATTCCATAAATTTGCTCGAAACAGCACAGTCTATACAGGATAGTGTGGGTAAAATTTGAGCTGCGCATGTGTTTCTGATGTCTACCTGCACCTAAACTCCACCGGTCCATGTATTGGTTTTATATTATACACATGAAGGTTTGTGTGGATTTTTATTTGCTGCAGTGACTCTTTATTAATAACCACCTATAAGGTAAAAAAATAATGACAATGGTTACTGAACACTTTTATAGTATAATTCATACTTCCTAAATTCTAAATGGCACAAGAAGTCTAATGCAGGCACGTTTACAATGCTGCAACAGGGCAGGTATGCAGAAAGTTTTTCGGAGCCCTCATATTTGACCTCTAGTTCTTAAGCAGATGTTTATGTACTTTTAAAAGACCATGTATTCTAGCTTACTAGTACTAGGTTATCAATTTCCGGTAAAGCAGTAGTGTGTGACATTTAAAAAACCTGGTCAAACCTGGTCCACACTTGCTGGTGCAGCACCAAGGCAGGGAGAAGGGTCTGTACTGGTTTTCTGTACAGATCTCTCCCCTCACTACATGCAGCAAGATCAGGAACACCTGTGTTCAAAAACAAAGGAACCTTAATTTTGCTCCATCACCACTTATTAGAAAACATGAAAGTTATAGTGCCCGAATAATTGTTAGTTCCGATGTGAAACCTTAAATGGAAATTCCCTTTAAAGTCTTCCAAGTTACCTCTAGGCGGCAAAATGGATGAGAAAATCTGCTTACTTTAATTTCTAAGCACGTTTTCTTTATCATTTCATATTTCTTTATCATTTCACATTCGTAGCGTTTGAAATAGTTTAAAAAAATAAGCTACCACCAACCAAAAGCTAGAACCAGCCTATGGTACGAAACAAGAAACTGTCACGGACATCGTATATTTGCCTGAATTCGAAAGACACCAGATATATACAATGTGATAGAAATTATTCAACTTACTAAATTATGAAAAAAATGAGAAGCAAATTTACAAACAACTCAGCTTTTTTTCATGCCCTGAAATTGCTTCGGGGGCCTTTAACTATTTTTTCCTCCCTGAAAATAAGATCTATCCTCGTGACCGATGATAAGTTATGCCTCGTGACTTGGTAACAACAACAAGTTAGAACAAGTTGGTGGCATATTTTTATAAGGTTGTCCGCCAGGTTTGGCAAAGTGCTAATGTTGACATGTACACCTGTATGGTGTCATTCACTGACGGGTATTATCATGGTAATTAGCGGGGGAAAGGGTCCCATGTCTCGGGGTTTTCCGTAGTCCAATCGAGTATATTCGGCAACTGGCAACTAGGGCTAGGGCTGGCAAAGTGCCAAAGTTTTGCATCGGTACACCCGTTTTGTGTCATGACCGGTCATTTACTGACACGCATCGAGAGTCCAATCGGGTATATTCGGATATTTGCATAATTACGTACATACACATTGAACTTTGTGCGACGTACCTCAACAAACGTAATGCTTAATCCAGAAGAAAAAGTAGAAAAACGAAGGATCAAGACTGATACACATGACTCAAGGTTTAAAATACACAGAAACTTTCAGATGATGTCCGTCATCTTTCTTCAGCTGATTAAAAAACTTAGTCACATGACCAGGAGGTTAGAAGTCCCGAGTCCCGTGACTGAACGAGGACGTGACTGAACTGCATGCCAGAGAACAAAAAATTTAGAGCAACCTTTTACTTATGATGATAAAACGGCGGTATACGACAAAATCTCACAGGGGGAGACACTGTATCAACCTTCTCAGGCTACTGAAGGGAGACCTGAAGCACAAAAGGCTAGGCTCTCCCACAACAGAAAAGAAACTCAAGGAGCTTAGAGAGCTCGCGAAGCAGAAGGCACGGTGGAAAGAGATGAAGAAAGACTGAATGCGGCTACAGGACATTTCCATACGAGTGTAGACGCAGAACACAGTAAATGATGATAATGATGATGATGATACGTAAATGATATAATGATAGCGAGGTTCAATAATGCCCCCTTCAACTTTTATTCGACCAAAAATTGGACACGAACTTTCTACCTCTGCAACTTTTGTTTCATCAGGTTGGTAGAGTATAGGATATAGGAGTTTTCGGTTTACACAGCCTGCATGAGCTTGTCTTACGTTGCTTACGTTTCGGTGACTGCAGTCAGAAGCTCCGAGGAAGGCGTTTGACGATAGACATCAAAGTAAGACAAGATTGGTTTTGCTCAAGAATATATCATAACATATAATTTATCATGTTGTTGTTACTGATGATCATGAATACACAAACGTGATTTGGGAAGTCATCGTTCATGATACATGTTTAGTATCATAGACCAGTGGTCTGAGTGGCCCCAACGCTACGTCAATGACGAAGGAACTTCACACAGAAAATGCAGCTTGCCTTCTTTAAAAAGTGGTTATTATATAATTATGAAAAAGAAAACGATTCACTGACCGTTGTGATCCTATATGATTCCTTTTGACCCATTCTGAGCACCTCCCCACGGCTTGACATGGCGCACACGTAGACTTGTTCTCCTCTAGTTGAGACAACTTCCGGTACGTCGTCTGTTTTTCTTTAAAGAACTCGTGACGTTCACGCGACTTTCCTCGGACCAGTTTGAACAGTCAGATATCTTTCTTCAGGAACCTCTAATAACCGCCAAAAGTAAATCTTATTCCCTTTCGTTGAGTGCGTAGGATACAATTAATAGGAAAATTCACAAAAGCACAAATTTAAAGCACAAACTGTGACCACCAGGTGAAACCACGTCCTCGCGAGAGCACTGAGCGGAGAGACTTGTAAATTGGCGATCGTACGTCAATGTTTCACAACACTCGGCTGAACATATCACGCCGTAAACATGCAGCGATCACGCGCTCACTTTGGAAGGGGATTCCCCTGTTGCCTGACCAATTGTAGGCGTCGCTGCAAACCTGGCGGTAGCCCAAAGTAAATTATCTTTGACCTGCACCCATGTAGACTGTCAGCAAGATTGACAAACTGTTGAGTGACAGTACTTTGCAAGGTTAGCCTCTATCACTATCAGGCACCGCGGATAAATGGAAAATAGTACAAATTGGCCAAAAGAGAAGATCCGGCCAGAGTGAAGATCCAATTTGAGACCCACGGATCGCAAATTGGATCTTCACTCTGGCCGGAACTTCCCTGGTATACTAATCTTTATTTCGGCCAACTTGTACTATTTTCCAGCGATCCGCGGTGTCTGGTAGAGGCTAGTAGCAAGGTCTCTATTTGCTGAAGAAAGATCGAGGTGTTGGGGACCCCAGTGCACACCGGAATGGTTCCGCCCGGCAAGGTTATGGTTCAAAGGTCAACTTTGGTACAAAGAAAATTGGCTACTTCCTGGTTGTAGTTACTAAGACCTGGCTTCAGAACACAATTTTTCTGGAGTATCCAAGGACTAGGTACTGATATTCTTTCACTAAAATACTATTGTTGTTTTTGAAAGACTGCCCGAATGTCCGCAAAGAAACATTCACGTCTGGCAGGTGAGTTTCACTTCCGCGGCATGGTGACGATTAATGTGTGTCATTTTGTTGTAGATTGCTCTTTATACAATAGCGAGCGAAATATTCTTTTTAACTGTATTCAAAATAAGTTTCCTAGTTTTAAATATTTGAATACTTTAGACAAATTTATATATCTTATGAAATTAGACAAGCCGTGTTTTGTAAGTTCTATATGTTCATTCATCTACAATTGTTTTAAGAAGCGAGAAGTCGATCCTGTAAACAATAGTATTATTTAGGTTTTGTCTTCATGACCTGTACTTAGCTCGAAAGAGCATAAATGTGCAATAAAGGTCTTTCATTCATTCATTCATTAATAATTGTAGCGCATATCCATTCCATTTTTGTGTGTCACTTGTATCTCGACAGTACCTCAACCTTTTTTACGATCTCTTGTTTATTTACATACGATATTACATGTGGCTATATGGGTATACGAATGTACCGGATTGTTGATTATGCTCACACAAATGTCGTTCGTAAGTTCATTCTCTATGATGAACATTAAAAATAATAAGGATTATTAATGATATACGTTTAACGATATAGTGGTTGTGTCCAGCAAGGCACCACAATACATGCTTATACTTTCTTAAAAAAAAAACAATTGGTATGCCATTTGCAGTGTTGTTCTAATTTTTATTATTCATTGCAGGGAAATCATCACAGTATGCTTTTAGCTGTAGATTGTATGTCGACGATCATTCTATATCTGAACACTCTACGTTTTCAGTAAAAGAGCTGAAGGTTGTTATCCTATAACAACATGGAACATCAGCAGATTCTGTGGACCAACATTGGGGAGATATCCCACAGACTGCCTGTCATCGGACCAATACTCGATCATCTGGTAAGTGTTAGATGAAATTTTGAAATCTTAGTTAATATGCACTACGGTAGATACCATATTTTCTCATTTGTACAATTGTTATGCAATAAAGTTGTTATGCAATATTATTATTATTAGTAGTAGTAGTAGTAGTAGTAATAGTACTAGTAGTAGAAGTTGTAGTAGTAGCAGTAGTAGTAGTAGTAGCAGTAGTAGTATTATATGCACCTGCGGATATGAGACATAGTATTAAACATTGAGACGCTACATTTTAACGCTACGTGCTAGAAGTCCATGCAATGCAGAAATACTACTAGTATGTTCTTTTTTATCATCTACTGTTAGTCGCCGTTTCTTCTCTCTTTTTGAAGCAGATGGAAACAAAACTTCATGTTATGACCACTATACGTTCATTCCTTCAGGCATCAAATATTTGAAAGTATCTTGCTTTGACATATTCTTACATATCTTATCTAATTGCAAAGTCATAAGTCGCGCTTGGCGTACATATCTATATAGCGTACAAGACAGTAAAAAAATGAGTTCTGTTTTCAACATGTAAATGATTACAGAATTCCAATGTTTTATATAGAAGTATTTAATGCCTAGCTCATTTTTGACCCCACAGATCAGCCAAGGCGCCATCACAGCTGATGAGTACCAGCAGGTCCGCTATGTCTCCCAGGTTCCCAGTCAGAAGGCCAGGAAACTTGTGGAGATCCTAGCGAGCAAAGGGCGACGTGAGTTCGACGTCTTCGCGGAGTCCTTAAAGACGACCAACCCCGACCTTCTCAAGACTATCATGGCAGCTCCTGTTCAAGGTAAAGCTATGGTTATACATCACAACCAAAGGATATGCACACATGTATGATCAAATGTGTACATTATAAAGTTCAAGTGGAAGCACTAGAAACAGAAATTATTTTGGAATCGTTTTTTTGTCTTTTTTAAAATCGTAATGATGACGTGATAACATCGGATGATGGATCTTGTGGTCTATTGTATACATTTGAGCCAAAAAAATTATTTCAAGATCTTTCAAAGGACTTGTAAATATCACTAATTTTTTTGCACAATAATTTATGTCACATTTACAACTGATAAATATTGGTAATTATACGTATCGTTTTTTATCAATAATAAATTATCTGAATGTTAAATGCGACATGAACTGTTACCTTTCATTTTTTATCGCTTATCTTACAGCAGACGTCACCACACGTACTTCCACAGAAGCAGCTTCACAAAGGTATCATTTCGTCTTTGACACTATAATGTAATCCCCATATCATTGGCAATATGCAACATTTGTATAGTTAGTTAATATTAATTTTATGCCGATGATATCACATTTGAAATAAAATGCCGAAAAGAAAAAGACAGATAGTGAATCAATGACTGAATGAATATTAACTAGATGAATAAATAAAACTGTATTTGCCTATCTTGCGCTTCATGTGCCCAGCGTGTGGGTTTATACTGTAAGACAGCAAAAAGAAGGTCACAGAAATGAAATAATAAGTAAGACGACGACAACGGTACAATTAGAATAATCTAGAAATATTGAACAAAATGCTATTCATGAATTTGTGTGTACCATAAGGTAGATGTTTGAAGTAGATAAAATCTCTATGGAAATGCTTGCCTGAATATTTTACCTCCAGGATAGCCCTTCCACAGACAGCGACAGTAGCAGCTCCCCCAGGCGCCTCATGTCAACCACTGCAAGCCATCGGCGCAGGCCCAGCCGCTGGAACCGAACCCGACATCGTCGAGCTACGAGAGGTCCAGAAGCTCGCTACCAGGCTTCTCGGGATCCAGTTCATGGAGGCAGAAAATGAAGCCGAAGAGGCCGCGAGGCTAGGCAGGGTACGATACTACGAGAGGCAACTGAAAGTGGACCGCTTCGAGAACTTTGCCAATAACACAGACTATAGCATTAAGTATGCAAATCTTGATGTTATCATGGAAAGAGGGAGGTCTGTTTGCAAGATAGAATGGCCGGGTGGAAACGCCACTGGGTTTCTGATAGGAAGAAGGTACGTTCTGACCAACAACCATGTTTTCGAGCTGATGGACGCTGCAACAAAAAGAAACATTTCTGCAAACAAAAAGTCCGAGAACTACAGAGTTACTTTCTTCCTATCAGACACCCAGACAAACATGGTTTTTAATATCGTCCCCAGAAAGCCTATCTCCTCGGATAAGGCGTTAGATTACGCTATACTTGAGATAGACACGGGGAAATATGGTGCTAATGATCTAGAGCACCTCCGCCCGCTAGGTGAATTTATCTCGGAAGATCTCGCGAGAGGTAGCGTGATCGTTCTGATTGGTCACCCATGTGGCCTTGAGAAGAAGGTTGAATTCTGTGCCGTTGAGGGGGTAGACAACAGCAGCACGATTTGTGTGAATTTTGGTAACCCCTTTGTGCAGCCTCAGACGATGACGTACCACGTCTCGACGTTTTTTCACGGTTCGTCGGGTTCTCCCGGGTTTGACAAGGACGGTTATCTCGTGTTGATGCACTGCCGGGGATTCTATCCCTACCAGAGCGCGCAGAGTGCCATCGAGCAAGGCGTCCTGCTCTCCAGCGTCAAGGCGCACGCAAAACTAGTCCTTCCTACAGACAAATTCCTGGAAATTTTTCCAGAGATGGAACCAGGTTTCTCTTTTAAATGATTGATGAGGAACAACCAAGAGCTTACTAGTAGCGTTTCCGCAAATAGTTTAACCCTACCTAGACCGGGGGGGGGCTAAAAGTGCCCGCGGCAACTTTGATGTCACCTAGCGTCTGAACGGCTAGCCGTAGAACGACAAAACTTGGTGACTTTTCCTAAAATATTGTTGGCAACAATTCTCTATCATTGGAATAAGATAATAATTTTTTGTGTTGCCATGGCAACGGGTTTCTGACAGGCATTTTTTGCTAAATTTAGTACTTTTTGTTTCAACAATAGAATTTTATGGGTTTTATGTCAAGTTACTCATGGTTTCTAATATTAATAACATCCCATATAATTTTATGTAAATTTTATCATTAAATATGCCTAATTTATGCTAATTTGATGACGTCATTGGCCAAAATCCAAGATGGCGGACCATATCATTAGAACAGGTATATACGGGTTATTTTCATTAAAATTTCATCAATACTTCCATTTTTTTTTACAAAAAAGGTTTGAATGAAGGTGTTTAGTATGTTTACAATGTATTTTAGGCTTTATCATGAAAAAAAACTATTTTTGAAAATTCAAGATTGATGATCCAAGATGGCGGATATCTTAAATATGCATGACGTCATTTTATGACGTCACCGGTGTTGCTATGGGCAACATAAGACTTAGTACACACTAATATTCTGTCATAAACACTTTTGGTAAAGTTATGTTGTATACCAGGGAGGTTTTCAGGGAAAAACCTATTTAGACGGTTTTGGCCAATAAAATCACATTAATGACGTCATAATGACGTCATATTACGTCATAACGACATAAAAATTGTAGATATGATAAATTTTCACTAGTACACCATTCTCTGAAAATTTGGTGGTCATACGACATACCGTTCGCGAGTTCTTAGGGGGGGGTCAAAAGAGCCCCCCCGGTCCCCCCATGTCATAAAAAGCCCGGTCTAGGTAGGGTTAATTCATTCAGCAGGACCAAGGAGGTTAAGGCACTGTTCTATCCAGAACCGTGCTTAATCTAGAACCAGCTCAAGCACGGTTCTGGATAGCCAACGCGCATCCAGAACCTAACAAGGGCAAATCTAGTACGCTCTTGGATACGCAGAGAGTATCCAGAACCGTGCCGCAAGGATCCTAACCCTAACCCATTCAGGCATTATACTAGATAGGCACGGTTCTATGTTATACAATAAACACCTCTTTGGTAGCTCATATGTGAAAATGGATAACTCTTCTTAGACCAAATCAGTCACCCCTGTACACGCTTAGTCTTAATCACAACGTGTACTTGCGCACACAAACACATAGAGTTTTAAAAGCATCATGTTTTATTGAAGATGATATGAAAATCTACCTCAAAGATACACTTTCTTATTCTCTGATAGATATTATGATGATACATGTATAACTTAACTTTTGACACTTGTGGCAGTGCTTACTGTTTGATATTTTAAGGATATAAGACTAGTGGCAACACAATCTGGATTGAATGAAATTACCTCGTCCTCAGCTTCTAAATTAACATTAATGGTGACAATGTTAATGACGATGTACTTTCAATGTAGAACCCTAGTACTCTCCAAGCAGATCCTTTGTTGCCTGCAAGGACATTGTCAAATTGGCAATACGGTATTCATTTGCCAGGCAGTTACCATTTGCCACCCAACGGCTGGGGTACAAATATACCAGTACAAAAAAAGGCCCGATAAAAGGCCATGAAAATATGTCAAAAAATAGTTTTAACATTTAAAAATGAAAAGGTCTAGGTTTTAAGCATGTTCTGGAAAATAAAATGCCTGGACATAGCTTCCCGTTATATATACTAGGTACTGCCAAAGTACATTGTAAGTAGATGAATATCTTGTATAGCTTTAATATCGACGTAGACTGTTGTATAATCATGCTAACGTGTGTACAGTACATTTATTTTCGTCCATAGAAGAAATATAAGACCAATCAATGGTGTTTTGCACCAGACACATTTTGGAATGATAAACCATTAGTGGTATAGAACATAACATTTCTCTATTACGTTTTGTAATAAATGTACATAACAAATCCAATTGCACGTAATCATAAAAATGTAAAAACAACAGATGTAGATATCTGTGAAACACATTTACAGAAAGGGTAGGTGGGAGATAGAATAGATCCTCATATTTTACATTCTATCGCAGATTATAGTTTATCGATGCACTGCAGACACTTCGAATGGGCCGGAGAAATGTAAGGACACCAATATTGCTTTATTGAAATGTTGAAATACGGTGTTTGTTGGCATGGCACTATTTTCTTTGAAAAAAAAGGAAAATATTTCCTTAAATTAAAAAGTCTCCGTTATGCTTCTTATTCAAAAAGTAGAAATTGGTCGAAAGTGGTGAAAAATTTGTCCAAAACGCTAACTGAATATGGCAAGCTTGATCCCCAATTAATATTTTGTGCCCGACTTGGCCTATTGTTTATTGCATTGTATGCAATAAACCGGGTCATTTGCGTGAGCAAAAAACTAAACAATTTATACCAACATGTACCGACAATCTACACAAAGTATATCCATTATCAATTAAATTATTATTGTATACTTTTCTTTCCCGCAAACGGCCTCGAAGATGGAAATTGTGACCTTGTAGAGAAGCAGCCTTGTACGGGCCGGTGAAGCTCGTTTCCATGTCGTGAGCGGACGTTGCCAACGGTCGATGCCCGAGCGTATCATGGTATTTTCAGGTGCAAAAACGAATAAAACATGTAAAAAGTAAATTTCAATTGCAAAACATGATGAAAAAAAAGGCGTATTATAACTGACAAAAGCACAAGCTCGAACTGGGGTAAAACTTAACCCTAAAATCTTAATACTTTATACCACGAAATTTCTTAAACACCACAGGATGGAGCCTTCTAATAGTAATAATACGATATTTCAAGTTTTGGTTCAAAATGTTACATAATGTACCATTAAAATGGTACATTATGTAACATTTTGCACCAAAATTCGAAATATCTTAATTAAATAATCTTCGTTTGATTGTGATTTTCTTAAGCTTTTCATCATATTTGTACAGTTATCTCACATTTTTACATTTAAAATACGCTTCTTGATTTGCACTCAGTCGTGTGGTACCACCACCAGTAGAATGTAAACAAACATGGCTGACAGCTGTGTTTCCAACTTTTAAACACATTCCTAAGTGTAATATTTTGGCACCTCCACTTCCCAAATGACACTTATTGTAAAGATATGACCAAAAGGTTCTTCTGTATCGTCCTCATGTTTCATAATGAAGCTTTAAAGGCATCCAATGCTTTTAGGACAGCAAAACTTGGAATATTCTGAATAAGGCAATCTTTATGATATTGACACATACTACTTCGTATTAGCACAACTAAATCTGTATTTCATACTTTGGGCATTTAAAACTGCAGAGCTAGAAACATGCCCCAAGAAGAGTCCTTTATTCTATGGGTGGTACTCTACAAATCAGCCCAGGGCCCTTCCAGTGCTTCCAGTAACCATTTTCCGTCAGAATTTTGGGAATTTTTGCTTCATGAGGGTCAATATAGTACGTAGATTGGGCCAGTGTGGTTCTAACTCAGTAGGTAAATAAATGACTAAAATATTGGCTTTGAAAAGTCAGGTTTTCAATCCCCAAAAACTGCACTGGATGCCTTTAAATCGTGCAGTTCATCGATATTTGACGTCTATACCGTTTCAAAATGGAAACGACCATATATGAGACGGAAATTAGCACCGGCGACTCCGCTCTATTGCCGCGCGGTGAAGGCTGTAAGTTTGCCGTTGTCCCGCAAGGTGGCGTCCTCCTTCCCGGCGAAGGGCGGCAGGTGGCTGAGGAAGCTGTCCATGATCTCCACGTACTCGATGGGATGTTTGTACATGTGCTGCACGTGGGGAGAGTCGTCCCAGCATTTATAGTACACCTGGGTGGATACACGACAGGGAATGGATCTTAAGCTATCAGCAAGGTTAAGTCTAGTGTATGTCCATGTCAAACATAAAAAAATATGGCCTCGCGAACACTGACGACCCCTCCCCCCATCATGGTTAGGAATTGGCCAGGAGCATGCTAGGTCGGTTGTGGTTGGCTGGTATTCTGCGAGGTCGGCTATTGTTCGACTATAGCTACGCAAAAATGGTTAAAACATTCGGTTGTGGACTAGAGGTTCGGCTATAGTTGGCTGGTGGTCGGGAGTTCGTCTGCAGTGGTTGGGTCGGGCGTCAAATTTGACTCAAACTCAACTCAAATTTGATTCTATTTGTATAGAAAAGTGCGCATGGCCTAAATCTGGGCAAGATCGATACCCCAAATAAATTGAAATTGAATAGAATCCGGCTAACCTTGGTTGGTTGATGGTTAAAACAAGGTTCAGAATGTGTGACACGGGCATTGCGTGTGACGACGTATTGCTTGATGGCAATCATGATAAGCAGCATGAGTTGGCACACAGGTACATGAGTCAATTGTTAATGTACACAATGCCAAGTCTAACAGTTATGTTTACATCGACCTACACCACGATATGTCACAGGTTTTATATTAGTACTCACCGGAGGACCTCCTTTTTTGACATATGTTCTCGCTGCCCGTTCAATTGAGGCCACTGTACCTGAGGAAATTTACAGATGACAGAACGGTTGGTGTTCGATACTACCGTGTCATGCTCAGGAAAATTTACATTTGATCCAAACTCGCAAAAAAAACACCGCTTAGATAATTATCATGAAAATCACACAAGTGTACATCACAACTAACACTAACATGCTTGTATTTCCTAATTACCATCCCAAAATTCAAAATGACTAACCAAAACGTACAGATGCAAATTGAAATAATAAAAGTATAAATATTTGAAGGACATGCAGCTAGTTTCTCATTGGTCGAACCGCTAATTGCCATGCTATCATTGGTTGCACTGCTAATTGTTATGGACAGTCATGAGTCGTCTACTATCCAGCGACAGAGCTACATGAAGTGAACCTTCAGTCTGTGGTAAACAGGTGTGTACTTACCGACGGGGTCAACCTTGGAGTAGAGAAACAACGCAGGCGATCTGACAGGGTTGTGGTGGAAGATCTCAGATGCTCGGATGTAGTTGCTAGTTACCTGGAGGGATCAAAAATAAGTTTGTCATTACAAACCTACACTTGCATGATGAACACAACATTGACAAACTAACCCCGAGTGCCTTTATTTACACTCGAAAGTGATCTTTTCGGCCTATAGGGCTACATTTCATAAAGGTCGATCGAGGTAATTTCTCTGTGATGAAACTATAGTCACACAGGCAACAACCTCTAATCTTCAATCATTATTCAATCTATGCAGCATACTCGACTACTTTTATTAGAAAAAATGCATGTACGCATATACATTGTACTTCTGAATTGCATTTGGCCAAATGTGTGGACCGCCTGATAGAGGGTCCATTTCAAAATCACCAATCGAACGTATTTTTTACCTGAAATCTACCCACAACATTGAATTGGGTTCGGTTACCTTTTATAAAAATTGCGAGACGACTGTACATGTAACGCCGGCTTTTAAGCTATTTGTCGATTTGTATTTATAAAAAAAATTCGATATTTGGACCAAACGGAGAAAATTGTTACCTTATCAAGCAAGTTTAAACTGTAATTTCCAACACAGGATATTGGACTTCACCAAATTTGACAATACAGCTCCAGTCTCCGTAAAGTCGACAAGGAATAAATAGACATTGACGGGGGGCGTCATAGAATTTCTGCAATCTATGATCCACTGCTCACCGAGTCACGTGTGTTATCTGCATAAAGTGACGTCACAACGCTGTGAATTGCTCATTTCTTGACTAAGACTGGAGCTGCACAGTCGACAATTAGGGTAAGTCCAATTTCTTTTGGGAATTGCAGTTTAAACTTATGACTTCTACGTATACCAGCACAGATGAATTTTCAAGTTGTTACCGGTTTGTACATGACTGCCATGTAGGTCTTGATTAGTGTTCGCAAGGTGGCGCGAATCAGAGGACTCTTGAACATAGCTGCAGGCAACCCGTCAGGAATCCCACCGAAGTCTACGGGACTGGAAAACAGAAATTATCATATAGCAAAAATTTAGTCTAACAAAAAAGGTAATGCTTATAAGAGGAAGATGAATTGTCGAAGAGTGAACTCATAATAGGGAACACGGCCATACACATACGTACGTACACTGGATGCACGTCAATCTAGAATCAATCTAGCAACAGAACTCAATGATAAAGTTTGGATACTTGACACAAATTCAGGACCGTTCCCCCATATTGCCCCCAAACACCATCCGATAACGTTTGGCTGACGTTTGGGAGCAGATTGACCAGATTTATGTCACGTCTACTATTATATGCTAATCGAAACGATTAAACTTTAGTCAAATTTGACCTGCGAACACACCCCAAACACCACTGGTTTATTCCCAAATGGTTGGCTGGTGTTTCGCCGACTTACTGACAAACACTTGCCAAATATGTCCGAACCTCCTGACCAACCAACTCCCGTATGTTTTAAACATAATATTGCATTTTGAAACAGCTGGCTGCCACAGCCGAATAGTAGCCGACCTCGCCGAACACCAGCCGACTTTGCGCCGACCCACTTCTAACCATGATTGGGGAGCTTTCGGCTAATATTCGGGAGGCCAAATTCTTGAATATTTATGTGACATGGGCTTCAAAGAAGTTATTCTTTTATATATTTGTCGAATCAAAAGGTTAGTTTATTTGAATCATGCTTTCCTACAAAAACAGATATCTCTCTTGTTATCATTACCATCAGTGCACCAAACGTGACATAAGAAGCTATGTACAACTCACCTGTCAAAAATTTGGCCCATGATGCGATCCTTCATACTTCCCTCCTCTGGCGAGTTTTCCAAAGATTTCAGTAACGTCTCACTGTGGAGAAAATAGTCAATGTTTAAGTCATCAGACCGACTCCCTCAGACTCCCTCAGAATAGTTACTTCTAATTGTAGATGAAACGTACACCTTTAACACAAAATAGGCAATACAACAATTTCATGACCAAAGGGAAATGTACGTTTGCACTAAAACAACAATTTTGTATGTTTGAATGGATGTAATGACCAACCTGTACAAGTAACCTCCCACAGAGAAGGCGTGAACTAACAATGGTCTTCGGGCGTTCTCTGGCTGGTGAACAAAATCAGCAACCTGTAGCAATGGGTGAAATAAGTAAGCCTAGTCTCTAATTTAATTCATGTAACGTTTATAGGAAAAATGTATAAGGGTAAAATGGTAACATTTGAAAGCAAATGTCTAACCAAACTAATAACTTCTCTCTTTATTCTTACTTAAACAAGAATCGAAAAATATTCAACCATGTGGTGACCAGGTCCTCACTTACTTGCTACATCATTTAATCCAACACCAATTTGCACCATGCCATTATACTTTGTAAATAACTTTTTTGTATTTATGTATTAAAAACGTATTCAACGGTAGCTTTTTTTAATAATTCATTCGTATATAACACAATAAACCACCCTGGTTGCTACGCTCACTCGATCGTTTATTCAGTGGTTTACACACCTGGCCAGGGATTAACCCACCATATATACGGAGGATATGGCGTTAACCCTCTATTATAGTATGCTGAATTTATCACTACAATTTTGTCTGATACGTTATTGTGTTTCAATATGTTTACAAAAAGATCCGCAGATATTTGGAAAATTCCAAACCTTGCTGGCGATGACTTGTGCTCCAGTTTTCGGCAGCATAAGTTGCAGCGGCTGGATATTGATGGTCATGACGTCACAGCCGCGAGCAAGGTAAATGTTCTCAAACTTCTGCATGTGTTTTCTCTGCGGTAGCATCCAAGCGAAGATGAGCACCAGGGGTTTTGTCGACGTGTAGTCATTTTCTGTTGCGTTCTGTCGCGTTCGCAGTTCCAGGTTGCCGTTGACCCGTATGACTCTAGTTTCTGATGAACAGAACCGCACCAGTGACGGTAGGGGCACCTGTGATGTTTGAACAAATGATCTCAAGTTAGTTACTTAGGCCTCAGCAAGTAATTGTTATGGATGACATCAGCACAAGCATTGATTTTCGCCTGATTTTGGAAGAAAAAGAAAACAAAAAATTTTGTTGACAGTGGTCAACATGCCGAAAATGGGAAAAGATTTCTGTTGCCATGCCGGGATGTAGATGATAGATCAATGGGAGGAGAGGAGACAATACAAGGCTTTGATTTATTGTTTTTATTGTTTTGTCTTTTATTTTGATGCAGTGATGTATTTAATTCCTTTTAATTTTATATGTGATTTTACATATTTGTACAATTATTAAAAACTTTTATTTTTTAGTGACAATGGATAATAGTTGTAAAAGTTGAGTTAATAGCAATACATGTATCATTTCTTGTTTAACAAGGTCTATTATGTCAAAATTTGAAAATGTAGGAATCTTGTTTTTTTGCCCGCCTTGTTTTGTTTTCGCCCTATCGCATTATATTTGGAGTCTATGGAGGATGTCATCCATAAAATTTACTTCTTGTGGCCTTAGTTATGTTTACCGAAGGAAAACATGTACATGTTTTGCTCTGTTTCCTCTTCTTTTTCCCCGAACCAATTAAGTCAATGACCTTAATCAGACGTCATGTTGCACGGGCTACATCATGTTGCAATTTTATAGCAGGAGGGATTTAGACTCCTGGCAGCATATGTATGAATGTGTTTGAGTATATGAATTAACAGAGGAGACCATAATTTATGTAGAGGTAGACTTTGCTTTGTAAATGTTACCTTTCCAGTTTTGGTTTAGATTTGTAAACTATTTCCGTTGAATATTGTTTATTTAATCTCCCATCTGGAATCATATATAAATCAAATTACATCCAGATATAGCATTTTATTAATCCCGCTAGCACAATTCACCGAATATCTCTTGGCCCTGCTATTGCTGCAAGGCCTTGTAAAAATGCTGCGTTTCCTATTTAAGTTCTAAATAAATTAGGGATGGTAGGTAGGGATCTTTTTTTTTTTTCTTTTTTTTTTTTGAGAGACTTCTCTAGTGGTCCAACGTATACAATGTAGTTTAACAAAGTAAAACTTGCATGAGTACACTTTCACTTTCAATGTCAATGTTGGAAAACCGATTGTACAATGTTTCATCAATCAGTTGTCAATCGTGCAGCTAGAAAAGGTCAATCAGTTGAAAAATTGATGTCCCTCGTCCCACAAAAAAGGCTAGGGTCTGCCGTTTTTTGTAGGGTCGGTCGGGAAACAGGAAACAACATTTTTTCCTAGGCCTAAGTAGTTTTAGCAAACGTTGATATGGCACCTAATAATCAATTATCATCAATCATTTTGCTGTCCAATGATATCCAAGGTTAACTTTGAGTTGAATATCAGAGTGTGCCGTCAAGTTCACTGCACCACAAAAACCCTTTGAATTTCAAGTAGACCACCAAGCGGGCTTCTTAATCTGTACCATGTTGTTACCAGGGTGCGTGTATTGTGCTGTACAATCAGCCCATCTGTTGAGTAAGGCGCTTTTCTAAGAAGGGGGAGGAGCAGATCAGCCGCTATTTGTATCATTACACAATGCTAGATTAAGTGTGTATGACAGGGCTTCAAAAGCGACTGGAAAGAGTAGAATTTGTCTAAATAGACAGATAACATGCCAGGGGAGTTGGTCCGCTAAACGAGGCCAGTTAGTTAGCCTCCACCAGGCCTTTATACGGGAATGTTTATCGTAGAATTCGGCAAAAAAGAGTAAAATTGGCCAAGGGGGTCCGGCCGCGGGGAGGTAGTTTCTTTCCCTCCGAACTGCGCGGCCAGTCAAACCCGTAGTACAAGGCGGCCAAATTTTCCCCCGGCAAATATTCTCCTATATGTAGCCAGCGTAGTTAGTATGCTAGAGACTACCAGTTAGCCGCTCCAGAGAAGACTAACTCTACTTGAATGTTATCTGTCTATTTAGGCCAATGTCTTCTCTTTCTAGCCGCTTCTAAAGCCTTGTACTAGAGTTGTAGAGGCTATGCATGTGAAAACTAGTGTAGTCTCTATTCTGGCATTATTCCTATATACAGCAATGGTGACCTGACATTCGAATTCTGAAGCTAGCTAGGTCCCAAGCAGCATTACTCCGCCTGAGGCTGTCACCATGGAAACCTCACAGGGGCACGGCCAGATATGTCATTACCATGGCAACAGTCACATGGCAACGGAGGATTCCCAATGACGTCTTCACATCATCTCCAAGCAGATGTAAGGATCATGCTCAGTTTCAGTGTTTTATTTTGGTAGTATAAGAGAATTGTACCAATGCATGGAACACTGAGGCTGAGTAGTAATTTTCTCCCTAGCTGTCCATTGAACTGTGGAATAACGCTACATATAGCAATGCCCTACTGAACTCTGTCTGACCCCTTTTAGGTCAATCAAAAACCATTCTACCCTAGTTTTCAAATAATTACACAAACCTATACCCTTTTCTTTTTTGTATACACTATGTTCAATAGCCGAGGCCATAAATTGTAAAACGTACAATTGTCGTACAATAAAGTTCTTATTTATGTTTTTTTTTTTGTATCTTGTGGCTCTGTATCTTGGCCAAGTATCCCACTTTTCAAATGCCAGCCGGGCACTTCATCATTACTAACGGACATGCACGGACTATAGTAGTCTATGTGCCACCTTTTTCATTTTGGCATGTTTGTGTTTAGATATTCTACTTTGAAAATTAAGAATTTTACATGACTTCAATGATGTAATCTATGTCTTTTTTATATTTTGTGTGACCCCCACTTGATATCTCATAACCTTATTTAAAAACGGCCTCTAGGCCGATTTTAGCTTCTCATGAATAAGTGAAATTCAAACAGGCAAACAAAGAAACGTATACATAGTCAAGTAGCTTGTATATCACCATGCAGCGTGGGGAGATCGTATTTTTTCCAAATGACGTCGTCCCTTTTGTGAGGGAAACGGGGTTGTCACAAAACAAAACCAATTGTACATTATTGTAATCAGGTGAATAAAAGACTACACCCCCCCCACTGAAGCCTCGCTATGCACATGTTAGATAGAAATGCATTATAGAATGAATGAATGAATGAATGAATGAATGAATGAATGAATGAATGAATGAATGAATGAATGAATGAATGAATGAATGAATGAATGAATGAATGAATGAATGAATGAACGAATACATGAATGAATACATGAATGAATACATAAATAAATGAATACATGAATGAATGAAAGAATACATGAATAAATACATGAATGAATGATCTTCATTGCTCGACAGTTGAACAGGGTACAATGTATGGCAACAATGACAATATGATCATTTCAATAATTAATACTAGTCTATTCCTAGTAACTATGCCTGCATAAATATGAACGTAAATAACGTATTGACATGATAGTCATTAACATGTTTTATCTTTTCTAAAGCGCTACATACATCAGGGGTGCCAGGGTATACAGTGCAAGTTTACGGATATAGTACAACCGTATTTAGCATACAGTGCAAGGTTACGAATACAGTACAATCGTATTAGTATACAGTGCAATTTTACTAGTAAAATTGCACTGTATACTAATACGATTGCACTGTATTCCGTAAAATTGCACTGTATACTACTGATAACATATTGTACTGTATCCCATTAAATTGCACCAAAATATACTAGTAAAATTGCACTGTATTCCTAAATTGCACTGTATACCCTGACACCCCTGTACATATTGGCCTACGTACATAGATATGGAGTCTGTGCATAACATAAGTAGATTGAAAATGTTTATGCTGCTGTCCCTTTGTGATGTAACCTGTATAAAGATCTATAAATACTATAATCCTGTGGAAGATAGGCCGGGGATTTGGCGGGGCCCCTCTACGGTTCAAACGGTGCCAGGCAGTGACGTCAGGCGCACCGGTAGCCTCCTGTGCAGGCCCCGCGGCGGTGGGGAAGAGTTTTTAACGCGTCATTTTAATATAGTCGGCCATCCTATTCCTACATAGCCGCCGAGAGAAGGTTCCACTCCGCCCACGGCTATGTAGGATGGCCGGCTATATAAAATGACGCGTTAAAAACTCTTCCCCACCACCGCGGGGCCTGCACAGGAGGCTACACACCAGCTGGTGCCGACATGGCGTGACTCACCGCGGTAACACACCATTTCATGCTCCGCGGGCAGAGAATAATGAGGGACAAACAGTCGCGAGCCGCGCCACATACGTAACATGTAACATGCGTGGCGTATTAGCGGGTGAACCCGCCATGTTGTGTTATCCAGTCTTCGACAGGCCTTCCTACAGGGGTATACCAATTGTATATGGATAGTAGGATTCGGACAGAAATGGAAGAATAATTGGCCAGGCCAAGAGTCAATCCCGCTCGAATTATTCCCCTTTTCTCGCTAAATTTTAGTGTATTTGAACAGTAGCCTGGTAGAGATTAGTTTTCAGGCATATTTCGACCCTTTAGCGGTTAACGTATGTACATGTAGATGGGGAGGGGGTGGGGGGTGGGGCTTCATTGTTAGTTATGTTTTCCTTTTTAAAAGGAATAACATTGCATAATGCAGAAACTATAATAAATGCTACTACCTACAGAACTCAGCCTGCACGTCAAGCAGTGGTGACAGCCTTCTGGATTTTATTTATTTTCCTGAATTTTAAAGGAGGGACTGATCTGGAATCGCCCATTGTTTCTTTCTCCCTTGACCCAGTCAGTGGTTGAATATGCAAAGAGAGTCCACAGAAAACAGCCTTGCTACTGGCATGATTAGTCTACAGCATATACACAAGGCATTATAAGCGTACAGTCAGAAATAACGACCACATCATGGCGGCCCAAAATCGGTATCATTTCATCATATACGTACATACGTTTTAGTGAACGTTATGTTATACATGTATGACGCAACATCGAACGTTCTGTGGTCACACACAGGTGAAATGCGGGTAACACATGGGCTGACCTACATATGTATTAAACCCGTCTAGCGGGCTAATATATCTCCAGGAAGACGGAGGAAATTAGCCTCCTGTGCAGGCTTCTAGCGAAGTTGCTTTTGTTTCTACGAGCAGCTAGAGGTGCCCTTCGAAGGGAGGGCTTTGTTCGAGGTTAGAGCTGAGAGAAATATGGTTCTATCGCTCGCACTATAGCTCTACATCGCTGCAAATTCTGCTAGTAAGGGTAACGTACCTTGTTGAGTGCTTGGCGGGTGAGAGGGAGGGCGCGCCCGAGCAGCATCTTGCGTAGGTGCGGTAACGTGGAGACACTGTGAGACCGGCTCTTCGGAGACACTCTCTCAGTCTCAGGCGATGATACGTTTCTGTAATCCCGTGGGAGGATTTTAGCGCTGCGCCTTTCTCCTCTCCTCACACGTGTGTTGCTTAGGGGTAAATATGGGGATTTGTGTGCTTAAAGTGACCCGCCGGGCAGTACTAAGTACCACGGGGACTGTCACAACAACATTCACAGCAAACTACAGCTGATTTGTCTGGACCATACCACTTAGAAACTGAAGGGGTGTGCCTCATGATCTTTATTGAGAAGTGAAAGATTTCTGTACTGAGCTTAGGTCGCTTTTCATTGATATCATAAAGGGAGAGGTAATGGTAAAAATATATATATGTAAGACTAAAAAGGCCGACATTTACTCTGGAGCAAATGCAGCAGATGGCTTCACCACATCCCCCGTAACAAAAATGAATCTATACCCTTCCCGCACAAATGGACTGTTCCTAAATCATCCCTGTCCAAGTGTTCCAATAGTCATGGTCTTTGCCCCCATGCTGCAATGGAATCGTCCAATGCCTTTGCTGTTGAAACATGTGGATTGACAGGATCCATGCCACCCTGTATCTGCTTGAAGGCCAAGCCACTGTGTATAGCTGCTCGAAGACTAACTACCCATGCCACCATGTATCTGCTTGGAGATTGCAAATGTCATGAAGTCATTTGGTCCCCAAAGTTGAATCCATTCAACGAGGTGGTAGGGGTAGAAGGGGAAACACAAGGAAAAAGAATGTTTTTCAATAGCAATTTCCAATCTACTTTGTATAAGTATTTTACATCGCGTGACACATTTTAACGTCATATTGTATCTGTATCTGTATAACGGGTATAACCGCCTTTCGGCGTAACACACGTGCTTCGCAGGCACGCAGCACGGCGGCAGCTGCCTATATTACACCGATCGACTTGTTACACCTAACCCTTGAACTTCTAACTCTAGACACACGATGTTTTCTTATCGTCCTTTCATTCTGACACAACTAGCAAACCCCAAATTTGATGTATAAAACCAGGTAACAGAATACTTGTTGATTTTAAACCTCCTCGTGTAACATAAGCCTCTATAGTCTATCTACCTGCCTTCAAAAGTGACTGGGAAGTGTAGAAATTGGCCAAACAGGAGTGGAAAATTGTACTCCTTTAGCGGACCAACCTTTAATGCATGTTATCTGTCTATTTGGACAACTTCTACTCTTTGCTATCACCTATGAAGCCTGGTAGAGGCTAGCTAGGTAACCTCCTTGTTTGGACGGAAAGTACCTGTGACGTCACCCTGACCTTTTGACCCAGATGCCACGTGACACGGGTCAGCAGGTAGAACGGGGATTCCCATGGGGGCTTGTTTACCAGGTTTTCCGACACCACCGAACGATAAATGAAATACGACAGCTCAAAAGGAACGTAACAAAATACGGTGCCTGCAGCTTTTCGGTGAGGAAAAGTACCTCCTAAAGCCTGGGAAACTAAACCTATTTTAGCTGCCGAGCCTCTTTCGTCCTCTCCGCGATTTGATACCCACGGTAAAGTTAGCCCCTCCCCCAAACACAAACAAACACACGCACACGCACCCACACACACACATACACACACACACACACACACACACACACACACACACACACACACACACACACACACACACACACACATATACACATTCCAATAGACTTGGCTTGAATGTAAAGTTGAAATGTTGAACGTACGTACATGTGTGAACTTTGAATGCCGTTACAAGACCCACGTACCGTACAAGACTACTTCCGGGATAGAAATAAAGTACGGCAGTTACAGTATTACGGAGTGGCTCAGACTTGCAATCGGAGATGAGTTGGACGCACACACCTGTGTGGGTTTGAATAGACAGAATGAGGAAGGCAAAGCATACAAACAATTTCGAGACTCTTTAATATAAACAATGTACATAAGCCTTATGTATTGTCGTAAAGGAGGGAAAATCTACTGTTACTGTCAAGCCCCTGTCGATGTCACACTTATCCGAACATGGTGTCCCGCACTGGCTGCCGAACTCCCCGGACTACCATACCGGGTTGGACAAAGGTCGAATGTGGTTGGCTCGTGTTTGGTTATGTCAGCTATTGTTCGAGTGCGCCAGCTGAATGATTCAAAATGTTTATAACATTCAGGAGTTAGATGGGAGGTTGAGCCATGGTTGGGATTGGTTGGTTTTTGATTTGAGGCTAGGTGGGTCAAAGCGTTGTTGGTAGCCAAATTTGTCTCAAATTTAAGTCAAATTTGATTTGGTTCGTATCGGAAGGTAGGCCAGGTTATTCACAACCTACCGCTAAACTTGGTTTGTTGATAATCGGGGGGGTTCTGATAATTGTGTGACAGTGACTTTATACTATTTTAAACGTTTCTGTATGTAGTTAAAATGCACTAGGGCGTAATAACTGGGCTTTATGGTCATTCATATAGTGTGCAGAAAGAGTCGACTCTTTAAGCTTGCAGGGTTGTATCAAAGGCTTTGCGTGTAAATTAACAAAAACATGAAAATGATTGTACAAATTACAGAAAATGTCAATATTAGACAGATTTTCTCTTTTAGGATATTTTTGGTGTTGTTTTGCTGTCATTGTTTGTGCATATTTGTAAAGAGTGTGTTTCCGTGTACTTGTTTCTTTAACCATTGCAAAAATGGAATACACAATTCAGGGGTGCACCAGCATTTCTTGCTTTTGTACGTTTTTGTTTGTTTGATTGAATAAATTGATTGGATGAATTGATTTAATCCTGTGGCGTTGTTGATGAGTCCTGGACATGGTTGGTTCTGGTTGGTCCGGTGAGTTGTCCGGTGTAGCTCGGGCCGGCGTGACACAGTTCCATGTGGTTCATCACGTGTTTGGACAGGCTCCTCAGTTCGTGCTGTAACCGTGCGATCTCTGTACGGAGTCCCGAGTTAGCGTTCTCCAGACAAATCGTGTGCTATACGGAAAAAAATATAATAATGGCAATAAAAAAATAACCTATGATCCACTGCTCACGGAGTCACGTGTGTTATCTGCGTGACGTCACGGAAGCGGTGGATTGCTCATTCTTTGAGTTGTACAGTCAAACATTTGTCCTGTCCAATTTGTTGTGTTGGAAATTGCAGTTTAAACTTGCTTCATAATGATTTCTACCAACACAGATGAACTTTCAAGATGAGAAAAAATATAATTTTGAACAAGAAAAGTAACATTTGCAAAGCAAATGCATAATGTTTACCTTCGTATATGGTCTGCTATGTTATAATTAGTTCTTACTCAAACACATTCACATAAATGGTGACAGGAGTCTAAATCCCTACTACTATTCTAATTGAGGCACGAGGACGCTCCTGACCTGGTTTCGCGTCGTTAAGAGGCGACACCTGGTCGGGAGCAGTCCGCGTGCATTAATTAAACACCTGGACATTATCACGTGTCCAGGGAATCCTTTATAAGCCCGTGAGAGCGTGTTTTCCTCCCCTTTCGACCTACGCCGGAGACTTTGGTCAGTGCTGGATAAAGAGCTTCGTTCCCGTCCCCGGCCGCCCGGCCACGGCCCAGCCGATAGCCCGGCTAGCCGGGGCCTCAGCCGGCTCGGGCTCAGCCTCCGTCGGCACCAGCTCTGCCGGCAGCTTTTCAGCCTCAGCTCGCGGTTCTCCTCTGTCATAGCCGCCGGCTGTCGTGCGTGCTGCATGGTTAGTGTTCGCATCTTGCATTTCTTTACCGAGTTGCAGCATTGTGTTTGTAAAGCGTGGTTGGTAAAGGTGGATGGGTGTTCCCACCTCGCGTTTGTGGCTAATTTGTAAATGTGGAAAATGAAAGAAGTGAAAAGGTGGATGGGTGTTCCCACCTCGTGTTTGTGGCTAATTGTAAAGGTTAAAAAAGAAAGAAGTGAAAAGGTGGATGGGTGTTCCCACCTCATGTTTGTTATGGCTAATTGTAAATATTGAAAAAAAAGTGAAAAGGTGGATGGGTGTTCCCACCTCATGTTTTGGCTAATTGTAAATATTGGAAAAAAAAAAAAAGAAGTGAAAAGGTGGATGGGTGTTCCCGCCTCATGTTTTGGCTAATTGTAAATATTGGAAAAAAAAAGTGAAAAGGTGGATGGGTGTTCCCACCTCATGTTTGTTATGGCTAATTGTAATGTTGAAAAAAAAAGGAAGTGAAAAGGTGGATGGGTGTTCCCACCTCATGTTTTGGCTAATTGTAAATATTGAAAAAATAAAGTGTATAGGTGGATGGGTGTTCCCACCTCATGTTTGTTATGGCTAATTGTAATGTTAAAAAAGAAAGAAGTGAAAAGGTGGATGGGTGTTCCCACCTCATGTTTGTTATGGCTAATTGTAAATATTGAAAAAAAAGTGGAAAGGTGGATGGGTGTTCCCACCTCAGTGTTATGGCTAATTGTAAATGTTAAAAAAAAAAAAAAGAGGTGAAAAGGTGGATGGGTGTTCCCACCTCATGTGTGTTATGGCTATTTGTCAATGTTAAAAAAAAAGTTTAAAAGGTGGATGGGTGTTCCCACCTCATGTTGGTTATGGCTAATTGTAAATATTGGAAAAAAAAAGTTTAAAAGGTGTAATGGGGTTCCCACCTCGTGTTAGGGCCATGTATTTAGAAAAAAAAAAGTGGATAAGGTGGAGGGGTGTTCTCACCTTGTGTTTTTCACCAATTGCAAACGTTGTATTTTAAACCAGGTGAAATCGGTGGATGGGTGTCCCCATCGCATGTTGTTCATAGGTAAATTGTAAGCGTTGTATTTGTAAAGTGAAAAGGGTGGATGGGTGTGCCCACGTGTTTATGACCAACCGTAAACGTGGTGATGATTTGAAAACAAGTGAAAACGGTGGATGGGTGTTCCCACCTCATGTTTATTTGCCAACGGTATACGGTGTATTTCGAAACAAGTTGGAGGGGTGTCCCAGTCGTGTTATGATCAACTGTAAATTTTGTCATGATTTGAAACGGGGTGGAAAAGGATGAAGGGATGTGCCCATCTCGTGTTTATGTCGTCATGACCAACTGTAAACGTTGTGCTTGGGAAAGAAGGGAAAAATATGGTTGAGTGTTCACGCCCCCTTAGTTTTAGGGCCAACAGCAAACGCTGTGCACGAGAAGAAGTATGTGTGCGTGGTGTCCGCACAAAGCTGAAGGTGGATGGGGTTCCCACTTCGTTTTTGTTTTGGCCATAAGATAAAAGTTATTCGTGAAAAGACAGGATTTTGCAGTGTGTCCGCACAAGGGGTGCGGGGGTTCGCTCCTCTAGTTATGACCAAAAATGGTAACAGGATATTGGCTAGACGTAATCGTGGTAATTCGTCATACGTGTGTCATGCGTCAATCCGGAGTCATGCTTTAAGCGACTGTAAATTGGCACAAGTGTATTACTAGTAATTCTGTACATGTCAGTTTGTTGGCAATCTGACGCACCCACTCCTCTCAACTCTGCTACAGGCGCCGGGGTGACCTAACATACCCTTACTTCGGTAGGCCCCTAACCAGGGGTTGGTTGCTTGTCCCAGGGCTGACCTTGGATGGGTTCAGATTTGTCGTTAACATTTTTCGTTAACAGGGTGTAACAGTTTTATGTTAGACGTCGTTTCTTGTGTCCTTGTAGCCGCATAGCTAGTCGTACATAAAGAAACTGTCCTCTTTGAGAGGAGACAGTGGGAGTTTCCCAGCGGGAAAATGTAACCCTCCAATTCGGGAGGAAAAAGTTAACGGCAAATCCAGGGTCAGCCTTGGGGCGACTCCAACCCTCCTCCCCCAAGTCGGCGGGATACCGCTACAGGGTCAGTACTGGCCATTTTTCAACCTGAGTGAGGTTTACGGATTTTAACAAGTTACTCCGCATGACATTTACGGAGTGGCAGATACGAAATCGTAGGGTTGCACGTGGGGAATCCAGAATTTAGCGCACTTAAGATGAGTTGAGCTCATGATGGTTTGTCGGACTGATAGGAGTCATCACAGTTACAGGAAGGCGAGTTAGGACGTCAGTTCAATTTATTTTCAAGCATTACCTGGGAAACAGAGATTGCGACATGACATGGGTTGACTGAAGGTGCAAAGATACTATAAAATGCAGTTAAACTTACTAGCAGAACGGCGACCTCTTGACAATAAGAATACGGTTAGAAGCATAACGTTCTCTATTTAACACCAGGTTGGAAGATACGAAACAATCGTGATCCACGGAATTCAGTTCTGCATGCCTCTTAGTACGGTTCGGTGTAGTCATAGCATGTCTATGAGGGTCGTCACCATCTGCGGTACGGTGTGGGGGCGCAGGTATAGTCTTCTTCCTCCTGGGACTGATGATCATGTCATTCGTTTAGTTCACATTTGTGCCAGTGAGAATTGTACAGCCCACTTTTTGATAGGCGTCCAGTGCCCTCTGAGTTTGGCCGGGAAGTGTAGGAACTCGGTTTGTTAGGTCGTCTGCATACTTCACCGGGAACATACAGGACGGTAGACATGTGTCTAGCAGGTTGATGCAGATGACAAGGAGCAGTGGTACAAACATAACTAACTACCTGTTAAGACGCCTGCCGAATACCTCACGGGGTTTAGACAGACATGCTCCCCAACGGACTTGTTGGGCCTGCCCTCCAGGCTCCTGCGTATGGGTAACCACAGAGCTCGCTTCACACCGAAGTCGGCCACGGTTAGAAGTAGTTGTCCGTGGTGACTGGTCTATAGTGTCAAATGCACAGCGGAAGTCAACAAGGACTGCACGAATGTCTCCCGTTGGATTGTTGTTAGGTGCCTAAGGCCAGCTATGAAGAGTGGGAATCAAAAGCTGCGACAGTGGACCACCTCGGTAGGAAATCATGGTGTGATTGTAGCAGAGTATTGCCGAAGTCTGTTAGGAGTGAGTCACGCTGAAGACCTCATACACTTTACCTACTCAGCTGGCCACAGATATCCGCCGTTAATCTCTGGAAAAGTGTGGTCCTGGGGGCGGTGCAGACAAGAGCTTGTTTCCACTGCTGTGGGAATGTACAATGTTGCAGACAGGAGGTAAACTCTTCATATAGAACAGGTGTCAGTTCCGCATTACATGGCTCAGCACCCACGTGGAATGTGGTCTTGACTCACAGTTTTCCTTCCGTTCACTCTTCGCAGTCTAGACTTAATTTGACCGATGCGGAAAGAAGGTAGAGAGTGATGTGAAGTGTGTCAGATATATCCAGGTTGGTAGGTACACAACGTTCAGCCTGTTTCCACGCTGAAGCGAGATGATCATAGAGTGACGTACATATTGTTGTTCCAAAGTATGAAGACCGGAAGACGGATTATTTCTTCCAGAGTCCTACAGTCCTTGAGATTTCGACGGCCTTGTACCACTGACTCAGGCTGGAATGCTTCTAATGGTCCACCTCATTTCGACAATACCAGCATTTTTACTCCGTGAAGGAGGTCAGGACCTCCGGACGGAGTGTTGTGTACGGCTGGTTTTTCGTGTTCGCAGTCAAAACACTGAGTTCCCTTGGTGTAATCGGCACGCAATTTTATACGCCGTCTGCGGGCATGCCCGTGTTGATGCACGAATGTGTATTTTTGCCGTTGCTGCTTTCGCGGTCAATGTAATATCACAGACACACCCCTACAATTACGAGGCGAATGGGAATGGTCCAGAAAAACGCGTTGGTTGGAATAGCAGTGGGGGGTGGACCTTCATGCAGATACGGTGAGGTTCCGATAAGTGGTTCCAGATGTTTTTGCCCGTGCTTAAGAGATGGCAAGTTTTTTGGAAGATGTTCGCAGCCAACACGCATTCTTCCGTACGTCGCATTCCTGTGTAATTTCGCATGTGGGTGGCATTGTGTCCGCGATGATGCACGTCTTTTTATTGTTTCCGTAGCTGTTTTGATATTGGAGTAAATGCTTATTTTGAAACATCCCTATAAGGTCGTTGAAATGTTTTCGCCCGGCGGTGGTAACACTCGCGGTGCTGGCCGCAAGTGCTGGCCAGTCGCACTTAATAAGTAACAGGAGCGGTAAGACGGTGGAGCTGTCTTTGTTACTAGTGAGGACCTGTTGGTAGCGCCTATAAACCCCCTACTGTTACAACACGACCATGATAGTCCGATCTTTATGTGAATGCAATGATTGTGTGTGTGTAATTAAAATGAACTTCGAACTTGAAGCACAGTATCTTTACACGCCCTGAGAGCAGTAATGGATTTGGGTCTTTTTATGTTTTATGGTTGTGACGCGCCCTCAATGTATTAACCCTTTGCCTAATGTCTGCACAGTAGGTCTGGCGTTGACGCTTGGGATTGTTTTTGTTGCAATATATAAAACTTCACGGAGGATTGTCACCTATGGCTTCTTGGCTTTCTGTTGCATTTCTGATCGGCTTTGTTACAGTAGATCGAGGTCGGGAGTAGAAGGTCATAGGATGTTGCCCGAGAAATGTGCGCCCTGCATTTTTTGCAGTGAGCTGTTATATGTTATCAGTAATAGACGGTTCATCGTTTTAAATAGTGAGTCACTCTGGGTGTATTCTTAGACAGTCTTGGCTATAATCTCCTCCACAAAAGCTAAAGAGGACACCGACCTTCAGTTGTGGATTAGGTGCGTCCAACACAAGTCCGCTGGGTTCATGAACAACAATAATTGCCTCATGCTATTCGGAGTGCATCATCTAAGACTATTGTGTTGTGGCGGGTTAGCTTGCCAAAAGCCAGGCCGGCGGTAAACTAAGATAGTTATGCCAGGATGTGAGTAGTCCCGTCCGATCTGCTCAAGACTTCTTTTTAATTTGAGTAACACAAGACGAAAACAAAACCAGGACAACGGGAACACTCAAGGAGGCCTCTACAGTGAGGGCCGAAGTTTGCAAGGTGATGAGCCAACCTCCCATTCCCGCAGACATAAAAAAGGACAAAGACGAACACTTAAAACGTAGAAGACGAAACGGTCATCAGTTCAATCTCATGATACACTAGGCGAATCTAGATCAAAGAGAAGCAGTTTTGGAAACCAAGGGGTTTTTAAAGTAGGTGATGGCTTTAGGCGGGTGGTATGCAACAATATTAAAATCAGTTCAGACCGTGGGGAGTCAACCTGGTCTGACCCAGTGGCAGAGAGCTTCAGGGTCACTACTCTACCTCGAGGTCAACATGTCCCGGGTGACGACGTTCTGGAGAAATATACAGGGAAACTCGTCCAGAACGTGAGATTCGATCGCGTCGTTGAACAGCACAATCCGGCATGGAGTCTAGAGAGTCAGGATTATCGTGGTTGAGCCACGTTTCGGTCACGGCAGTAATGCGGACTCACTCAGACAAACGGCGGGCAATTCATCAGTCTTGTAGCGGGGCGAGCAAGCGGTAGCGGGAAGGAGAGCAGGAACTCGCCGCACATTTCGGTGAACAGATGAGAGGAATGAGTGACAAAACCCCGATTAGTTGGGCCTCTGGTAAACACATCACGACTCTCCAGCATATGAGGGAATGTTCCTGAGTTGCGTATGTGTAGCGGGTGAGTCCCGGCTCCAACGTGAACGACGTGTTGCGCCAACTATCTGCCCGCCACCTGTCCTCTCCCTCTAGTCCGACGTTTCCATACACCGAGACTGAAAAATGCTCAATGGAATGAGAATAGGAACATGGGGCCGGCCGGGGTCGCTCGAGGCCATAGCTAAACAGAGCCCGTGGCCAGGTAGCCATGAGTTGCGTAAAATCATCAAAACAAAACCAAAAAAAAAAAAAAAAAAATGGACTGTGGAAAACTCGCCAGAGAAAGTACACATGTGTTTAGTACGAGCCTGCAGTGCTCATAACGCCTCCACGTGTACCAGGATTGCTCTTTAAGAACTTACGCAGTTAAAATTGAAGAAATATACAGGAAGCGCCCAGAGCCACAAAATGACATTAACAGCGCCACCTGCCTCTACTATGTATTTTGGTGACCTCAGGCAGGCAGAACTGCAGAGCTGGCCACTGCTATTATAGTGTTTCTACATGGGTATTTCTGAATCGCTTTGGGCAGTATCTCTTTCTGAATACACAACTATCAAGGGAAGTCTGGTTTAGCTGTCGGTAAGATGCGTGTGATTTGTGAAGGCAAATATGAGTTGGTGAAACATTAGCCTTGTTCACACGGAAACGCTTGAACCGCGATTCGGGTAACTCAATTTTTCTCACAACTGGTCCACGTGCCACACATTCCTTTCAAACTGTGCCCAATCAGGATTCTTCTAGTCGACAGTAGTTGTTGTTTGAAGAAAGCACGCAAGGTAGCATGTTATAATGGTCAGAGGTCAACGACCTGCTTGCTGATGCCCCCCTCCCAGCGTATCTCGGCCGAATGCCGACGTGGTCGTGGTCCCGCCAGAGACGGTAAAGCTCCTCCTAGTACGGACACATTATGCGACCATTACTGCTCTTGAAATTGCTGCCACATATCTTTTGGTATTGCATATAAATAAAGAAATATCATCCCGTATTTTATGACCAGGCGAAGTCACGTTGAAATCACATTGCGTTTAGACAAAAAATCGCGATCAGGGGAAATCGGAATTCGAACCAACATCCCGAAGTGGTTTGGGGATCGAGGCGCTTTCAATGCGACTTGGAGTGTTCGGATGGGGCCGATTGCAACCGGCTTTGGTTTAAACAACATTCATTGATTCCGTCTGAACAGGGCCTTTGAGGCTCGATAGAGGCGGGTCTCTGATAAAGTTAGTCATGCGTATTGGACACATTAGTGTGAAACATGGTCCCTGTATTCAGGAAAAGAAATTTTTCACATGCGTAGCCTACGTAGAATTCTGAAAATTAAGTGGAATGATTATGTCACTAATGTAGACGTTCTCACACGTGCCAATTAATCCATGTATGTACACACTGCTGAAAAAGCGCCGACTCTGCTGGCTTGGACATGTTTGCCGTATGTCAGACGGGAGAATTCCAAAGGACCTGTTGTAACAGTGAACTTGCCAACGGGACAAGAGCACGTGGTCATCCTCACCTGCGCTTTAAAGACGTTATCAAACGGGACATGAAAGACATGGACATAGATACTAACACATGGGAGATACTAGAAAAAAACAGGACATTCTGGAGACAGGAAGTAAGAAGGGCTTACAACGGGGAAGAAAAACAGAGACTCGCATCAGAACTGAGACGTTTCAAACGCAAAATAAGAATAAAGTATAGGGTATAGATGTAGATGTAGATGAAGGTCTTTTAAGACCGACGAATGCCTACTACTACTACTACTATACTATTGGACACACAAGGCTTTTATCTTGTATAACGCCTACCACGTATTGTGGCAGGGATGGCGTTTGGATTTACTGCAGCTACAGGTGTCATTTTTCCTTATGTGGCAATGTCTTGGCGGAAAACTGGTTTAAAAAAAATTTCAGGCGTCAGTGGATATGAAGATCGCTCCATGTCCGATGTCATCAGCCATTGTTTCCAGTGCCAGTCGGTCTCAGACTCCACGTGGCTTGTAATAGTCTTATATCACCACATTTTTCTTGTTAATGTCTGTATGCAATTAGCCCTCGGGCATGAATTTGCAATAAACATCATATAATCTATTTATGATAGTGGAAGGAGGTTTGGGCCATGGATTTAGTTTCTTTGTAAGGGACTCAAGGGAGAACTCTGGATCCTTCTTTTGTTCCTCTTTGGGTTTAAGCCAGTTGGTCAAGTACAGGTTTCCTTTCATCGCACATTGTGGAAATGAGACAGCAGCTACGGACTATTATGGGCACATAAGAAGCCAGATTTACCGGCTCCCAGAACATAAGGTACTAGTAATAGCAGCGTTGGTTGGCAGTAACATGCTAGTTCTGCATGAAAGTCTATACTGGTTTGCCGGACTGCAAGTAGACACCACAGTCAAGCTATATTGCAGACGGAAAAAAAAAGAAAAAAAGGCAGGGGCTATTTCAGAGGTGAGAAAAAAAACCCATTTCAAATTTCAAGTACAGATACAGGTAGCCACTTGTGATACAAAGGGCGTATTAGAACATTTTTGATGGTAACATCCGGTCGATAAAACTGTGAAAAGGCAGATTTGAGAGTTGGGGAATTTGAAACAAAAGTATTGAGAGACAAGTATGCAATGCCTCTCCTGCCTTTTATTGAGGAACGATAGACTGTCCAGCGTTTTATGTGCGTATGTACTTAGTGGGTCCATTCCGTTTTCAAATTGCGGGGGAAGTTACAGAGGGAGCACTTCCATATTGTCCGTGCTAGAGTAAGGTGCGGATGGGTGGGGTGCGTGGCGTACCCTAAGAGGTGGTATGCCAAGAGCAAGAAGATGTCTGGGCGGCCTATAGCTATATGACAAATTTTATTCAATACAGGCATCTAACCCCTGGGACTTGAGTTCGTCCGCGCCCCGATCTGGTTGCTGTACTTAGGGCCATTGTGTCCCAGTCTGCTATATTTCTTTGAAAACTTAGAACTTAGTAGTTGTTGATCACACCATTTCCATTGTTTCTCGGTCTGTAGGTTTGAGGGGGTAAGATGTGGGTACGTTAGATTTGGGAAATCCAGCAAGGGCTAGGACGGTCAGATCCCGGGCTCGCCCAGGGCAAGCTATCCCAATGTGCAGAGACGAGGGGGAGTTACAGCCGCAGTAGAAGGGAACGGTTTAGAGACTCGCCTCTAGTTGACATTTGGGCCATGAAGCTTGAAGGGGAAGCTATCTATACTTTGGGACAGTTGAAGCTAGCTCTTAAGCAATAGAGGGAGTTGAACTACAGGGAGGCATGTCGTAGCTGGAGTGGATTGAATAGGCGGCTGCGATGCCAAAGAGTCGGTAGTTTGAGGATCGGGGATCTGAAAGGTAAGGTTTGGGGATAACTAGATAAGGTATGGGTGAAAGGAAGAGGAGTGGGGTGCGCTGGGAGTTGGTCGGCGTGATAAGATCGAGAAGATGTACACGAAGGTGAGACCACGTAGGACTTTTCGGTCCCCAATCCTTAACCTTCTAATTCCTCCGGAGTTTCACCCGAGGTCACTTAGGATAATGTACTATTCTAATTGAGGCACGAGGACGCTCCTGACCTGGTTTCGCGTCGTTAAGAGGCGACACCTGGTCGGGAGCAGTCCGCGTGCATTAATTAAACACCTGGACATTATCACGTGTCCAGGGAATCCTTTATAAGCCCGTGAGAGCGTGTTTTCCTCCCCTTTCGACCTACGACGGAGGCGACGGGAATGTGCGGGATAGAGAGCGAGAGATATTAAGGAGGCGGACGGGGGGTGGGGGGGATGAGTGTCGTCGGAAAGATGACGGAAGGTTGAAAGTTTCTAATACCCACCCGCCCGCCCTCTTTGTCTCTGTTCAGAGACCGCTTGATGACCCTTCGGGCGACACTCCGGACTTTTCGGTCCCCAATCCTTAACCTTCTAATTCCTCCGGAGTTTCACCCGAGGTCACTTAGGATAATGTACTATGAAATTGCAACATGATGTAACCCAACACCATTCACCATGGTAAAAGATATCAACAAATTAGGTCATTGTCAAGGTCAGAGCTTACTGTGTGGAGAAGAAGAGGAAAAAAGTGAGCAAAAACAGTATGTTTTACTTCGGTAAACATAGTATAAATTGGGTCATATATACGTATCAGGGCACTCAAGATCATCACAAGACAGAGACGGTGGACGATATAAAGTCCCTGGCACGTTCGATCAATTGCTGACGTCACGTATCCGTAAAGTCTCGTGTGAACAAGGCCACGTGTCTACAGCTTTAACTCTCGCGAGATCACGTTGTGAAGTGATTGGTCATTAATTATCCCTGATAAAGGCGATAGCGGTCGATGAAAATTTGATCCTTGTGTACCACCATATAACCAAAGTCATCCCCTTGTATTCACTTAGGCCACACCGACTTAATTTTATGGATGACATCCTCTGAAGACCCCCAAACTAGTGCGCGCGGGCGAATAAAAAAAAATCGACCAAAAATAAAAATGCTACTAAACCACAGGAATGCAAAGCTGGTATGCGACGTCCCTCACCGTCCCACAACTCCTGACAGCAGCCCAAGACAGGAGGACCTGGCTATATTCCTGCTGCAAAGTCTGCCTTGTCCCCCCGACGACCAGTGTCGGTCATGGGACTAGGTAGGTAGGTAGGCATAGCGACGTATACGACAAGCCGGTACATGCCGGCTTTTTGCGGAATTTATGAATCGGCACTGTACGTATGTATTGAGTTGTGGGGCTTCGGTAGCCTGGGTCCTGGATGCCATCCTCCGTAGTTAGCACCGGCTCCGTATAACTCCGCTAACTACCATCGACTACCCAGGCCTAGAGCCATGCCAGAGCCTTGGAGGAAGAGACCTTTTTTTTGAGAACAGACGAAAATCTATGCGCGCGCGGATGTCATCCATAAAATTAAATTGGTGTGGCCGTACAACGATAAAGACCTAAAATTCGGAACTGTTTAATACGTCATATCATCACCCACCTTCCTGAGTCTCTCTTCCCTGGCCCTCCTCCTGAAGCGACACCTAGCGGCCGCGTCTCTGTTCTTCTCTCTCCGGTGTCTGCAACTTTCCTCGTCCTTTGTAATCGTACTCATCTTTGTTTGGCATAGAAAGGAAACAGAGCGTTCAAAATAAGCATCACATTTCTGCTAATCTTTATACCGTTTATTTATTTATTAATCTTTGCACCAAAGAAGGGGACGTCGTGTGGCGTAGCGGCAGTATGCTCGATTCGGAACCAAGAGGTCCCGAGTTCGAGTCCTGACATGCCACCGATCTTTTAAGTTGTTAAATTACATGACTTTTCTCACTTATTCCCAAGTGAAAATGAGTATTGTCTTGTCCTGTATTCGTCCTCTGCGTTGGTGGTGGCATAGAATAAGTTGATATAACTTGAGTGTACCGTCACCATGTCTTAAGTCATGAAATATATTTTTGAGCTGCCCGGTTTTTTTGAGCGGTCAGTGGTTTGTTAGGTATACAAATACTAGTCACTTGAATACAAGAACATTGCGAGCTACTAGATATTAAGGTATTGTTCCATGCTGGAAAAGGAACGCTCGTATCACTTTCATAATCAATGAAATGTTCTACCAATTATTTCCATGACAGTTCTCACGGTGCACTTTCACTTTCGCTTCTGGTAAGTAAGGTCTGTTTGCGGCCGAATACATACCTGTTCTGATGATACCGTCTCGGATGGTGGAAAATCTTGGGAGTCCCTCGTCACTATTTCTTCTTCACCCCCTTTCGCAAAATGGAACGAGCACGGATGAGTTGTAGAGCCGGGCTCGCGGTGTTGTTGAACCGCCGTGAAGTGCACATCGCTCTCCCCTGCTAGCAGATTAGGAGGGGGCAGTTCTGGAACCTTCTCAATATGAGAGTTTCCTGACATTCTGTACAGTCAGTGGGAGCTTGACTGCAACAGTCCTAGGCAAGATTGCTAGTTATACCTTATTCAAAGACTTACGTCTTCTACACATGGACGAGCTTCTCGATACGACTGGTACTTTCCACTGCACCGCACACCTTGCTATTTACGGCACTAGGCTTTGTACGCTGACCTCTGAAAAGGGGGATTCCCCGTTCGCTGACGTTCTACTCTTGCCTGCGTACTAGTAGTACACTGGCATACTGTATCCCCTATCCCTTAACCATTTTTCTCTGACCTAATATATACATGTTTGCATGTTTGTGTGTGTTGAGGGTGTGTGTGTGTAATAATGTGTGCGTGTGTATGTGCCTGTGTGTTTGTGCATGTGTGTGTGCCTAAGGCAAGCGTGCGTGTGCGTGCGTGACTGTCAAAAATTTACCAAACCAATTGTAATTTGACCATTGTCTGAATAAGGGAACCTGATAAGCTATTGCAACGTGTTTGAATACCTGGCTAGAATGTACCAGGCGGAAAACCCCTATTCGGTAACGTGTTCGTGTATTTAGGGTATTTCCAGGTTATTTCATCTTACACTACAAGGAGCAAGCCTACAAACAAGCTGTTAACATTACCAGAAGAATAGCAGTCAACTATATGTCTACTTACTTGTCATGACTTAAGTCGGGTCTACACTTTAATATATACAGTCAACCTTTGCTTTGTTAAAAAGATTGACAGTTTGCATTTCTTTACAGTAAAACTTCTTGAACTGAATTTTGCTGAACATGCACATGCGTAATACAATTGTTACATATACCAATAAAGCATAATAACAAACATCATTGTAACATATATATATATATATATATATAATTCACTCTACCCATATAACTTGTTATCACTTGGCCATGAACTAAATGTATTTCAACCTTTATGACCTTTTAACTTTTAATATATACAGAATTGTTCATCATTTTCAACCCCCCGACAAATCTAACATGATACAACTTAGCGTTATATAACTCTACTTTACACAAATCGGTAATAAAAACACATAAGTCTGAATCGCCAGCTTCTAGCACGTTATTCTGATATGTCTCCTGATGACCTCCAAATCCAAGATGGCGGAAGGTTAACAGAGTTTGGTGGATCATTGCCAATCTCAGGTTTCCTCGGAAAGTTCCTGCAACTCTAGAGGCGAGAAGTCTCCACTGTGGCACAGTTCCATGTGTTCGACAACTTGTCTTTTGAGATTTCTCAGTTCTAGTTTCAACCGGCCAATCTCCGCACGTAACCCTGAGTTCGAGTTCTCCAGATGTAGTGTTTTCTGCATGGGAACGAGATGTAAACTTCGTCATCACCATACTCATCACTTTGAATGGGCCTTAATCATGATCTATTCTAAATAATGTAACAAATTGGAGGTAATATTTGTATTTTTATGATTTAGAAAATGTCAATGAATAGATACATAAAACATACTTTTTATTACATATTCTTGTCCAAATGAGCTGACCATATGTGGTCTAGATGACGTAAAACATTCTAACGCTAATACTGAAAACGCCTATGTATTATTTAAAACTACACTGTATACCATTGCTCATCTACAGTTTATTGCTGTTTCCTAATATAATAATTAATATTGATTGTGACAAGACTCATTTGTATTGCGTATACCTGCTCCCAGAATAACTATCAAGAGGAAGGCTGGGCGGAGGTATATGTTTATTTTTTTGTACTATTATCATGGAATTGTCCGCGCAACAGTTCTTATCAATAAATTATTCATCTGTGTTGGTAGTTTGTTGTTTTTAAAATCATAACTATTGTTCCAACACAGGGGATTGTTCTCCGGTCTAAAGCTATCGAGCAGTCACTCTAGTCTTCTCCAATAGACTGACCCAGTGTGCCTTGTCACGTGGCTTCTTTGAAGTGTGACGTCAACACTGGGTCAAAGCTATCTGGTAAACGATGACATCCCCCATGTAAATACATGTAGCCTCTTTCACCCCACTTGGGAAGTAGTTTAGGTGAGAACAATCCCTTGTTTTGGAACATTTTACGATTTAACTTTAAACAGAAGACCATCCCGTTGTAAGGCCTTACCTTCCTGAGTGTTTCCGCCTTCTCCTTGACCTTGTGACGACATCTAGCGGCTGCCTTTCTGTTCTTCTCTCTGCGCGTCCTCGCTTTCTCTTCATCTTCTTCACTCAACTAGGTATATTTAAGAAGACAAATACATAGGTTTGTAGTAACGAAATGGATTTAAACCGAGACACACGACTTACAGGGCAAAGGTCACTATTAAGTGAATGCAGCCAAACCAACTGAAAACAGCCTTCTTCTTGGTATGTGTGGATAAATGTTGGCATTTTCCAACTCGAGAGTTATTTCTTTTTCTATTTAGTTGAAAAACTGGCTCATAGACTTGTTTTGGCTGCCTGGTAGAGCTCTAAAAGCATTAGTGTCATTGTTTTGTTTTTGGTGGTGTACAGGGGGGTCAGAGGTCATGATCTCAATGTTTCCATGGATCGTATTTATTATCGCTTGTCAAAATGTGAAATTTTTGGACTAAATTGGACAATTTGGAAGTTGAACTACCTGTCAAAATGAGTTTGCAATAGTTAAAAACTCACAAGTAGGTGCTTTTTGACAGCTCAGTACTTGTAGTTTTAACATAATATTCCAATGGGGTCTAGAATTGGTGTCCTGTCCCCTACAAAATTAATCTAAAAGCGTAGAAGTTTCCAGACGGCATCCGCCATCTTTCTTCAGCTACTAACAATACCAGTCACCTGACCAATAGGTCAAAGGGCAACACAGGGCACGTGACTATAGACTTGTAATTTTACAAGCGGCTGATTTTAAAAGTTCAGTGAAGGTGCAAAAGGAAATTGTTACTCGAGGAACTGGAAATTTTTGGAAACTAGTAGCATCCATAGTACTTTCGTCGGTTACTGACGAAAAGATCTAGAAGTGGACGCTACTTGCAGAGTCTGACAGTGATTTTGTGAGGTTATTTTTTCCGTGGACTCTGGCCAACATTGTACTTTTGTAGCCAGACTGCAAAAAAAAGTCCATAGTATTTTGACTAGATAAAATAACGTTTGACATCAACTGACATAAATGTATGCACAGACAGCACAGCATACACAAAGAACTGTGTGAATGAAACTTGTTGTCAATCTGCGGTCCCTCCCTAACACTCTATTGCATTTTACCCCTTTTCCTGCTGGCATTACTGGCACAATATTTTTCAATAATCTCATGTCTTAATTAGGTCATAGACCCCCAACTTTTTTGCCCTGTGATGGCATAGTTACTTCCACATTCGTTGCATTTCGCTGCGGTGTGATGCGTTGCACGAGAAATACACCCAAATCGTACCTATATAGAGTGATACGTGTATATAGTGGGTACTGTATGTGCAAAAAAAAAATTGTTGGGCTCCGTAGGACAAGGGACAAGACAGCAAACACACGTACACAAACAACCGAAAACAATACCTCCATAATCGATCAATAACGTGTAACAAAGGGGTTGTCTGTACATGCCCATTCGGACGTTAACCGTTGACCGACATTGTGCATGTACTTTCCAGACAGTTTCACTTCCTCTTTCTCGGTGCATTATGGATTCAGTTTCAGGAGTCGGACTTTTTGAACACGCCGGTGTCCAGGGTAGGAGTTAAACACGTCATATTTCGTGCTCAAAATTATTTTAATTCTTTATCTCACTACCAAAGATCTAACACCGTAATTTAAAGCTGGAGTGCAGCGGGAATTTCATCAGTAAGCCACAAAACCAGTGCTTTAGAAATTTTACAAAAATAACTCTATGTAACAATTTGTGTATATTGAGCAAGATCTAAAGTTTGGAATAGGCCGAAAAAATCCTGACACATTCAGAACGTTTTGCCCCTTCTTAATTCGCCGAACTTCATTTAGAACCATTTAACAATTGCAAGGAGATTCATTTTTAACCTCCATCCAATTACGTACGTACGAGTAGCATTTGCCAGCCGCCATGCTAGTAGATTAAAGATGTGTTTTCCTTTTTCCATATCCCTGTAGTCTTACTTCTTCCCTACTGACACAGAACATAATGTTAGGGGGTTACGTCGTACCATCTTGAAGAACTGAGTTATATTTTTTGCTGATATCTATGTGAATTTCAATTAGAAGAAGAAGCAAAATGGTGTAGTTAAACTTCTTCTCGAGTTTTAACAAGGTACGTGTGGATGAAACAAAAGGATAACCATGCTTGATTCCATTTTGATTTTAAAAGCCTGTTCTCAGTTATTTTTATAACCAAACATTTAGAACATCGCATATCATACTTGCCTTTCAATTAAGCTCCTGTCACACATTCAAAAACTTTCCAGAGCACCAGCCGTTCAAGATTGGCTAAAATTTGGGAGCAGTCCAACCAAATTCAGGGCACTACCTCTATTTTTCAACTGACTCGAATTTGAGTAAGATTTGATTCAAATTTGACCATCAACCACTTCCCGACATACTGAACCTCCCACCCACAGCTAGATGTTTAAAAATTTTAATCAGTCGGTTGCCGCAGCCGCAAGTAGGTGGGGTGGGGGGTGGCTAGGGTTCTGGAGGCCATTTCGGCTATGTGTTGCAGGGGCTTTACTAAACAGCTACTGGTTGCCTGCAGACGTCATAATGTTTTTTATACATTCCAACATGTAATCACAAGACGTGGTGACGGCACACTCAAGTTTTTCCAACTTATATTAATGCTGCCACCAACACAGGGGACAATACATGTACAGTACTCATTTTCACCTGAGCGACGTAAGCAAAGTCGGGTAAAGTGCCTTTCCCAAGGGCACAAGATCGGTGGCATGTCAGGACTCGAACCCGGGACGTCTTGGTTCCGAGTCGAGCACTCTGCCGCTGCGCCACACGACCTCACGTCATAATTACCTTTCGCTTTCGGCTATTCCTTCAAAAAACAAAACGTAAGTTCCCAGTTTTACCTGTCTCTGTACTCCACTGTCCGGCGGCTTGTTCAGCATCTCAAAGTTCGGCACTACGGCATCCCTCTTTTCCTCCTGGTCACACTGCTGCAGTTCCTCCGGCTCTTCTTTAACAGAAGTAGATGGGGCCTCAACGTGCTCTAGAGAAGTCAACGGCTGCATGTCCGAGTGTTGTTTCATGGATAGGTCCAGATTTAGAACTTCTCCATCGATGAGAACGAGTGGTGGGAGCTCTGACGTGTTCAAGTTTTTGCAGTCTTCCAGCAGGTCGGAATCCATTTGGAGACCACGGCATGCGCAGCAGCGGCAGTCAGATACTCCGATGATACCGACACAGCTTGGATGGACCGCTACACACACCGCGTTCTGTTCTGAAACCAGAATGTACAATATTATAATACAGCTCATCAGATATGATTTGAATTGTGTTGCCAACGGACGATGAGGTCCTCAGAACATACTAGAATGTTTTAATACATGGGGATTCCCGATGACGAAATACATTACACTCTTGTAACTCGATTAACATTATGAAAGAAAACACAATACTTATTGTTTTGTTTGACCGAGCAAGGTACATATGGTAATATCGTATGACTCTAGTTAATGTAACGTGACTTGAATAAAGAAATTTATGTCATATGGATTGTCACTGACAATTGCCTTTCGTGACCTTTGACCAAGCGCGAGCTGTGAGGAAAAAAAACTCCCAGTGCTATTTTCGGAGCGGGGAATCCCCCTTTCCATCGAGCTGGCTGCAGCTAGCTGGCTGATGTTTACATACACGAATGCGATACTCTGTTGTTGCTGTAGCAAAGGAACGTTATGTTTGTGCACATCGTTTTTGTAAAACACATGCGTTACCAAACAAATGACCAGGCTGTCCAAAATCATAGATGAGTATTAGGAACGTTCTAAACTTAGTCGGATACACGAACACCTGTCTGTAAATGAAGCGAGTGTGGAACAAAATGCGTCACGACAAATTAACATGTCTGAATGTCAAAAAGAACGGGAAAGAAAGGGTAAGAATTTGTAAGCTTCCTCTCTTTTTGGTGCGATTGTCCCCAGTAATTTATTTCATTTTACGTGTTTGCCCTCATCAACACATATTCAGTAACTCAAACCCTCCTAGCAACGGCAATGTTTGGGATATTCCACATGAAAGCGACGGGGTGGGTGGGGAAGTGACTACAAAATAATTCAACGTAAACCGGGGGTTGGGGAGGTTCAAAAAAGTCTGAACCTTGGGGGAAAGGCCAAAACAATAAAAAAGAGAGGTTTTAATGTCTGAACTGTTATTGATTGTAAAAGAAAAACACACACACACACCATATTTAGCAATCACACATTCGCAGGGTTTATGCCAAGGAGAATTAACGCCATTTATGTTGACAAATTCAAGAGGCCCAGGTGTTGTTGTCTGATCTTAGGTATCGACAACAATTGCTAATTACAGATTCAAACAAATCCCGTGGGGTCACCTTGAACCTTGAACGTGGACATAAACGTCAGGTCAGGGGAGTCAAAATATTGCCCGCCTGTATCCATTTGACTGAATTCTGTAACCACTGGCCAGAGGCAAGAGGCCAATGGATACGGCAGGCAGCCAATATGGAGTCCCCTTGCCCCAAAACCTCTGCTTGGAGATTAATTAGTTGCTGTCTCGGCGTTTCTAAACAATAGGTCCTTTCTAATGGCGTATCCATCTTAAGTGTCGACTTTCTTTGCCAATAGCAATTTAATACACCAGCAGACCCGTCCCTAGAATGACCCTGAAACCTACACCGCCCGTGTGTGCTGTACATGTATGTCTGCACAGCAGGTCAAGGCTGATCTCTTATTGAGTACAACTAAAAGCGACGCCCTACCTTTAGAGAAACAGCACTGTATGCTGTCCACTGCTGTTAACACACATGTGCAGCTACATGTCGGTGTCCTACAGGGATCTACATGTACGCAGACGCTAGAGTTGCTGTCAGTTCTCACCACCACGGATACAAAGTACACCCCGGCTGCTATTGATATACAGGGCCTCAAATCAACATGGCAGAAACGGGGGTTCCCCTACACAAGGTTCAATTTGAGTTGGCTTGTGGGTCTGGATTTTGTTTGGAATAAAAACACGTTTTTGTCTGCGGTGCAGTTCCTTAGTGCACGTTTCAAACCTGACAGTGCTCTCAAAACGGAGACCTGGAGCGGGTAATATTACAAGGAATGGCCGGGATTCTGAACACTGTCGCCTTCTTAACCACCGAATGAAACTTCTGCTAGGAGGATATTCTAAACGCACGAAGTTTGGTAATGGTTTCGTGGCACACCACTATTGACCGTACAAATGTTTGGGTTTGGGCTTTTGTTTTTGCACAGGTGACATTTTTACGCCAACCCCAACCCAACCTCCGGCTAAAGTGCCACCCACCCAATAGTGATAAATTCCTATTTAGTGACGTTACCCTCCCACTCTTCCCGTGAAAACAACAGACGTCCTTATTGGTTATCCTGGAACGATTTGAAAGATACAAACTAGACACCCAATGGATAACTATATCCATTTTACTATAACTTCAGGATCTTTGCCTTACTATAACTTTGACTTTTAGCCCCTATCACACATTCAAGGCCATCTCCTGGCAACCAACCAAACAAGGTTGGCTGATGAAGTGTGTTCACAAGCAGTCTGACCAGATTTAGGCAACGCCTACGTATACCTTTCTCTGTCTCTCTATATACGTACATATACTACCCCCAAAGTTGACCAACAGCAAACCAAGGTCAAACCTAATCTCCAAGCAGTGGCATGACAGTCGGAACCTTTTTTCAATGCACTTTAATTTGTCATAAAATAAATCAACATAGCAGAAGTGTAGCAGGAGTACGAACACACTTCTCCTGAATTGCGTGGACTTTCTATTTAAGGACACAAGAAGAAACACAGGGCATTTACTAACATACGGATACACGAATAGGACATGAAACACGAAAAACACTAAGCCTGTATTTAACTATTGTACAGCCGGGTGGTGTAGTGAAGGAATGAGTTACAGTCTTTGTGCCTTTCTTTTTATCGTACTGCCATGTAACCGGTAGATCTGCTTGAAGATAAGGCCGAACCTCTCTTCTATACCTGTATGTGTAAAACATTTTGAAACATCCGGCTGGCGCAGCCGAACACCAGCTATTAAAACCACAGCCGACTGCCTTGCCCCCGACCTCGACTGTTAACCAATGCACATAGCCTTATAAATAAACTACCAGTATATACATGTACTGGCGCCTTTCCAATCTTAGTAGAGTTGATAATTCTGGCGGACAAGTTTACTGACGGTGAATTTTCGCTGGACTTCCTCAAGTTAGTACCCGGACAAAGGCTTAGTACGTTCTTAAACCCGGAAAACTGATTTTTCCACTTGCCTGCAAATAAACACAGCAATACGGATGCCACGCTTCCTTCAGTAGAATATACGTTGGTAGAAAGTTTTCTTCCTATTTTCTTCATTTGGTGGTAAAGTAGGTTCAAGCTTGATGTATTTCGTGTACATCATAAGGCCACAAGGTTTCATGAGCAAGAAAACGCGTACCTGGTAAAGTGTGCCTGTTAGGGTGTGCAGCTTTTCTGAGTCACAACGGTTTCCTCCTTTGAGTGACTCAGAGGTATTCCCCGAAAAACACAAACAAACATTTGGGACGCGTTGGTGGGACCCAGTATGACGTAGTAGGAGACGTAAAAGGATAAACCCCATATATGCTGAAAGAGTCAAGAGTCCATGCGTCGTCTATAATTATAATATAATTTAACGGCTCTTGGTTGCAAATGTGCTGATGTTGACACATTGGCGCACTAAATCCGTAGGGTGTTTTTGTCACCCAGTTAGACAATTAGACACCGTAAATGGTGGTGAAGTCGTCTAAAGTACCTTTCACAAGGGCACAACGTCGGGCCACGGTGAGTATCGAACCCGGGACTTATTGGTTCCGAGTCCAACGCTCTAACCGTTGCGCCACCGACGCCACGCGTCGTCTGTTGACATTAATTACAGTGGTTGTCCCAAACGGTTTCCAAACAATGTGTTCTATCTGTTTAGTTCCTCTTTCGATCGTAACTCCAGCTTAATTTGTCAGTGACGATTTTTCCTTGTCAATGAACCAGATTTAAGTGAAAACAGACGCGCCCTCAGAACGACTCCGCAAGTTGCCTTGCTGTGTTGTGTGCACCATACGTCAGCGCAGCAGGTCAAGGCCGACCGTTCATTCATCAGTACAACAACAAACCTACGCCTACGTACCTTTCGAGAGAAACAGTGCTGTTAAAGTTGTTCAGTGTGTACAGGTAGCTGCATTTCGGTCTTTGAAGGAACTTGTACACAGACGGTAGTCGCTCGCTGTAGTAGTTAACTTAGTCTCAGCAGCCGTTCCCACCAATACGTATACAAAACGCCCAAACTGCTAATGAGACAGCCAAAACATGCGGCAGAAACGGGCGGGGGGTTCCCCTACACAAACACACACACACACAGACAAGGTTTAAACAGATTTGCTCGAGGGTCTGGGTTTACATATTGCAAAAATAAGATTTATGCAGTGGGTAGTTGCGAATAGTACACAGACGTTTTGAACGAAAAACAAAGCATTCTAAATTGCGGCACACCCCTAAATATATTGACTGTACACACATCTATAGCTAACTACGGCACCGCCCAGTGTTGAGAGATTCCAAATCACCCACGTTACCTGCCCACTCATCCAGCCAAACAAGGGCCCTTCACTGATTATTCTACAATTTGAAATATACGAAATGTACATTAGTGGCCACTAAATGAAAAAAAAAAATTAAATGCCTGTTTCACTGTAACCCTACCACAATTGTGGGGCGTGTGGCGTAGCGGTAGCGTGTTCGGCTCAGGACCAAGAGGTCCGGGTCACCGATCTTGTGTCCTTGGAAAAGGCACTTGACACGACTTTCCTTACTTCACTCAGGTGTGAATGTGTCCCTAGCTTCGGTTAAGGACGTCCCTCGGATAGGGCGTTACATGGAGGTCCCGTCACAGAACGTAACCCACCGCACTTATCACCAAGTAGGGGTCCTTCCCAGTGTGAGTGGTTCAAACCTTACAGTCCCGTCTTACACAGCTTGTACAAAACTGGTGTGTTACGCCTAAAGGCAGTTAACCGGTTATACGAAGCAAACAAACAAACAAAGCAATCAATTCAGTGCATATTGCCATGTTATATCCTCAGGGAAAAGGGGTCATCTGGTCAATTTCAAGGGTTAAATAAATGAATTCAAACATTTCAGCATTTGCTGAAGTTAACAGCTGGCCAATCATCTTCATACATAGCAGAGGTAATTATATATTTCTTGTGCACTCAATCTATTTTCGCTGACTTACTTCCTCAACTTCTCCTACCTCAACCCGGAAGAGGAAATTTCTGCTTGCACATGTTAACCCGGAAACAAACACAGCGTTTCCTCTAGCAAACTTCCGCCATATTGGATTTGGAGGTCATGACCCAATTGCGAGTATAGATAACGATTTTGATATTTTCACGTTTAATTATGTTTTTGTCTTGTTTTGTACGGTACTGTTTAAACTGTCGTATAATAATTGTTTATTGATTGATCGATGAGTACAATATCTAGCATGTGGCAGCGCAACTAAAAAAGTAGCACTGAATTGCATGCTAGTGTTTAAAAACAGAGAAACAAATATTGCATAGTTAACAAATAGACAACTAAACAAGTGTGTATTTCACAGTTAACATATAGACAACTAAGCAAGTGCGTAAAATGAGCTTCACAATATTCGCAATATCAACCAATAAGTTATCAATATCATCAGTGTAAAAAATAATAATTTTTTAGCATGTTACATGAAAACTAATCTTGATAGGATTGGTCATGGGAGATTTACTATGTGCCATATTTGTTTAATAGGTTTGTAAGATAAGGGATCGGGCTATTTTTATATCGATTTGTTTTGGGGAGGGGGGCAGTGAGCTGGTTAGTCTGTTTGCATGTTCTGATGTGGATAGTCTCACGGGATGGGGGTAACCAGGGTCTAAAGGGGGAACGGAAAAGGGATCTGGCAAATTTCAAACTTAGGTCCTCCCTCCTCTTTTCAAGGGTATGTGGTATGTAAGTGGTATGTAATATTGTATATGATAATATGATAAGAATGCACCCAGGGCCACTCCGAATGGCAGTGGTTAATCACCGATGAGTGTCACCTTGGATAAAGAACACAGAAATGAATAAATTGTGTGTATTGTGAACTTGTCTTTTTTCTCAATATCTAGCTACATAAGGCTATGAATAAAAAGACCAGATTGTGTGTATCTTTTACTGTATTTAATTGTCAAGAATTCAAAAGAATATTATAGATGACACCTATAGACGGATATTATTTAAACCCTAATAATTATTGTCTTATTTTTAAAGGTCGTTGACCAATGTCGTCAATATAAAACCAAGCCATCTTATACTATTCTTTAGCTGTTAAACGATACTTGCAGTATCCTACTTGTCGGTAGGAGACGCTACCCCTTTAATATGACATAGTATGTATTGTGACACGTTCAATACACAATATCACTTATTTATTAATTAAGGACGCCCAATCTTCTCTCCTACATACAGATTGGCGAATACGTATGTATTGTGTCATTGTATTATTTATAAGTATCTGATGTTCTTAACAATCCACTTAGATAAACTGTATAAAGGTAGAATAAAGAATGAGGTATTCGGTCACCAGTAATAACCATACAATAGAAAAATTATGTGAATTTATCTTCAATTACATTAAAAAGAGAAAATAAATCTTCAAGTCCTAGATTAGTTTATTTTCTAATAGTTGTTAAGACTTTTACGTTATTCTGTTATCCTTGTATCCTATTCATATTCATATTATTATCATATTTATCATCTTCGCCGCTCTCATCACAGCTTATTATATTAGTTACCATTACCAGATATATAATCTACAGCGTTTTATTTGAAGAACATTAAATTGCGTGTTTATGGGAGGTTTATTAGGGAATAGAAATTAGGTATCGAAAAACTTGAATAATCAATTATCATAGGAATAGCGAAACCAATAATACAAGGAAGGATTAATCAAGTTGTCACTTATCAATTTAACAGAATTATTGTTTTTCTAGAGGCTTCTTACTTCCATAATACCTGCACTTCGTTGATACTGTTTCAGTCTCATATCATGTGACAACCCCTACATGCTATATATATTGATATATATATTAAAGACTGTAGGGATATTAGAAAATCCTCCAACGATTGTGTAAGTTGATATCTCATACAAGCCATCCACTTTTGTATTAGTTAGGTTATGAAAATGTAGTTCATATGTACTTAATTAAGTTAGTAGATGCCATACTTTGTACCCTCAGTACAACTGTTGCGCAATAAAAGTTATTATTATCATGCTCATCGGCCCACAATTATGCAATTACACTTGAGCCAACAAGCTTGAAATTTTCACGTTATGGTTTTTGTGACGTCACACCACAAACATACGTCCTGCCTTCCGCTGTGATCCTTCCATTGCTTCAGCAACTTACTCAAAGATCCAGCGATCTCTAGATTTTCACCTTGCCGCAAACATAATCTAAGGAATAAACCATCTTTCCAACATTTAAAAGTCGGCATAATTTATAACGGTTTATAAGAATGTGAAGAATCTAACAGTGAATAGTTGAAACTGATGACGCGGATGAAATCGGACGTACCAAATCGTCTGTTTCCGCCATTTCCATCGCCTCGTAAGTAGAATCCATCACTGATATTCTTGATATTCCATTTATGTGTATTTTAGGAACAGTTTCAGCCGAAGGCCTGTCTCTCGTTTCGGCAATGTCCGTCACACATGTCTGATTTACAGTAAAAAATTCCTCATCCGTGTTCTTCAATACAAACTTTCTAAACAGATGAACGGCGTAGTCTTTGATTTTCTCGTTTTCTGACTTCCCACTGATCTCTTCCTCCTCGATGACTTCTTGGAAGGCGTCGTCAAAAATGGCCAGAAACATCATGACCAGGACGTTGGGGAAAAACAAGACGAAGCAGAACAGCATCAGCGGTCCGAGGACGCCGCCTGCCGACTCTACCGAGTAGTAGTCCATTTTTCCGAGCATGACAGAAAACAAAGTCTGCATGGTTCCGACGAAAGTGCTGTACAGACTCAGCCTGGAGCCGAGAGCCAGAAACCCGAGCATACAAAACGCCATGAACAAAAAGCTAAATACAACTATGAAGCTGAGCAACGGTTTCAGTGCCTTTCTCGTTACTTTTGGTCCACGCGCGATCCTTTTGTTGAATCGGCAGAGGTACAGCATCTTCAAACACGCCACACAGACCAGCCAGCCGAGAATGTACGTGTTGATTTTCTCCCAGCTTGCAGCTTGTTTGTACTTGTTGTATCTGTGGGGTGAAACGAATCAAACGTCATTAAATATTCTGAAACAAAATACTTTAACGATAGAAGGTAGGACAAACAACATCCAAACATCGCATTGCATTACACTGACAATATAATATCGTCCGTTTCGTAGTCAGAGTATTAGAGTATTCTTGTATATTCCATTGTCTTCACTTTTTTTTTGTGTAAAAGTAGGTAAATCGAGTTGCCATATATTGTATCTTCCACAATTGTTGAGCGATAAAGGCCTTCTCCCAATCTGAAAAGTTCTCTGTGATACGGTGTGAAACCTACGTACCCTTTGATACATAGAGTGTGGATTCTATAGCAATGAAATACCTCAAATGTGGTGAATGGCATGAAGAAAGTTTTAATGCATAGGTAAAATTTCAATGTTTATCATAGATGTACTTTTTTTATTCATCAAGACATCAAAACATAACAAGGACAGTGTGGCGCTCAAGTTTATAACTTATAATGTTAACAGCGCCACACAACAAAAAAGTACAATTAACATGTAAATACACACAGTTAACATATCAGTGCGCCGTAGTCCCACCACCATAAGACATTAAAAATGCTAATGCAAAAAAATTTATTTGAAAATTAAAATTATATGTTAACCTCCTATATCTCATTGGCGGAAACACATCCGCCAATCAGAGCTAGAAGGAGAATTTAGGCCCATTAACACATGTAATATTTGGACTTCTATATCTAATTGACTGTTAGAAACAGTCAAGCAGAGCTAGAAGCGCTTGGTATCTCCAATGTAAGTCTGAGTGAGTTGCATCGTTTTAAAGTTGTACATAGAGGGTAACAATGATATAGTTTATCATAGATTCACTGTTATATTTCACATCCTTACCTACGATCTCCACTGTTGTCATTATCCTGGACTCTAACTTTGTTGAAGCCGAGAATCAGGTAGGCGGTATAAAGGTGAACCCCGATTTCCGCCAGAGCCAACAAGGACAGCACGAGCTCCACTACACGCCAGAACATCTTGAAGTATTCCGTTCCCAGCGTCAGTATGCGGCGCATACTGACGCTGATAGAGAGGTTTAAGTAAAGAAATGTCAATGTGTTGCATAAAATAGTCAGTTTCATGCAACCTTCAATGTGCTCTAAACAAAGGTAAAGGTATAAAAAAGTAGGGTATAAATGAGTATGAAAAAATGACCCATAACCATAGCGAGCTATTTTTTTCACCTCCATGAAAAATGGAGGTATTGTTTTTGGCCTGTCTGTGTGTGTGTCCGTGTGTGTGTCTGTGTGTGTTTCCGCACATGTAACTTCAGAACGCCTTTATGGATTGTGATGATATTTGGTATGCAGGTAAGTCTTAGGAAGACGAAGGTTAAGGTCAAATATGGGCTTCCTGGTGGATGACCTTGCAGAACGTCCAGTTTTTGTATCTTTTGTCCTGAACATGCTATGGTCTTGATGTTTTGGTGACAGATAGCTTATCCTGTCAGGAATAAGTGGTTTAAGTTTGGTCTCCCTAGAAGCTTGTTAGTTTGCAAGTTAGTTTCTGGTAAAAACTTTAAAAGCCAATTAGTCAAGATAGGAACAACGTTTTTTTTAGCATTTTTGGTATGTAGGTAGCTGGGAGAGAGAGAGTTACTTTTAACACCTATGCATATATTATCTTAATGTGGATGTCATTTTCATAATTAATGATTACATGTTGAGATGAAGCATGATAAAGGAGAGGAATTCTACTCGAAAAATATTCTAATTTTAATTTAGAAAACCATAAATTAAACCAGATTATGCTAAGTACGACCTTATTTCCATAGTCAATGAGACAATTTAAAAACTATTTACAAAAATTTAGATATTTCATGGAGGTATGAGATCTACGAATTCTTGTTTGCTACTGTAACAGTGTATTGATCCTCTTAATGACATATTCAATGATCTTATTAGCGCAAAAATAACTGATATGGAGGATATGTACTGAGGTAAATAATCAGAAAAAAAACAGGTCTGCATCTGCATCTGTACAACCGGTATAACCAGCCTTTAACGTAACATACAAGTTCAAGTTAATTGTCCAACGTTTCCGTTATTTTGTTATGATACGCAACATTCGATTGGTTTTCTTAAAGAATGTATTGTATAGTATCACAATTAGCCGCATCCTACCTTCTGTAAATGTAAGATACAGCGTAATAAGTAGGAAGAGTCCGTGACATCCCAGCGTAACGAACCCCCAGGCTGCGGTGTACGGGTACAACCGGACCACCATAATCTGAAAACATACAGAAAATTCTTTTCTCTAAAATATATTTAAAAAAGTGTCTACTAAGAAGATCAAAATGAGAAAGTTGCAGACGACATTCGCCATCTTTATACAGATCTAAACGATTATGTAAATGATAGTAATCAGGAACCCGAACTGTTTCGTTAATAGGCCCTAATATTTATNGGGCATGAGTCATCACAATGGAATGCAGGGCATCAACCAATAGGCATGAAGCTTTCCTCTATTCTTCTTGCTGATTGGCTGTTTGGGATTTAACTTGATCAACACCTGCACAGAGCATTTCCACCTGCACAGAGCATTTCTTGCTGATTGGCTGTTGGGATTTAACTTGATTAACACCTGCACAGAGCATTTCCATACTGACAGTATGTCTGTATTCAAGTGTTTTGGTAGGTATTTCAAGCTTTCCTGCTCCAGCATTGGAATGCGGGGCATGGACGTTTTTTTTTTTTGAAAATCAACAGTTTGCCTTATGCAATTAAAAATCCTAACCAATAAAGTAGGGAATAGCTATCCAACTGTTGTTTTAGTTGTATTTTACTTAATATTATAGTTATATCAATGTAAATCATTGTTCTCCCTTGTGTTTCTCATTCTTTCCCTGCCATGTCGTAAAATGTGGTGAACCCATCGCTGTATTTGCTCCAAAGCAAATATTGGCCTTTCTAGTATTTACATGAATTGACGACGATTTTTGTTTCCGTCATAAAATACAGAAATGTACCAACAGTTTTCATTTGCTGAAAATTCTAATGTTGAAAGTGGTGGTAAAATTTCAAAACCTTACCTCGCCTTGACCGTAGGCTTTCCCTAATGTGGTAAACTCAGCTAGCAACGTCAAAACCGCGAACAGGTTTGCGTTTGCATTGTACACTATGAACTCTATGAAAACTGCCCTCGTGTTGTCGTCTATCCAGTCCATTTCCTGCAGTTCATCTATCAGTTCCATGTCGGCGCTGCTGCTGTTGGATAGTTCCACCAGGTAACCACCGCCGTGGTAGGTACCATGTTTACCAGAGTCAGGAACAGCCGCTGCAAATGACAATAGGCCGGGGTGCTGTTTAGTATGAAACACTATCAACGTCGATACATAAGGTAGAAGCATCAAAATATGAAAGTGATAGTAGGGTTGAAGCAAATAATTTGATTGGTTGACATTTTGTAAGAGAATGGTGACTTGTAACTTGTAACTCTTTCATGTAAGTATACTTTTATGTAGGTCACAATCACTTTACGTTTGTGACCCCGTTTTAGCAGTAACACATAGTTTTAGTGCACAGTGAACCAGTAACACCTAGCTTCAATAAACAGTGAACCAGTAACACCTAGCTTCAGTACACACTTAACCAGTAACACCTAACTCCAGTGCACAGTGACTCAGTAACACCTAGCTTCAGTACACACACTCAACCAGTAACACCTAGCTCCACTGCACAGTAAACCAGCAACATCTAGCTTCATTGTACAGTGAACCAGTAACACCGATTTTCGGCTGACAGTGAACCAGTTACATCTAGCTTCAGTGCACGGTGAACCAGTAACATCTAGCTCCAGTTCACAAACCCAACCAGTAACACCTAGCTTCAATAAACAGTGAACCAGTAACACCTAGCTCCAGTGCACAAACTCAACCAGTAACACCTCGCTTCAATAAACAGTGAACCAGTAACACCTAGCTCCAGTGCACAAACTCAACCAGTAACACCTAGCTTCAATAAACAGTGAACCAGGAACACCTAGCTTCAGTGCACACACTCAACCAGTAACACGTAGGTCCACTGCACAGTGAACCAGTAACACCTAGCTTCAGCGCACAGTGAACCAGTTGTAACAAACGGTCTTTCTGCGTGGGTAGGATTTGGTCTACAGTTACGATTACAGTTACGATTACAGTTACGATTACGGTTACAATCCTTAGACTCGACGTGTCTGGGTCACGTGCTCTCACCACGTGACCCCAGACTGTCTAATGCAGTAATTGGCCTGTTACACCATCCCCCGCCACACGTAATGATGCTCCCGCATCATTAGCTTAACTAAGTAACTAACTAACTAACTACGTTACAGAAGAAAAACCAACTGACGTAATCTTAAATCAAAGTGAAACATCTCGATTTCAGCTTATAATAACTAAAGTTGGTCAATTCAACTGGCATCCAGGAGAACATAAAAGCAGAAAATAAAACCAATACAATACAATACAATACAAAACAGAAACGAAATAGAACCTAAGCCGGAACACATCTCGCAAGGCCAACACTGTTATCGTTGTGCAAAACAAAAGCGCAGCATAACTTACAGCAATCATCAATAAGCATAGCAATACAGCATAAATAGTCAGTACACATATTCAAAATCCATCACCAGTAAAAACCATAAACAATATACATATTCATAATACAGCATAAGCAACGCAAAAATCAATACATAATCAAATACAGTCTAACCAAAGCCATACATAATCAAATACAGTCTAACCAAAGCAATACATAATCAAATACAGTCTAAAGCAAAACAACCAGAGTACACAAAAGGCTACAGCATAAGGCGACGCAATCATTCGGGCACGTAAGCAAATACAACGTAAGCACCGTGACATCAGTCAAATACATTAAGTCAAAATACAGCATCATCAAAGCAGTCATGAGAATAAGACATCGGGCAGGAGATCAGCAATCAAAGGAAACAATTATTTCTCCACATTTCAATAACAACCGGTTTGACAGGCATCAAAATTTACCAGATTTCAGATCAGATCAGGTTTCCACCACCAGAACATACTTAACATACCAAAACTTAACATACCAAAGTTTACCAAAGTCCGGGGTCGCTTTGACCACCGGACATAACTAATATAACAAACTCTTACCAGAGTACAGGATCGTTTTAACCACTGGACATACCAATCATACCAAAGTTACCAAAGTCCAGGGTCGTGTACGATCAGTTTCAAACCTAATATAACAAACTCTTACCAGAGTACAGGATCGTCGACGTCTCGACGATCATTTCAAAACCAAAGCAAATCAAAAATACTTAGCACAGACAGACCATTTCTAACCCGGTCGAGACAGTTAGAGCGTTTTTGCTCGGGAGCCCACCGTGTTTTGCGGGGGTTCCATGACTGCAGGACGGGGAGGGGACTAGGAGCGCCCAACGTTCGGAAGGGACAACGGGACCCATCGAGGAGAAGAACGAGGCAACCCCACTACCTAACTCCCTGGGAAGTTGGCCGTAAAACAAGCTACGATTCCTACCTTGCTGATCCATAGAATACCTGATCTCATCGAAAAAGGGAAAATATTTCCGCATCTTATTCAACAAGAAAATACACAGTGAAAGAAAAAACGAGAAAGGAAAACTTTTCCAACCGTAGACGGAGGTCCGTTGATGGAAAAGGTGAGTTTTGCGTGACCCCAAGGGAAGAGACTAGCAGCGTGATACTGCGGTACACGTCAAGCGGACGAGAAACTTGCCCTATGCTCATACAATTACTAGAAAGAGTGGTGGCCCTGACGGGAAGAGTGCTAGTCGCCCGCACTCTCCCGTGGTAAGCGAACCCACAGAGACCCCTAGGCTCACATAGAACCGACCGGTGGGGTGGCAGAGGTTTCTCGTTCCAAATTTGGACGTGACAAAAAGGAAAACAAGGGGGTACTTGAACGTCACCAACTACACATACATGGAACCTCAGACGAAAGGAAAAATTTACTTTTCAGTAGTTACATGGACATAATAACCATAACACTAGATAGAGAAACTTTCCAGTTTTGGTGGGCGATTGAAGGCCCGAACTAAGGATGACATCAGGTGGGTGACTGGGCTCCAGCTGTTAGGCAAGGAGTCGTGAGCTACGGACCTCGAGGGAGGGGGCGAGGGGTCCACCTCGAGCGATTCCCCCCGGGGACCCGGCCTATCCGAAGGAGGGCCCTGGCCAGTCAGCCCCTCGTCCTGAGAACAATCTGTATTTACCTGGCATACGTTGGGGTGGAGATGGTCAGTCTCGCTATCACTATAACTAAGAGGAACATAGTCCGGTACAGAAATGGAAGTGTTCATGTGTTCTGGACGGTTCCGACGAGGGCTGGGTCGTCGCCGTAGAGAGGTGGTGGGAACGGTCGTACTGGTGGTTGGCAGGACAGGCACAGGCGGCGTTACTGGAGTCTCGGCCCCTGACGTCCGCGGGACAGGCACAGGCGGCGTTACTGGAGACTCGGCCCCTGACGTCCGCGGGACAGGTACAGGCGGCGTTACTGACGTCCGCAGGACAGGCACAGGCGGCGTTACTGACGTCCGCGGGACAGGCACAGGCGGCGTTACGGGAGACTCGGCCCGGGCCGCCCCTGGCGTCGGCAGCAGGACAGAAACCGGTGGCGGGACATGAACGTCGGTCGCTGGCGCAGACGGTAGGACAGGTGCCACCGGAGTCAGTACTGGTGTCCCCCGGGAGTCGGAGTTAGGTGAAGCTGGAAAGGAAGAAGAAAAGGGTCCCGCGGACCGAAGTCCATGCGGGGTTAATGGTCCCGACCCGGAGTGGGTGGTGGTCGCGTCAGCTAGTGCGGGAGTGTCGTAGTCGCTGCGGATAGGGAGAGATGGTGGATGGTTATTGCGGCCCTTATGGCCCGGACTATATCTCAGAGGACACTGTCTTTTCCAGTGGCCAAGTCGGTTACACAAGAAGCATGGATGAGTCCTTGGCGACCTGGGGCCCCTGTATCTACTGGAGGAATGGTTACTGGCAAGACGCTCCCGAAGGCCGTTAAGGGAACACACAAACAGTCGGCACAGTGTTGCAATTTGTTCTTGCTGTGTGCGTTGCACCTCTAATACAGCTCGCCCCATTGCGACCACCAAACCACTGAGTGCTTTGTCATCCACTTCCGAGAGTTTGGACCAATTTGGAATGGAAAATGGTATCGACGACCTTATACCGGCACCAGGCGAAGACCATATCATGCCCTGACCCTGGTAGGCACCCAAAACAAATTGTCCTTTCATTTCCGACATCTAATTGTACGCGGAACTGAAATATAACCACAGACGAGACAACAGACCTGTAAAAATTGACACCAATTCCTGTAGACGTTACACAGGACCCGTGCAAACTAACAGATGAATGCTGATTATTTAAACCGGCTATTTTTGCATTAGCAACAACCAAGTAAAACAACGGACGGGCAATAACACAACATCAGCCACGTGGAATTATGAGTCGGATGACAAGGAATAGAAATCGACACTAGACAAGAAAAACAATCCTAAATCCGCACAAGCAAAGGATTAGGTGCCTCACAAAATACAAGGAAGGAAAACAGAAGGTGCCCACCTCACCGGCCTGCGATATGCATTGTCTACCTGAAATAATTAACCACAGGGTACAACGACAGAGACTATTAACCAAAAGTAGACTGCAATGTCCGACACAAAACAGGGGCACGGTGAGCGGTCAGATCAAACAACAGGGTTAACGTACGACGACTGATATTTCCTATTAAACAATTACCAAAAACCGACAAAAAAAGATCAAACAAGGATTACAAAACAAGAAACAAGAATTGTGAATCTGGCCAAACACAGACGTTACGGGGTAAACATTACAGGTTCATCACCAACTGCAGTAGACAAAACTTGCGACTTAACAAAACTTGCGACTTAACTTCCTACAAGTAGTACAATCAATCCGAGAAGATCAAACAAAAATGCATAAATTCATCAACGGACAATCCAATCAAGACGGAACATACTAGTAAGACAGTAACCATCTCCGGGCTAGAAAGAACAACAAAGTAATCAAGAACGGCAACAACGGAGTCTACCCATCCACACGCCCAAAAATGTCAAAACCGCAGAAATGTGATCAGCGGTGCCCAGAACAAACATGTGCATAGTTACAACAATTGGGCAGAAAAAAAAACCTCAGGGGAAGTTTTGATTAGATTACAACACAGCGTCAACAATGCAAAAACAACATGTACTAATTTGGAAAAAAAAACACGTCAATGTGGAATGCAACAGAGAGTCGGCGACACAAAGCGACGCCGAGATTGGTGTGGCGCCGCGAAAGACGATGCCGACGGTTCACAGGTAAGTGGTGGCCGAATGGAAATTTGGCTAGGACGACGACGGGCGACGGCCGTCTGACTTACAAGAAAGTGAGAACTAAAAACAGAGGTTTTGGCGCTCTCACCGCCAAGGCCCGGGTTCGATTCCCGGTGTGGGAACCATGTAACAAACGGTCTTTCTGCGTGGGTAGGATTTGGTCTACAGTTACGATTACAGTTACGATTACAGTTACGATTACGGTTACAATCCTTAGACTCTCACTCTAAGGCACAAGTTACTAGACTCTCACTCTAAGTAACACCAAAGCCAGGTCGATTTATATTTGATGTGACTTTATTGACTAACTGCGGTATGAGATACAAAGTAATGCAACATAGAATGGAACTACAAATACAAAGTTATACAACGGAACAGTTACAAAGTTACACACAAATACCAAAGTAAGACAAAGACAACTACATAAACTACTACTAACCTAAACCGGTGTGCTGGAACGGAGCTTCCGAGAGGCGAAGAACTTGGATCTAGGGCGCGTCCCGCTATTTTATAGTGCGCGCAGAAGGGCGGGGCGACATTTGCATGGCGGAGGCGGGGTCAGGCTTTGACCAATGACGTGTCTGGGTCACGTGCTCTCACCACGTGACCCCAGACTGTCTAATGCAGTAATTGGCCTGTTACACCATCCCCCGCCACACGTAATGATGCTCCCGCATCATTAGCTTAACTAAGTAACTAACTAACTAACTACGTTACAGAAGAAAAACCAACTGACGTAATCTTAAATCAAAGTGAAACATCTCGATTTCAGCTTATAATAACTAAAGTTGGTCAATTCAACTGGCATCCAGGAGAACATAAAAGCAGAAAATAAAACCAATGCAATACAATACAAAACAGAAACGAAATAGAACCTAAGCCGGAACACATCTCGCAAGGCCAACACTGTTATCGTTGTGCAAAACAAAAGCGCAGCATAACTTACAGCAATCATCAATAAGCATAGCAATACAGCATAAATAGTCAGTACACATAGGCAACATATAATGGAAGTACAAATACAAAGTTATACAACGGAACAGTTACAGG
>NW_017803713.1:830102-846587 GCF_001625305.1 Branchiostoma belcheri | reverse complement strand
AGAATAGAAAAAAAAATCAAGGTTCTGCGGGCCAAAATAACAGCACAGATAAAATTATAGGCGGTGCTGGGGAATCACAACACACAGCGAAAGGAGCAAAGTAGCAATTAATCGGAACAGAACGAAAAAGGTAGTTTGAATTTGCGACACGTGGTGACGCTCAGTCTAGGGTCGAAACACAGGCGACAAAAAGTTTTCCAGAGAACCAAGCTAAATTTCGGTCAGATGTGGATCAGATATAACTTTTCCAGCAAGCTCGGGCCGGGCAAGGGGACAAATTTACAAAGGCCAGGTGCAACAACACAGCTTCAAAGTACCATTCGTTTACACCAGGACAAAAAAGTACAAGTACAAAACGGAGTCTATGAAAATTACAATTCTATATACCGCAGTAGGCAAAGGTCACAGCGCAAATATAATTCCGTGTGGGAACCATGTAACAAACGGTCTTTCTGCGTGGGTAGGATTTGGTCTACAGTTACGATTACAGTTACGATTACAGTTACGATTACGGTTACAATCCTTAGACTCTCACTCTAAGGCACAAGTTACTAGACTCTCACTCTAAGTAACACCAAAGCCAGGTCGATTTATATTTGATGTAACTTTATTGACTAACTGCGGTATAGAATACAAAGTATTGCAACATAGAATGGAACTACAAATACAAAGTTATACAACGGAACAGTTACAAAGTTACACACAAATACCAAAGTAAGACAAAGACAACTACATAAACTACTACTAACCTAAACCGGTGTGCTGGAACGGAGCTTCAGAGAGGCGAAGAACCCAGGTCTAGGGCGCGTCCCGCTATTTTATAGTGCGCGCAGAAGGGCGGGGCGACATTTGCATGGCGGAGGCGGGGTCAGGCTTTGACCAATGACGTGTCTGGGTCACGTGCTCTCACCACGTGACCCCAGACTGTCTAATGCAGTAATTGGCCTGTTACACAGTAACATCTAGCTTCAGGGCACAGTGAACCAGTAACACCTAGCTTCATACACAGTGAACCAGTAACACCTACCTTCAGTGCACAGTGAACCAGTAACACCTAACTTCAGTGCACACTGAACCAGTAACTCCTAGTTTTAGTGCATTTAGTGCACTGAACTAATACTAATTATAAACATCTAGCTTCAGTACAAACTGAACTAGTAAAGTCAAGATTCAGTTGACAGTGAACTAGGCCCTGTAGTTGGCGATGACAGAATGATAGATGAATCCAGTTCTTACCACTCAATGATGCATACTGGTAGATCCACGGCCTCTGGTAGTGGGAAATGTTGTCCAAGCTGGTCAGTGCGTCAAAGGTCACGTTGTCCAGACGTGTCCAGCCGACGTCATAACTGTTGACGTCAGTATTCAGCAGGCTGTAAGGCTGATCACAGTCAGTCAGCATCCTCCACAAAGGTGCGGGGACATCACAGCTTTCGTCTGGAAGTAAACAAGTCACTCAACGTCACATTGACAGCGTTTTACTAATATTATAGGTGATATTGATTTCAGGAGCCTTTTGTTTGAAACGTCAAACTTCTGCCAGGTGACTCATAGCTAAAACCGTCACACTAAAACGATCTCTGTTATCAAGACTTTCTCAATAAAGTGTTGAAAATATCAATATCTGAAATGTGTATATCTTATATGTTAATTTTTTGTATTTTTATTCTATTTTATAGATCTTCGGGATACATAGGTGGTACCTTCAATCGGCTGATTTTAAAGGGAGCCCATGAAAAAAAAATACAAAGAAAGTAAATGTAACACAAAATTGATTTCAGCCTGTCTTCTGTACTCCGAACTTACAAGTATCCTTGTTGCTATAATTTTTTGTACGTCACACTATGAAGACCAATAATGAAGAAATGTGTCAGGTATATAATATGTGGCACAAACCTTTCTGGACTCGGATTTGGCGGAGCCGGGGACGTCCGACGAGGAAGGAACTTGTATCAGTCATGAAGCCCGCTCTGTATAATCCGTCTCCGTTGTACCATCTCACGTCGTGAAGATCTGAAACGACGTGATCTCTGACGAATTTCCAAAACGTTGCGAAATCTTTGATCTGATATAAAAAGCAAAGAGAAGTTGTCATTTTTACGTATTCATTATGCTTACCGAAGGAAACATATTGTTTTTACTCAGTTTCTTCCTCTTCTTCTTCTTCTCCAAACAGTGACCTGTGACCTAAACATTGACATGATTTGTTGATGCCTGACACCATGGTGACTGGTGTTGGGTTACATAATGTTGCAATTTCATGGTCTGCTCTGCTCCTTTCACTATATACTAGTAGTACATGTATAAGAATGTGTTTAAGAATTAACAGGGCAGACCATGTCAGGAGGTAAACATGATGGATTTGCTTTGCAAATGTTACTTCTCTAGTTGATTGTATATTTCTACTTTATCTTTTTTTTATGCTTTGACTCTCTCCCCCTCTCTCTCCTAATCACTGCATGTCCCTCTTAATCCTAATAATAAATCTATTACTGTACAATATAAAGGGATAAAAAGATTCGTAAAACAGGTTATAAACTAGAGAAGTAACATTTGCGAAGCAAATCCATCATGTTTACCTTCGGAAATGGTCTGCTCTGTTAATTCTTACTCAAACACATTCACATACATGTACTACTAGTGTATGGTAAAAGGAGCAGAGCAGACCATAAAATTGCAACATTATGTAACCCAACACCTGTCACCCTGGTGACAGACATCAACAAATCATGTCATTGGTCAGGTCACAGGTCACTGTTTGGAGAAGAAGAAGAAGAAGCGGAAGAAACTGAGTAAAAACAATATGTTTCCCTTCGGTAAACATAATTACGTTCCAACGAGCCTGATGATTGACGAGAGAATTTAACAAGCAACGCCAAAACATGTCTGTATCAATTTGTACTTTCTAGTGATTTTCTATAACAAGTCAACATGTATTATTATAATAAAAACACAAATCAAGATTAAAAAAAAACTCATACAAAGACTCTTACCTTTGCAAAGGGATTAACAATTGTATTGTAGAGGTGGGTGTTCATGTGATACATGGAACTGTCTCTGCTCCCGTTCGCTATGACTAGTAAAAGAATGATGTAGCTGGTGTAGAACACAAAGTCGTAACACGCATCTCTCAGACCCAGTTCTATGAACCGCTGTTCTCTCGCAACCGCAAGTCTGTCTTTTCCTGGAGGTCCAGTCGGTTTATGTTTCTTCTTGGATTTGTGTTTAGTCTGAAACAAAAATGTCTAATTGTAAGCGCAGGGAAAGGGAAAAAATGCTTACTGATGCATACATACTTGTATTTTCTGTGTGTGCTTGCATAGCCTGATAATGGTAATAAGCACATTGCGTTTTTAATGTATTGTACTTGTAAATCCTCCATGGTGCAAATGGGGATCAGAAGACTTTATAGACAATAGAAATTCATTCAATGATTGTTAAAGTTCATACGTATTCCATCCGTCGTTCAATAAATATTACTAGATTAATAAAGTTCTTCAATTCTTCTTCTACTAGTCCCACTTGGTTAAATAATTCATATGAAATTGAGATCGTGGATTTGACAGGGCGTTCGACTTGAAACCAAGAGGTCTCGAGTTCGAATCCTACCACGCCACCAATCTTTTGCCCTGGGCAAAGACTATGTCCATTGCCCTTGTGCTTGCGTTGAGAGCAGCAAAAAAAGGTGAACAAACTTGGGCATGCCGTTGCCATTTCTTGTGAGAAATGTTGAAATTGAAAATATTGAAGTGGTGCAACCATAGTATGTGATCATAATGAATATAAAATAAGAAGAGGAAGTAACAAATGATTATAAACCAACATGTTCATCCTGTAGTCCAAGAAACACCTCATCATCACGCAGCTGGGATGGGGAGAGATCGTCCTCCAGGGAATCAGGCTTCTTTGGTAATAAAAAGAAAATGATACAAGGCAATCGTAAGCATAAAACTCCGCTATTTGTGCTGAGGTAACATTTCCAAACCGGGGCCCGGATGGGCAGTCTTGTGGAACGAGATGTATGATAAAAAAGACAACAAATCATAAAAACGTTGAAAAAATTAATGCTGAAACTGTGTAACACCGTAAAAAGAGTGAAAGACACAAATTAACAATGGCTGACTCTGCCAGTGATCGAACTATATACCATCATACTCTATAATAACATGCATAGTTGTGGGTCATGACGCTATTATCACAGAAGTGTAAAATTGTGTCATCTCGTAATCTCTGTGTTACTGTCTGTGTTATTGTTTTTTGAAAATTTTGTAACAAAATTTAGGGAGAATGCCCCCCTCCCTCCTGACTATGTAAATTTTGGGTATTATGCAATAAAGTTTGATCGATTAAGTCTCAGATTGTATTCCTACAAGAAATGGTCACAATGCACAGAATTCGCCCTTTACTCACATGTTAACGCTTACGTGAAAGTTTCGTTCCCTTAATCTCGACGCATTTTTGGCAACGTACCAAGGAGGAGCCTTATGATACAGCATTGTGTGCAGTTTGCAAGAATTCTAGGAATGGTACAGGCATTTTGTCCACAGGCATGGAATGTCCACAGGAATCTCTCCCAGCTCTGGTTGTTGACATGCCCGAATTCCTGGAAACCCTTGGAAGAACCTGTCTGCCTGATTCCCTACATGACCTTTCTGTGACCCGGGGGCTCGTTTACTATATACCCGGGAAGGGTAGGGTATCACGGTTTTCTCAAAATCATGATAATATGGCAGTGCCATGCAAACAATAACCCTAACATCACCCTTTCCACTACCCTATCTATGGCAATGTATGTTTTCATTGCCAGGTGTGATCAAATATATAATTCTGTGCATTGGTTGCATTTACAATTCCAAGTCCCTAAATGGCACATAGTTCTGACTTGCTTTGCCCCAGCTATAGACGTCACTGTTTCATCGTACTGCAAATGGCAAATGGATTCTGTTAAACATGGTTAGTTTTATGTGAAAAAAATTAAACTGTTCTCCAACTCAAAAAGAAATTAACTCATCAGAAATTGAAAAGCTGAATCGCTCAGTCTCCATCAACTTTATAATTCAAGTGGTGGTTAGTTTTATGATAATGCGATAATGTTTTACTTTTATTAGCAACGCGAAGAAGAAACCTAGCAGGATGATCTTGAGTGGTTGAGAGATGGCCAGGTCGAAGACAAAGGACGTAAGGAACGTGAGAACCCAGGCCTCTGCCTTCTTCCGTCCGTACTCGAACCCGTACAACATGGTGAAGAACGAGGATACGACGCAGGTACCCAGCACAAGGAGCCATGCTGCATTTTATACAAAAAAAGTTAAACGAGACATACACAGGCAAAAAATAATTGTGTAAATGAAGACTTAACTTGTATAATTAATGAGAAAATTTTACAATTATGTAATTGTAACTGCCTGTAGTTTTTTATCTTTATTTTTTATAAGTTCTTTTTTTATTTATTTTTGGAATACTAAAAGATAAAACTGCCTTGAATTTCATACTTGTTGCATTTGAAAGTTCAGTAAACACTAAACACAATGTCTTCAAACCAGGGCCTTATTTGCAAAATTTATAAGGAAATGCTAGAATGGCATTGTTCGTTTATATAAGACTGTCCTTTGGTTGGGTATATGATAAATTGATTTAATTCATGATAATGAGCATCCTATTTTCACAATCAGGGGGAATAATCTACGAATTGTCAGTCATAAAGATTACTATCATCTGGCGAAGGAATGAGCTCGGGAACTCTAGTTATCATAGATATAGTCCTTGACTGCGGATGTAAGGTACTTGTGAACTTACAATTATCACTGTTTCAGACAAGCTTGACACACTAATAATGACCAAATTCTTACCAAAGAAGACACACCACCATGGTAAAAGACGCTTCTTTCTCTTTTTATTCTTCGCCAGTTGATCGACTTTCACGGAAAGGTCACTTTTCATCACTGTAATACAAGAATGAATGATATAATTGCTAAGAAAACCAAAAAAAGTACTTGCAGAAGATTGATAAAACATTGCCTATTTTTAAAGAAGATGTAGGGCATTTTTAAGAACTGCATCATCACCAAGAACAAGATTTATTTCTATTATACGATATAGATTTTCAACACTTTAACTACTAAACTCGGTCGGGTTATGCAAAGTATGAAGATAACAAAGTTTTTTGTAAAATCAATACATGCCTGAGTTACAAACAACATAAAAAAGAAAATACAAAGGTGTGTGAATCTATATCTACGTCTAATGTTATAATCTGTTCTACAATATAAATAATACTAGCTTTTACTGGGTTTGGCTTCTTCTTTTTAGGCAATGGAGAACGAATTTACCCACTTCTTCAATAATATGTGGGTTCTTTGATATTAGTAGTTAAATTGTTTTACGTGTAGGGAATGGTGGGGAAGTACATGAGCATTTTGGACACGGTGGTAAATGATTGTTTTCTCATGTCGTCATAAAATGGAAAATTCGAGATGAAACAATCTTCACCCTGAGGGGCGATATCGGCAAATTGTCTGGCACCTGGACACTACCGGAACAATTTGATCCTGTCTCAGCAGTCACGAAAATATCTGCTTGGGGGTTATTAAATAACGAGTAACGAATACCCATGAGTTTTACTATAGGTAACCACAGAAAAGTCATATAAACCTAAGGCGTCGTATCTTTCCTCTTCTCTACTGCTGACGGTATCTTCCGGGGGTTCAACTTCTTCTACTGAAACGACTGTTTGTACTGTTAAACCGCCGTCAGTAGTGGTGCGTGCGTTCTCGCCTTCTGTCGACGAGGACACTGAGTAGACTCCTGACCTGCGAGCGAAGGCAGGGTCGTCCCGGCTGAAGGACATGACTGGGGAGGGTGTGCCGCCAGGATCCCTCCTCGACACGCCCCGCACACCAACTGTAAAATGTGTTTGATCGTAATACGTCCCGGGCGTCATTTGTATTTTATATGCCTGTGTTTTATTGGCGACGTCTCAGGGAGGAGCCTAGTGGTACAGTATTGAGTGCAATTCTCAAGAATTCTAGGAATTGTACAGGCATTTATTTTGTCCACAGGAATGGAGTGTCAACAGGCATGTCTCTGACTCACATCCTATGCCCACATTCCTGGAAACCTTTTGGAACCTCTCTGCCCCGGATGCCGGATGCCCTACTTTCTGTGACCCCGGGGCTCGTTCACAATACACTCAGTGCACTGTATCTGTCTAGGTACCAAGTCTTCCTGAAAGTCATGCAAACAATAACCCTAACAGCAACCACCGCCGCAATGGCAATGTTTGTTTTCATTCTTGTTTCCAGTCTTGGTTATATTGGACGCAAATTAAGCATATAGGAAACGATCCATTCATCCATTCATTGCACACTTGCACATTCTCTTTGCGCTTGCTGTAGGCCTCGGGAGCCACATGTATAATAGGTTTGGTAACTAGGCTACAAAGGACCATGATAGCAGGGGAAGGAGCAGTTGAAATACGTGCTAGGAGTGTCAAAATGTGACACCGGTGGACAAAACCACAACGGAGCAAGAGGCTGCAAGAGTCTGATACCAAAGTCTTTTATAGTCCAAACCCATCAAATACGAGGACCTCATATTTAATGGGTTTGGACTATAAGAGACTTCGGTATCAGACTCTTGCAGCCTCTTGCTCCTTTGTGGTTTTGTCCACCGGTGTCACATTTTGACACTCCTAGCTCAGGACTAGGCAAGGACAGGCACTTGGTAGTGCTGAGATAACAATCAAAGTCCCTTTATATGTTTTAATTATAATGATGACTGTCATCGTATACCCCATGTGCATGAAGAGCATCGATTCCGAATTTTGTATATTCAATCTTTAGGATAATGACTTACAAATGGTTCCAAGAGCTGGAAGGAGCAAAGCCCTCCCATGTGACTTTTATGCAGCACGAAGCAGACTTAATAATAATATAGTCGGTAATGAGTATGCAGACTTACCTAGGAGATAGAAAATAATTAGAAAGGTAACGTTACCAGTGCTGATTTTCCTAGGAGGTCTGGCCGCACAATTCCGGAAAATCTGGACAATGATCAGATTCACGGGGATCACCATCAGAGCACTCTGGATACCGATTATTATCTGTAACATAGAAGGACCCGGCGTGAGATCGTACTACAGATTGATATGTATGGTCATTAGCAATATTAACGATCTCTCAAAATGCTGTTATAGAGAATTCTGACTAAAGCATCAACAGGAGCTCAGGATTCTCTGATATATATGAAAAAAATACAGCTTCCAACACTATGATTACAAACATACTTTGGATAACACGTGTTGGTGGTAACGATCTGTCATGTTGGCGGTAACGATCTGTGCTGTTAGTGACTTGGTAGTTACATGAAAAAGGTATTTTTTTTATTCGACACCATTGATTGCTTTTAGCTAGAACTTTCTCCCGCGAGCCAGAACTCAATGGATCAGTATTTTGAAGAAGACCAGAGTGAATGATCTTCATTTTCATCTTTGCCGGGGCTCTTCTATTGTCGGATAGTGCAAGGGAAAAATGAATATTTGTAGACGTAATCAAACGCCTTAGGGGAGAACATGTCCCTTGTGTTGGATCAAGAGTTTTAACTTTGAACGGCGTCAAAAGCTGTTGCTAGTGGGGTGGCTTAGTCAGGCTAGTGCAGCTCGTACCTCGCCCCAGGAGATGGGAAACTGTACTTGGAACCCCAGGATGTAGACTGGAGCTGGCTTCTGGTAAGCGTCACCCCGGCCGAAGAACATGATGTTGGTGAGCATCGTACACATCAGCAGAGACAGGCAGCAGGAGACGCGCTGCACTCGGGTAAAGGGACTGAAAAAAACCCAGATCATTATTAATTCCATCGTATCCATCGTAGGAGAGTGAGAGAGAGAAAGAAAGAGAGAGAGAGTGTGAGAGTGAGAGAAAGAGAGAGAGAGAGGCAATTATAATTGCTCTAACAGTTCTAAATACACTTATGCAAGCTGCTATCATTTACCTTATCTCCAAAAACATCGTCATATCCTTTGTATGTTATATGAGCATATATACAGCATACAGTTATGAACATATTGGTACAAGTTACTAGGAGAGGTCAATCAACGATTGTTCATAAAAGTATATAATCCTCCAAGTTGTGGTAGTAATAGTAGTGATAGTAGTAGAAGTGGTTGTAGCAGTATATATAGCTGTAAAGTTGTAGTAGTAGAAGTAGTATTAGTAGTAATGGTACAGTTGTAGTAGTAGAAGTAGTAGTAGTAGTAGTAGTAGTAACTGTACAGTTGTTGTAGTAGAAGTAGTAGCAGTAACAGTAACTGTGCAGTTGTAGTAGTAGTAGTAGTAGTAGCAGTAGTGGTAATAGTAACTGCACAGTTGTTGTAGTAGTAGAAGTAGCAGTATACATAGCTATAGATCGAATGTACGTCAACCAACTTGAAGGTTCATGATGAATGAACTCCTACCTTGTTGCTGGCCGACCAATCACGGAAAACCACAGATGTTCATCTCGGAAGTCCTTGGAAGTTTTAGTGGAGAAAAGACGACCGAAGCGGATCAGATCGTCGTGACTTGCCTTATACAGCACACGGTCCACTTTCCCGTCTCCCTCTTCTACTGCCAGCCAGCTGTTATATTATTATATAATGGAAAACAAGGTCACCAATCATATCATTATGCAAAAAATATTATATGGGAAACAGACAGAGGCAATACGAAGTACAGACCTACTTGATGAAACAAGCTATGTGTATTGTAAAATCATCTTCAAACATTAAAAAGACTCATTCGAACGCCTCCGTTGATATGCCCACTCGACTGTAACACTTTATCGAAGACTTGTGCTATCCCTTATTATGGTATAGATATGTTAGGTTTTATTCGTCATTAGGTCTTACTCAACACATTTATTTTATTGTTTGTTACTCTCTTTATGTTGTTTGCCATACATTGTACGATGTGCAATTGTCGTGCAAGAAAGTTTTCTCATATGATATGTCGTTTTAATGTCGTTCATATATTTATATGGATTTGAAATTCAAACCCGATTAGGACTGCAAGTTTGAACAATAAATTATGTTACAGAATAGAAAATGTGGTTTTTTGTATCCTAGGCTAAAAACACACCGGCAAACTCACCTTTTGCACAGGAACGTGTGCTTATCATCATCTTGGACGTCAGTAATGATGACTTGGTCAAGATACCTATGTCATTCATGACATACTCATTGGAAATTGACAATAATATTTCCACATTTGTACCATTGCATGAAAATACTTCAAACCGACTTTAAGTTCCTTTCCAAGAGCACATTCAAATTTGACACTTTCTAAGCTATCATAAAATAGAATATCTACAGAACCAATATAGTTCGAATGCCATAAAACCAAAACATTCAGTATGAAATGCTATAACTCGGCGAGAGAAAACCCTTACCAAGACGGGTCAGGGCCGATGTTATTGTGCCAAATATGGATGGCATATATTGGACCCAGATGAAAGTCTGACGTCACCACAAACGTGTCTACAGCGCCTTGCTTGAACGTAATGCGGGTTTTGTCTTCCAACACATACGGAACAGACTGACCCAACTCTCCTCTAAGCACCAGGAACACCTGCGGGACATGGACATACAGATATCAGTGTAGCGAATACAATCTTGAAGAATAGCAGATCCTTCAAGTAGAGATTCCAATCTGAGTCTGGGTCGACAGAGATCACGATCAAGATGTTAAATTGTGTAGGGATGGTCCTCCTTTTGTACATCTCGATCAGCCATTGGTCTTAAAGGTGACATGAAACGAATATCCCAATGTTCAGACAAGACTGGCAATGAAAACAAACATTGCGATGGCGAGCTGGGAGACATCCCTGTGGATATTGCCTGCCTGTAGACAAAATGCCTGTACAATTCCTAGAATTCTTGCGAATTGCACACAATTCTGTACCATTAGGCTCCTTCCTTAAACGTCGCCAAAAAAATCGGTCGGGGCTTTCTACTTAGAAGTATTGTCAGTAATTCTAGTGGCACATATCCTGGTCGCCATATTCTGATAGATTGCAATCTGCAACCTGACATATGTTCGCTTTACAACCTCTTTATTATTCTTTATCTGCTTTTTGGATAATGACTGCGCCAATGTTTTAATTGTTACTACGCTCAGATCAATACATTATAAACACTTATGCCCTACCTCTGCACTGGTCCCAGCGTTGGCTCGGGTCCCGGTGTAAACCATAACTTCGTATGTATGTCTGCCTCGATTCGACCCTTCCAACACTGTAGCACCCACCTGTAATGAGAGAAAAAAAATGTACGCATAGGAAACTTAGCTATGAGTACAGTAAAATCATTCATCAACAAAAAGAATCAGCTGGATCAGGTATTGTTTTACTCTAACTATAACGAACTAAGCTAGAATCATCAATGTTTGTTTGGTTTGGTTTTCTTTTCAATGCCCACCACCATGATAATCGATCATTCTGGCACACTCATTTTCACCTGAGTGAAGTAAAGGAAGTCGTGTAAAGTGCCTTTCCAAAGGGCACAAGATCGATGGCATGGTGGAGTTCGAACAAAAAAAGTGTCCTCTTGTTGGGGAAGGCAGTTGTCCTCCTGGGGCAGGGTCGTAACTATATAAAAATGGACGTGGCAGTTCTAAGGTATCCAATTCCGACAGGTGTCCTCTCGGACACCTTTCGGACACACTGTATTTAATTTGCGAGAACTAGCTTATCGGGGAGCACTTAAATTATTTTCTTTCTTTTGAGCTGCTTATTATGGCTTCACCACAAAGTGGTGAAGACATATTGTGTTCCCTCGTGTTTCTCCTTCTCCTTCTCCTTCTTCTCCTTCTGCCATTTCTTTAAATGGATTCATCTCTGCCATTTTTGGGTTAGATTCCAGATTCCATTGGGGGAGATGTATACACTATTGGCAGCCATTGTTTTATAGATCCATTTTTGGAACGGGGGATGTGGTGAAGCCATCTGCTGCATTTGCTCCCAAGCAAATGTCGGCTTTTCTAGTTTTACTCTTAATCTTTTAAGCTGTGGTTGTCAAGAATGCCCTTTACCTTTAGTCCATCTTTTTTGTCCTCCCTTCTTGCCCATATCACAATCAGAAGATAAAGTCCAAACAGGACTCCGATGGTGATGACAACCGACGGGTTGTCCATGATGTTTGTAAACCCTTCCAGAGCCTCCAGGATGTTCAGGGAGTTCGGCGCCACGAAGAACTGGAAGTCGGAGCCGAACGCGGTGAGATGGTCACACAGGCAGTGGGTCAATGTAGTGGTCGTCAATGAACCAACCTAGAGGATAATATAAAAGAGATAAACGATAACTTAGCTATCCACCGTCAGTAACTGATGCATGGTGACTAAAAGTAGTTTCTATGATGGTGACGTAGCCTCCTTGTTGGCCCTCGTGACTACAAGCCTACTACTTAATTACTTATAGCCAATCAAACGATCTGCTCCTCATAACCTCTTTAAGCTGACAGAGGACGTGTTTTACGAACGTTTACTCTGATATGCTGACCCGTTTGTTCTCAATTTTTTTTTTGAAAGAAGATTGGGAAGGTGTTGTTTCCGGTCATGTTTGTATGTTCGTAGCCGCAACTCGCGGTGAATTTGAATTATTTCTTAGTTCTTAGGTATATGGCTTAGCTTTTAAATCTATGATTTGTTTTCTTCGTATCTGTATTTCCAGGTAAGGCTACAGCAAGTAAATTTTATGGATGGCATCCTCCAAGTCTACTGCGAGCGGGCGAAAAAAAAACAAGGTGGGCCGAAAAAAACAAGGCTCCTACAATGTAAAATTTTGACTTAATCATTGTACAAATGGTTTTGATTCAGTAGGAACATCACATATACGCAGCCAGCATCACATATCACTGCATCAAAGTAAGAAACAAAACATTAAATCAGAGCCTTTTCTTGTCTCCTCTCTGCCATCCACCTTTCGGCATGGCAACAGACACCTTTGCCCATTTTCGGCATGTTGACTAATGTCAGAAGGCAACACATTTTCTTGTTTTTTTTTTCAAAATCAGACGAAAATTAATGCGGGCGTGGATGTCATCCATAAAATTTATGTGTTGTGGCCTAACGAAATAAAATGATTCGACACACCCGTGGCGTGTCTGTTGTCTATCAACAGCTGTTGTGTAACGTTGATGATAACATTGCTTTTAATATGATATATTAAATTATTGCGAACATTAGAATATTTTGTTGATGATTAGTACCACATGCGTACCTCACATCCCTCGGTACTCCACAGTTGTTGATCGTTGTCGAAGAAAAGACAGGCGGAGGTGAAGATCTGGAGTGTGTAGTTCATGGTGAAGTTTACTCCACCATATCCCAGTTCCAACGCTTTTGACAAATCACCCCAAATCACTGTGTCATCGTTGGTGTCGATGTCATCTGTAAAAGGCTCGTGGTCCACGCCTTAAGTAAAGAAGAAACCCTATTAAACATATGTTATCTCTCCTGAAAGGGGGAAAGTAAAGATATGAAGAGCATGCCATTATCACAAAGCCGGCTGTACTTGCGATTAGAAAAAGAACAATTTTGTGATCAGATGAAAAAAAATTCCTTGACTATGTCTTTATTTTGAATGTAATATTATGATAATTACACGACGGATCAAGGTTACTATGTATGCATATCAATTCATGATTATTACAGTATCAACACATAAATGGGGTTGAGGTTGGCTCGGGTGGGGTGAGGCTTGCAAAGGTACCTAGAAATTAAAAGAAGCTAATAAAAGTACAGTAATAATACAATAATAAATTGTTACCACTGGAAAGACATGTCAACTGTTATTTCCAATGTTAACATTTATCTTGTACCCTAAATTCTTGCAACGCAATATTGTATTTTTGCAGCACTGCTAGGTCAAAAAGACTAGACTTAACTCTATTTAAATAAATTTTAGGAGAAGTCACCAAATTTGACGGTTCTAGTGCAAGCCGTTCAGGCGCTATGCGAGATGAAAATGGGCGTCGGCCTCAAAAGGATATACTTGTTATTTACCAAGAAAAAGTTGCTCGGAGCCGGTAAGTCCCAAGTCACTAGCAGGCAGCAGCCACTGGAAAGGATCTGGTCGAAGGTAAGAGTTGTTTCCTAATGGAATGGAGTACAGTGAACCGACCGCCGACGGCATGGACATTGCCTTGCGAAATACCTTTCGGGAGGGGGCGCTGTTGATACCGAGAAACAAACGGAGTGGTATTCCTTCCACGTCAGGTGTGACGGTGACATGGACGGAGCTGGCACCTTCAGTAATGGTGAAGTTATGTACCTGAAAATACATGTTTCAAGTTTCAAGTTTTCTTTATTTTACTAGGGCATACCTCAGATCCATTGATCTGATTTTCAGGTACCCCTGGGCAAATACATCAAAACATACATTCATAACTTGAAGTTACAAATTGAACACAACATTATATACATGTACAACTCAGTTACAGTACAGGCACAGTATCTAGAGTCTGTTTTTAAATGCTGACGTTGATGTCAGTTTCCGCTGATCAGCAGCGAAACTGTTAAAGTTGATGTTAATGTTCTTAGTCCATGTACGAGGGTGGATCAAAAAGTTCTCGGCCTCACCTAGAAAATAAAGGGCAAACTCCTATTCTTTAGTATAACTGTATACTATGATGTCTTACATCACTGCACACAAAAATTCAAATTTCTGTATTCATTAGTTAGCACGTGACGCCCCGTGAAAATGGGGCGGGTGAGGGCAAAATCACAAAATGGCCGCAACAGAAGCGTGTGCTGTGATCATGTATATCGATAAAGAGGGATTTCTCGTAAGGAAATCCATGAAAACATGGTCAGGACACTTGGTGATGACTCTCCTTCTTATTCAACTATAAAGAAGTGGGTTGCTAGCTACAAGCGCTGCAAGGTGAGAACCAAAAATGAACATATGTCAGGATGCCACAAATCAGCACCATGGACAATCCAGTTGAGGCCATCCATCACATGGTAGTAAATGACAGATGTGAGACTGTCCAACATGTAGCAGAGTCTTTAGCCTGTGTTGTGGCTCTGTTCACAATGTTTTGTCAGACATCCTGGGGATGAGCAACCTGTCTGTAAGGTGGGTGCCTAGAATGTTTTCTGAACATCAGAAGTTAAACAAGCTGGACATTTCAAGGAACGAATTCAGTCCAATCCATGCAATTACCTCAAAATATTTTTCACCCAAGATGAGACATGATTTCACCACTTTCACCCCAAATCAAAACAACAGAACAAACAATGAATGAAGAATGTTTCCCGGCCCCCAAGAAGTTTTATCGAGTTTCATCCGTTGACAGGGGTTTTGTCTCTGTTTTCTGGGACAGCAAGGGAGTAATCATGACTGAATACCTGTGAATAGGTTAAAACATCAATGGGGAGTACTATTTAACAGAATAGCAACAGTTGAGGACAACGATCAAAGAGATAAGGAGAGGAAAGCACCGAGCTGGCGTGATGACAATGCACCTGTCCACACAGCATAGGGGTCAGTGACAGCAGCAAACGAATTTGGCTTTGAAGTCTAACCCCACCCTTCCAATTCACCTGACCTAGCACCCTCGGACTTCTACCTATTTCCTAAACTGACGTTCCACTTACGTGGTCAACGTTTTTATGGTAATGATGACGTCATCAGTGCGGGTGAGCCCTATCTGGGGGCTCCAGATTCAACCTTCTTCCACAAGGGGAAAACAAACCCGGAACATCACTGGACCAAGTGCATTGCAGTTAGAGGGGACTATGTTGAAACATAGTGTAAGAAATTTTTTTCTGCCACGACGTTTTCTAGGTGAGGCCGATAACTTTTTGATCCACCCTCGTACATGTCGCTGGTCGCATGTGAGACTTAACACTATCTAGACTGGTGGGGGTGGGGGGTAAAAGTGCCATCGCCAACTTGATGTCAGATAGCATCAGAACGGCTTACGTTAGGGAAACCAAACTTCCCTAAAATATTGTTAGCAAATATTCCCACGGATCCCTTGAAAAAGCTCAGTCTAGGCAGGTTAAATTTCAATCATGAGAGTTGCAGAAAGAACATCATGGTCACTTTCGTCGTAATGGATTGTAATACCGTGGAAGTCTCAAGCAAACTTTGAAAGAATAGACTACCAAGAAGGTTTGAAGATCTGTAATGACTGCGAAAGTTTTCATACGGGACTCTCCTGAAAATGCATTTAATTTAATTGTGTAATGTAAATGCTCTTACAGTGAATGAAGATATATGTACTGCAGTTACAGTAATACAAGTATTTTCTCACCGACATGACGTCCTGTCCAGTCGGCGAGGTCTCCCCGCGCTCTGTCTGCACCACCACAGTACCTGGTTTCTGCGGCATCATGACGTCAATAGGAACTTGCAGGTCATTGACCTCAACCGGACCTGAATCACTTCTGAACTTCAGTGACGCCACGGGCGACTTGATCTTGTCCGAGTTGTTGGCGTAAAAGTACG
>NW_017803713.1:823566-830082 GCF_001625305.1 Branchiostoma belcheri | reverse complement strand
TTCTTAGTTCTTAGGTATATGGCTTAGCTTTTAAATCTATGATTTGTTTTCTTCGTATCTGTATTTCCAGGTAAGGCCACAGCAAGTAAATTTTATGGATGGCATCCTCCAAGTCTACTGCGAGCGTGCGAAAAAAAACAAGGTGGGCCGAAAATAACAAGGCTCCTACAATGTAAAATTTTGACTTAATCATTGTACAAATGGTTTTGATTCAGTAGGAACATCACATATACGCAGCCAGCATCACATATCACTGCATCAAAGTAAGAAACAAAACATTAAATCAGAGCCTTTTCTTGTCTCCTCTCTGCCATCCACCTTTCGGCATGGCAGCAGACACCTTTGCCCATTTTCGGCATGTTGACTAATGTCAGAAGGCAACACATTTTCTTGTTTTTTTTTTTCAAAATCAGACGAAAATTAATGCGGGCGTGGATGTCATCCATAAAATTTATGTGTTGTGGCCTAACGAAATAAAATGATTCGACACACCCGTGGCGTGTGTGTTGTCTATCAACAACTGTTGTGTAACGTTGATGATAACATTGCTTTTAATATGATATATTAAATTATTGCGAACATTAGAATATTTTGTTGATGATTAGTGCCACATGCGTACCTCACATCCCTCGGTACTCCACAGTTGTTGATCGTTGTCGAAGAAAAGACAGGCGGAGGTGAAGATCTGGAGTGTGTAGTTCATGGTGAAGTTTACTCCACCATATCCCAGTTCCAACGCTTTTGACAAATCACCCCAAATCACTGTGTCATCGTTGGTGTCGATGTCATCTGTAAAAGGCTCGTGGTCCACGCCTTAAGTAAAGAAGAAACCCTATTAAACATATGTTATCTCTCCTGAAAGGGGGAGAGTAAAGATATGAAGAGCATGCCATTATCACAAAGCCGGCTGTACTTGCGATTAGAAAAAGAAAAATTTTGTGATCAGATGAAAAAAAAATTCCTTGACTATGTCTTTATTTTGAATGTAATATTATGATAATTACACGACGGATCAAGGTTACTATGTATGCATATCAATTCATGATTATTACAGTATCAACACATAAATGGGGTTGAGGTTGGCTCGGGTGGGGTGAGGCTTGCAAATTAAAAGAAGCTAATAAAAGTACAGTAATAATACAATAATAATTTGTTACCACTGGAAAGACATGTCAACTGTTATTTCCAATGTTAACATTTATCTTGTACCTTAATGCTTGCCACGCAATTATACATATTGTACTTTTGCAGCGCTGATAGGTCAAAATATTAATGACAAGTCTCTACTTAGATAAATTTTAGAAGTCACCAAATTTGATGGTTCTAGGGCAAGCTGTTTAGGTGCTATCAGAGAAGAAAATGGGCGTCGGCCTCAAAAGTATATATATATTAGACTAATACTATATAAGTTATTTACCAAGAAAAAGTTCCTCGGTTCCGGTAAGTCCCAAGTCACTAGCAGGCAGCAGCCACTGGAAAGGATCTGGTCGAAGGTAAGAGTTGTTTCCTAATGGAATGGAATACAGCGAACCGACCGCCGACGGCATGGACGTTGCCTTGCGAAATACCTGTCGGGAGGGGGCGCTGTTGATACCGAGAAATAAACGGAGTGGTATTCCTTCCACGTCAGGTGTGACGGTGACATGCACGGAGCTGGCACCTTCAGTAATTGTGAAGTTATGTACCTGAAAATACATGTTTCATGTTTCAAGTTTATTTACGAGGGCATACCTCAGATCCATTGATCTGATTTTCAGGTACCCCCTGGGCAAATACATTAAAACATACATTAATAAAAGTTACAAATTGAACACAACAACATATACATGTTACAACTCAGTCACAGTACAGGCACAGTATCTACAGTCTGTTTTTAAATGCTGACGATGATGTCAGTTTCCACTGATCAGCGGCTAGACTGCCATCGCCAACTTTGATGTCAGATAGCATTAGAACGGCTAACGGTACGGAAACCAAACTTCCCTAAAATATTGTTAGCAAATATTCTCACGGATCCCCCGAAAAAGCCCAGGTAGGTTAAATTTCAATCATGAGAGTTGCAGAAAGAACATCATGGTCACTTTCATCGTAATGAATTGTAATACCGTGGAAGCTTCAAGCAAACTTTGAAAGAATAAACTACCAAGAAGGTTTGAAGATCTGTAATGACTGCGAAAGTTTTCATACGGGACTCTCTTGAAAATGCATTTAATTTAATTGTGTAATGTAAATGCTCTTACAGTGAATGAAGATATATGTACTGCAGTTACAGTAATACAAGTATTTTCTCACCGACATGACGTCCTGTCCAGTCGGTGTGGTCTCCCCGCGCTCTGTCTGCACCACCACAGTACCTGGTTTCTGCGGCATCATGACGTCAATAGGAACTTGCAGGTCATTGACCTCAACCGGACCTGAATCACTTCTGAACTTCAGTGACGCCACGGGCGACTTGATCTTGTCCGAGTTGTTGGCGTAGAAGTACGGATTCAGGGATGTTTCGTAGTTCTGTGACATAGAGAAATGTACGTAGTTACGCTATGCTAATCATTTGCTGTTGTTGTGTCCAGAACCATGCTTTATCCAGAACCTTATAGTTTTGTATAGTTCACTTGTATAACATTATATATCCGGCACCGTGACAAGGGCATATCTACGTTCTTGGATACGCGGAGACTATCCAGAAACGTACCTGGTACCAACTGTAGCACGTTGAGTCACTAGACAAGGTTCTTTATACAATATTTTCAGAGAACAATTACTCGTCGACTTTTCTTTTGATCCTAAAAATCGACAGGCTCAATCCGGGCCCGGCTTATGGCTAAAACTATGGAATCATGTGACTAATGTTAGCATTAATACGATGCTACCAAGTCGTTTAATTACACATAGAATTGAATTGTTGGCTCTAATATTATTTCTGGTGGATTGCTTTGGAAAAGAAATGGATAATGACATAAGATATATCACCTCTATGGAAATAGATTGTCCACAAGAATGCCCAAAGAGAGTGGAGAATCCCGGGATGCGGAACCACGTGTCGCTCTGTCCCGTAGGCCTGACTATCTGGGGTCCCGTGTCACGACAACTCTGCCTCTGCAGGGCAATCTGGAAGGGTCCCTGACTGATCACTGTTGGCTTGGCGTCCGGTCGTTTCCGACTGATCACCAGTTCGCTCAGAGAGTCGATGACATCGATGATGCCATCCACTGCTTCCTTGGCCTTAAGCACAGTAAAGAGACAGATACTAAAAACTAAAGGTCACTTGAGCTGTATGGATTTCAGACTCAATTACGTTTCGTTTTCAAGTTGTTTCTCAGTATCACATTTTTGCAAGTTTCTTTCAGTAAGTTCAAACCTTCCTTACCACATTTTACTAGGGATTTGGTCACCATCTAGGGGCAAAGACGTTATAGCACTGCAAAAGATCACCCAAATACTACACCTACATAGTACATACACAAGAATATATTGCACATGAAAGCAAGCGGTAGCCCAGTGTTAGAGTGAGTTTGACGTTCAAATTGCACTTTTACCTTTGCAAGGTTGTTAGTGTCAGTGACGTTCTCCTCTGCAGAGTCGATGCCCTGGCCAGATGCTTTCGACGAACTCGCCAGTACGTTTACAACAGCTGCGGAAAGGAACGTAAAGGAACAATATGTTAGGGCCGTGTCACACATCTGCGTATCATCTTGCGTATGAGTCGCGTACGGACGATTTTTTCTAAACGGTGCCGAACGGAATATATGCGCTGAATTGGTTATGTATACGCAGTAACGTATTTTGCGTACTTTAGAAATGTCTATGCGCAAATCATACGCAATGGCGATACGCAAAAGTTTGACATGGCCCTTATGTGTGGTTTAGAAGGAAGAATTTGGATATTCGATATATAAATGAGAAGAATTTGTGGTTCATATCTTACCTGCGAACATAACGGAAGACGTCTTTTCTACTTGAGTTATCTCCAATTCCTCCGGAGGTAAGCTTTGCAGAAATTCCCCCATGTTCTTTAAGGACCTTGCGGTGGCAACCTAGACATTGATAAATGATTGTTTATTGTTTTCCACGGTTAGACTGTCCAAATCTTTGTTGATATATGTCCCGACATTTTCGATCAATGCTTATTTTCCTAATGGAGGGGGGTACACTAATTCTGTCTTGAACAAACACACAGAAGCCATATTTTGGGTATGCTATAATTGTTACTGAACAATAGCAGCGTAAGACACAATTAGGATTTTAATACATGTAGGACTATGTGCCAAATAGGTAATTTACTCAAGTTGCCACAAGTCTGATTACGAGTATAGTCAGCTTTGTGATAACGGTATGCTCTACATATGTTTCCTTTATCACCGTGCACATGAGAGACAACATATGTTTAACGTTTTTGGCAACGTCTCTGGGAGGAGTCTAAAGGTACAGTATTGTGTGCAATTCGCAAGAATTCTAGGAATCGTACAGACATATTGTCCACAGGAATGGAATGTCCACAGGCATGTCTCTGACCCACATCTACTAGTATGCCCAGATTCCTGGAAACCTTTGGGTAGACCTCTCTGCCCCGCATGGCCCCACTTTCTGTGATCCCGGGGCTCGTTCACTATCCACTCAGGGGAGGAGTGCACTGTATCTGTCTTCCTCAAATCATGAAATGATGCCAGTGCCATGCAAGCGATAACCCTAACAGCAACCACCGTCGCCATTGAAAAGTATGTTTTTATTGCCAGTCTTGTTTTTTTGTTGAATCGATTAATGCAGGCAAAAATTAACAGTTTCTTAATTTAAAGACGAGATGTCTTATTTACCTGCGCATCCGCTGAGACGTCGTCCCCCTCCGCTTGTGGCCGAGCCCCAGCGCGCTCGCTACAAGGTTCACAGACGACACGCTTGTAGGTTTGATGGTCGTCAATGCAGCTACCACAGCCTCTCTGACCTGTAGGGCATGAAAACAGTTCCAAAATGTAATATAATGTATATTAATAAAGGGTACTCAATTTCACAACATTCATGCAATGTATGGCAAAAAAACTATTGAACACATAGTGTGGTAAAGGCGGAACATCTTACTCGAATTCAATTATTAGACCAGCAAGGGCACTAACGTGAGTCTTTCATTAAGTGCAGCTGGAGAGGTTTACTAGCTCTTTCTAATAGCACGGGATATACAATATATATAACCTATTTTTGTGAGTTACGTCATCTGAAGACACATCTAAATCCTCCTGTAGTATCTGGCATCTTGAAATCTTGTTATCACTTGGTTTAAGAAATATGAAAAGCTTGTTTCCAAATTTCCCCAAAAACATCATATCTAGCTATCATATTTTCGCATGAAAAAGTTAAAATCAACCTTTGGCCAAAAACGGAAAATCTGTGGAAAGCTTTTTTAAGAATGTTAATCGTTTATTTCAGTTGACACCTCGCAGCCATTTGGCTGAATTACGTACAACTTACAAAATATCTCAAACTGAATCACATACAAATTAAAAGTGTTACAAAAGTTACGATAACTTACGAATATTGTAAATTAGTTTTGCGATAATTCCATATATGATCAATTTCTTTAAACAGTTCTGAATTGAGAGCAGACAACTACAGTATCATTCAGGTCTAAAATCTAAAATACTAAACACATTTCATTCAATTTAGGAGAAATGGCATTAGAAATGGTTATAACTATCCAAACCTCAGTGGCTGCCCTCCGTGTCTCGGCTGACGCGTTAGTCGGGACCGTGTTTAAGACAGACGTGACGCTGTTGGACATCTGCACCAAGGACTTGGCGTCTCCTTCCCGCACCAGCTGGGTTAGAGGACTGTTCTCCCCAACCACGAGCTGCGAGGCTACGGCTGTGGACTGTTCTGCTGGAAGTGCCACGACCTACAACATACATTATTTTTTTATATTTTATTTTAGTTTATCATATTTTATATTTGCATTACATATACGGTGAGCTGCGTTATAGTGAGAATTCAAGGATTGTGTCCATTGTCAAACGGAACTGCACAGTAAGAAACAACTACCTTCATGCTCCTGTGTGCTAAGGACATACGTACAAGTCATTGCATAAAGCAAATTTTGTAAAAGTTTTTTAAAACTTTTAAAAAGACTTTATTCTACATTTACATGTGTATTTCAGACCGATATGAACTAGTATGTACAACTTCAGCTTATTCTCTCTGTATATGTATGAACATATGGATGTTGACTTATAATGCATAGTTTATCCAATACCATAAGGAATACGAATTTCCCTGTTCGATATAATGAACTGCATTATTTTTGGCGACGTCTCGGGGAGGAACCTAATGGTATAGCATTGTTTGCAATTGGCAAGCATTCTAGGAATTGTAAAGGCATTTTGTCCACAGGCTCTGTTTGTCAACATTCCCACATTCCTGGAAACCCTTGGGAGAAACTGTCTGCCATATGCCCTACATGTACCTTCTGTGACCCCGGGGATCGTTCACTATACACTCAGGGGAGGGGAGGGTACAAGGCTTCCTCAAAAT
>NW_017803713.1:811547-823546 GCF_001625305.1 Branchiostoma belcheri | reverse complement strand
TTCACTATTCACTCAGGGGAGGAGTGCACTGTATCTGTCTTCCTCAAATCATGAAATGATGCCAGTGCCATGCAAGCAATAACCCTAACAGCAACCACCGTCGCCATTGAAAAGTATGTTTTTATTGCCAGTCTTGTTTTTTTGTTGAATCGATTAATGCAGGCAAAAATTAACAGTTTCTTAATTTAAAGACGAGATGTCTTACTTACCTGCGCATCCGCTGAGACGTCGTCCCCTCCGCTTGTGGCCGAGCCCAGCGCGCTCGCTACAAGGTTCACAGACGACACGCTTGTAGGTTTGATGGTCGTCAATGCAGCTACCACAGCCTCTCTGACCTGTAGGGCATGAAAACAGTTCCAAAATGTAATATAATGTATATTAATAAAAGGGTACTCAATTTCACAACATTCATGCAATGTATGGCAAAAAAACTATTGAACACATAGTGTGGTAAAGGCGGAACATCTTACTCGAATTCAATTATTAGACCAGCAAGGGCGCTAACGTGAGTCTTTCATTAAGTGCAGCTAGAGAGTTTTACTAGCTCTTTCTAATAGCAAGGGATATACAATATATATAACCTATTTTTGTGAGTTACGTCATCTGAAGACACATCTAAATCCTCCTGTAGTATCTGGCATCTTGAAATCTTGTTATCACTTGGTTTAAGAAATATGAAAAGCTTGTTTCCAAATTTTCCCAAAAACATCATATCTAGCTATAGGGTATTTTCGCATGAAAAAGTTAAAATCAACCTTTGGCCAAAAACGGAAAATCTGTGGAAAGCTTTTTTAAGAATGTTAATCGTTTATTTCAGTTGACACCTCGCAGCCATTTGGCTGAATTACGTACAACTTACAAAATGTCTCAAACTGAATCACATACAAATTAAAAGTGTTACAAAAGTTACGATAACTTGTAAATTAGTTTTGCGATAATTCCATATATGATCAATTTCTTTAAACAGTTCTGAATTGAGAGCAGACAACTACAGTATCATTCAGGTCTAAAATCTAAAATACTAAACACATTTCATTCAATTTAGGAGAAATGGCATTAGAAATGGTTATAACTATCCAAACCTCAGTGGCTGCCCTACGTGTCTCGGCTGACGCGTTAGTCGGGACCGTGTTTAAGACAGACGTGACGCTGTTGGACATCTGCACCAAGGACTTGGCGTCTCCTTCCCGCACCAGCTGGGTTAGAGGACTGTTCTCCCCAACCACGAGCTGCGAGGCTACGGCTGTGGACTGTTCTGCTGGAAGTGCCACGACCTACAACATACATTATTTTTTTATATTTTATTTTAGTTTATCATATTTTATATTTGCATTACATATACGGTGAGCTGCGTTATAGTGAGAATTCAAGGATTGTGTCCATTGTCAAACGGAACTGCACAGTAAGAAACAACTGAATAAATGAATTTCAAAAATATCTTTAGTGTACTACCTTCATGCTCCTGTGTGCTAAGGACATACGTACAAGTCATTGCATAAAGCAAATTTTGTAAAAGTTTTTACCTTCGCCAAGAAGGTTATGTTTTCAGTAGCGTTTGTCTGTGTGTGTGTGTGTGTGTTTGTGTGTGTGTGTGTGTGTGTGTGGTTTAGCAAGATAACTCAAGAAGCAGTAAATGGATTAGAATGAAACTTGGTAGGTGGGTAGGTCTTTATGAGACTTAGAAATGATTAGATTTTGGGCCCCCTGGCGGCTTTCCTAGGTACTGCAGCAGAACTTCCGCTTCTGACATCTCGTGATCTGGACATGCTAGGGTCACGAATTTTGAATGACAGATAGCTCTTGGAATAGGGAAGAAGTGACATAAGTTTGGGTCCCCTAGCTGCTTGTTCTTGAACTGCAGGTGCATTTGTTGAAAAAATTTGAAGGAGGATAACTCAAGAACCGGTTGACGGATTGTCGTGATTTTTGGTATGTAGGTAGTTGAAGTGATGCTTGCCATAATCAAATGACAATTATGCAAATCAGGAGCTAATTTGCATAATTAATGACATTCTATAAATCTGCTTTGTTCGATAATAGAATTATGAAACACTTGTGACATCTACTTGAGAACGAGAAAAAACATCTGAGGATATAGATTATGTAAATGAGGACCTGATTTGCATAATTAATGACAATTTTTTATAATTTCAAAGTTGTAACTGCTGGGAATTTCATACTTGCCACATTTGGAAGTTAAGTGAAGGTGAAAATCAATAAACATAATTTATTGAAATCATGACCTCATTTGCATAATTTATGAGGAAGAGCTATAATAGCCTTTTTGTTAAATTAAGGCTGTCATTGGGTGGAGAATATGATCAACTGATATAATAAATGCAAATGAGGTCCTTATTTACAAAATCAATGATTAAAATTGTATAATCGCAAGGGTTAACATCATTTGGCGAAGGTATGAGATCGTGGAACTCTTGTTTAAAACTTTTAAAAAAGACTTTATTCTACATTTACATGTGTATTTCAGACCGATATGAACTAGTATGTACAACTTCAGCTTATTCTCTCTGTATATGTATGAACATATGGATGTTGACTTATAATGCATAGTTTATCCAATACCATAAGGAATACGAATTTCCCTGTTCGATATAATGAACTGCATTATTTTTGGCGACGTCTCGGAGAGGAACCTAATGGTATAGCATTGTTTGCAATTGGCAAGCATTCTAGGAATTGTAAAGGCATTTTGTCCACAGGCTCTGTTTGTCAACATTCCCACATTCCTGGAAACCCTTGGGAGAAACTGTCTGCCATATGCCCTACATGTACCTTCTGTGACCCCGGGGATCGTTCACTATACACTCAGGGGAGGGGAGGGTACAAGGCTTCCTCAAAATCATGATATCAAGACTCTGCTATGCAAACAACAACCCTAACAACCACCGTCGTCATGACTATGTATGTTTTCATTTACAGTCTTAAGTTAGTTTTTATTGTTGCTGCCTGTTGTGTAAACGGGACTATATGTTCCGATGATTTTGATGAAAAGCTTACCATGTATCTGCCATATACCTTACCTTAACAGAACTCTCGACATATGATATTGCCCCGAAGGAATCCGACACTTCAACAAGGATTCTTACGACAAAGTCACTGGACTCTTGGCCCACTGGAAAGAGCTGCGATGGAGTGGTTGGATCCTATGAAGAAAAAAAAAACATTAAAACTTCCTGCATTTGAATACAAACAGCTTTTCAGTATAAGATAATATTTGTTAATGGTATGATAAAACGACCGCAATTCTACATAGAAGAAAGTTTATTGCAAAACAATGCCCCGAGGCTAATTGCTTTTACAATCAAGTATACTACTCAGTGCAATTCAATAAAGCAATTAAGACAGACAACAACTGTCTGGAAAAACTTCTGATGTACATAGATATCATGTTTTTTAATACCATATATTTCTCTTATGTTTTATATCTTTTGTATGCATTTGGCCTTAATGGAAATCAGCTAAATGTAGCCGTTGGAGCTACCCAAATTTCTTATTATCAAGATATAAAAAGATAGATAAAAAGAAATAATTTCTAAGTCAATAAAGACATGAATTGGTTTTTCTACACAACCACTCCAAAATGACATACCGTTCCTGTGTACAGCGGAGAGAATCCAGTAGCGGCGTCCGTGTTGAAGAGGAAGGTGTAAGTCAGAGGCTCGTCTGAGTCAGAGAAACCTAAAGAATAAGTAAATACAAGGATAGACAATTTTCAATCCACGCTCCTCGAAACCGGTGCAATAGCTCAAGTGCTCGCTTCGTAACCGGTAGGTCGTGAGTTCAAACCCCGGCCGGGTCATACCAAAGACTTAAAAAATGGTACACACTTCTTTCTCTGAATAGCACTCAGCACATATGAGAAAGAGTGTGGGAAGGTCAAACACACAGCACTACCAGCTGTAGTGCCCTGCACAACTGTGTGTGGCCCAAGGGCTATAGAAACTTGGGCACCCAAGCCTATATGCTCTGCATAGAGCAAGGAAACCTCATCGATAGGAATTGTGTAACATAGTTATGTATGTATCAACTCATTTAATTTATGACACTCTCTTGTCATAGCTAGCTATATATAGAATCTTGTTATGTTATGTTGCGCATTGTGTTACCTTTGGGTTTGTAATAAATGGCTGATGCCCAAGTTGATACGGTGAGATAATCCTTGTTTTGGTTCGATAACCACCGATAAACCAACAAGTGAGCGGCGGGGCATTAACGATACTATCATGTAGCCTTATTGACTGACAGTTATTTGACACGATTCCTTTATAAAATTCCCCCATTACCTAAAAATATCTTCGACCTATTCTGTGTTACGTGAAAAAAGACGGAATGGACAGAAAAACAGAACCAAGTGACATTTGAACAGTACCACTTTTAGTGGGGGTGTCAAAATTATGTTTAGTCTTTTTCCTTTTAAATTTTGTGTCTTAAATTATTAATTATCCTGTATTTTGAAAATGTAATTATTCAAAATAAATAACAATCCGTTCTAAATAGATAAACACTATTGTTATTTGCCTATCCCTTTATAATGAAACGGCCCAAAAAGTGGTCTGTTATTCTAATAACTGACCACTTTTTAGGTTACGGCGGTCGATGCCTTCTGGCTATATGATAATATACCATATTGGACGGCTAATCTGTAACGTGAGATGTAGTACTTGTTCAGAAACAAGTACTGGATATTGCTTATATTATAATAAGTATAAATTTACATACTAAGGTAATATATCCAAGTTAATAGTAAATGTTACGTACCCCTACAACTGATGATGAACTCCGTCACCATGGCCGTGCCGTTTTCCGGACTGACTGTGCAGCTCCCGACTGCAGGTGGTTTGTTCGGTACAAAACTGTACTCAGCAAAACCATGACGACCGTCAGCAAGCGTCGTCTCCACTCTTAATGTGTAGTCCCCTAAAGCCTAATACATGGGGAAAGACGATTGTAACCTTAAAGTTTCTTTCCATAAAATATCACAATAAGATAAGTTTATAAAAGCAGATTCAACAAGGGAAATCGTAGATTTCAAACCTCCGGGTTTTTTTTGTATTCTATTGGTTTAGGTTATTTGTTTGTGTGTAGTATGAAAGTTATGTGCGTAATATGTTTGTATGTGTTTGATGGCTACTGACGGTTGGTTCGGTATGCACTGTTGATTAACGTGTCTGACAGCCTGCACCGTCACCCGCGCCATTACCCCCGCCGTCATTGCTGCGCCGTCACCCAAAATTTTTATCGGAACCAGACACCCCTCTGTATTCTCATTTTTGAATACTAAGACCCAAAACTGCAACCACCGCATTCCTTAACAACATGGTAATTACCATTTTCAGCATGGCGGGGGTGTCCGGAGCACTTAAAAACCTTTTATTTCGACGCCCATAAACACATATGCAATTAAACAAAAACGTTCTGCATCATCTGCAGCCCAATAGCAATACGTATACCGAACCACAGACAAATCCGTCCAGCCGATCGCGAGAAACAGCTGCTGACAGAAATGTTTCGAACCATAGTAAAACCTCCTCGCGGAAGGATATCTCCTTCCCCGGAGGTAACAAGAAGATTCAATTTTGTTCAAGCACGGATTTTTAGTAATATTCCGGGTTACTTTGAAAGAAGCTAGTAAGAATATTCGGATTCGTTTTTTTTCTATTCATAATACCATCCTTCAATTTAGCAACCGCCCCTTCCCGGGCGCTATCTATTATCATTTGTAGATGGTGATTGCCACATTTCTTAGGTGCCAAAAAACTTGCAATGTCGTTTTAGGGATTATTAAAACTCTACGGTGGCCGGGAGAAATGTTGTTCGAATCTTGGACCTCTTGGTTCCGAGTCGAACACGCTGCCGCCAGGCCTAACGACACTATTAAATTTAATTGCGTGTTTTACCGTAAGGACTTCTGGCTTGATGACGACATCCGGCAGGTTCCTTCCCGTGGTGCTCTCGGTGTCCCAGTTTAAATCGAACCTGCCAAACTCGTCGGGAACTTCCTGTAACGTCCAGTTGTAACTGACCAGTTCGTTCTCCTCGCAGTTTGTACACACTGACACCAGAACGAGCTTCTCCGATGGGTTGATTTTCCTGTTACAGTTGCTGAAGCACCTAAAAAGACAAACAAGACTGGCAATGAAAGCATGCATTGCCATGGCGACGGTGGTTGCTGTTAGGGTTACTGTTTGCATGGCACTGCCATGATTTCATGATTTTGAGGAAGCCCTGTACGCTACCTTACCCTGAGTGTATAGTGAACGAGCCCAGGGGTCACAGAAAGTACATGTGGGCCATCCGGCAGACAGGTTCTCCCGAGGGTTTCCAGGAATGTGGACATAGATGTGGGCCAGATAATGCTATTTATGGACATTCTATTTATCTGTGGACAAAATGCCTGTACGATTCCTAGAATTCTTTCAGATTGCACACAATACTGTACCATAAGGCTCCTCCATGAGACGTCGCCAAAAAGAACTAGAAAGCTGACATTTGTAAAGCAAATGCCTTATGTTTACATTCACAATTGGTCTAACCAAACAAACTACCGCTCGGGTTTTTATTATTTATTTACGCAATTACGGTGTAAGTCTGACATTTTCGACCCGATTTATAGTAGGTATTTGTTGCAATGACAACATAGCACAGAATCAGCACAAATGAAGTTCCTATCTGCAGAACAGAACAGAACAGAATGAAATGAAATGAAGGTACCTGATGTATATAGATGGAGTACCGACAGGGAAAATCTCCAGGATTTGAAACGTCGTCCCAGGGGATCTGCCCACGAACAACACGGTAAGATGCACAACCAACCGGCCTGCACTTGTGTCGACGTCCTCAGAAGAGATGACGTAGGACTGATTGGTTCCTCCATCGCGAAACATGTCGTCGCAGGAAGTTCCTGTAAAATTTAATAGATCATGAATATATAGTGTTACTATCATGTACAGAGTTAACATTAGAATGCAGCTTTTCAATATTACAATGTTCAATATCATGTTGTATATCCTATACAAGGTAAATGGTCAAATGTACATTTAGCTCATCTGGAAAGAATATACAGCTACATAATATGGGCTATTCTATTTATAAAGATTGTTAATTCAATATTCATTAATTTTGGTAAGACCTATGGTAAAATGCTTTTTTAAACCTTTTAAGCAGACAACATTCTGAAACAAAGTAGGGATAAGGGTTGGTAAACGTAGAAATGTTAAGTCAAAATGTACGTTTTTTTTTTCCAAATCAAATCAAATCTTTATTAAACATCAACACGGCATACTTTGGGCACATCTGAATTGCATTGACATTTCACACTCATCAAAAACGGCAAACGGCATTAAAAAAACATCTGAACTTTTCTTGTTGTGTTTCTAACCTGATTCTGTTACACAGGTCCAGTTATAGGTGAAGTCTGCCGAGTCTGTCACCATGGTGTCTGGATCTGTAGAAAAGGAACCGTCGAGGACAATGTCGGATCCTGGGGCTAGGGACCTTGCTGAACCACCGTCAATATCAGCCAGGAGTGCCGAAGATAAGACATTCACCCACTGCCCAGCTGACGTCACGACGCGGAGTCCAGACAAGGTCTCCTCCACCGTGACCTCCAGCCGGATGGCGACCTTCCCGTACGGCAGAACGTTCTTCGGTAAGGTGAGTTCAGATCCGGCTGTTTCAACATTCTCAGGAAGGGTAATTTTTACGGATGCCAGGCCATCATCCATCGCGTACAAAGACCAGTTGAAAAGGAAGGAATAGGATACGTTACAGTCCACTGACACGGTACATTGCACAGTAAAAGGCACCCTCCGTTTGATGTCGACAGGAGCCGAAGAGTTGGCCCCTCCTCCCACCAGGGCTATGTTGGGGTAGCACGAGGCGCAGGCGTACGATCCCTCTCTGTTGAAGCAGAGTTCGTCACGGAGGCACACATGAGCTCCCGTCATGCACTCATCAATATCTGTCAAAAGAGAAAGAAGAATTACAGTTTAATGCTTGGTTAAACTGCTTGGTACTCGTTTACTGCCGCTGTCTTTACGTGCCGTGGCGCATACACCTTCATCGCATAGATGGGAGATGTGGTGCAAATCTACCCAAAAGTACCGCATCACTCGTGCAATCACTTTTCAACTGTATTAATATCAGTCCTGAAGATTTTTATGACTATTTGTCTTACTAAAGTTTTACCAATACGAATCTATGTATGTGGTACCAAAGATCTTTTAATCTTACCTGGCGTTGTGGGTACAGTAGCCGCGCTCGTTGACTTAACGACATTAGTAGCATTGGCCTCCGCTGTGATGTTTGGTGCAGGGGTCATTAGTAGAGACGTACTAGGTACAGCAGTACGGACAACAGTGGAGTTGGTCTCTTTTGTTGAGTTGGGCACAGGGGTCGTTGTTAGAGACGGAATCGGCACAGCAGTCGCTGTTGTTGACAAAGACAAAGACATCGTGTTGTTGTGTTCTGCTGTAGAGTTGAGTGCAGGGGGCGCTTGTGAAGATGTGCTGGAAATAGCAGCCCCCACTGTTGACTGAACTGCACTTGTGTTGGTCTCTGCTGTAGTGTTAGGTACAGGGTTCGTTGCTGTAGACGTAATGGGTGCTGACCGAATTACCGTTGTGCTTACATCTGTTGTCACAGTTGTGTTGTATCTAAGTGTTTTTGGTGCTGACGTAGTGGGCACAGCAGCCCCGGCTGTCGTCAGTGTAGACCGAACTGCAGTTGTACTGGCCCCTGAAGTTGTGGGTGCAGCGGACGTTGTAGGGGACGTAGTTGGTACAGCTGCCCCTGCTGTTGTGATAACGTCTACTGTACTCATTGGTGCAGCTGCTGTCGTCAGGGACGTTGTAGAAGCCCCTGCTGTCGTCACAGTTGACCGGGCTTCAGTTGTGCTGGGCCCAACGGTCGTTGTTGAGTACGTGGTGGGAACAGCAGCCCCTGCTGTCGTCACTATTGACCGGACTTCAGTTGTGCTGGCCTCTGCTGTAGTCCCGGGCCCAACGGTTGTTGTTGAGTACGTTGTGGGAACAGCAGCCGCTGCTGTCGTCACTGCTGGCAGTGCTGCGGTTGTGCTAGCCCTTGTTGTAGTGCTGGGTCTAGGGGTTGTTGTTTGGGTCGACGTGGTGGGTACCATGGCTGTTGACAGAATTTTAGGCGTGGTGCTGACCTGTGCTGTAGTACTTGACACATGGGTTGTTGTTGGAGACGTGGTGGATTGTGAAGCTGTTGAATTGCAACATTATTGAATAAAGAAGTCCTCTATACAACTAAAATACTAAAATCGAACCATTATGCTACAATATTACAGTATACTTGCTTCTAGTAAATGACGGCTTAGAAGGTAGAAAGAATGTATTGAGCTGTAAAAGAATAAAACCATTTACCTGACTGACTGCCCGATCCTTAATCTTTAAAAGTGGTCTTACATAATAGTAGTAATTTTTATACCATTGTGATTTTTAAAGTACTGATAAAGATGAATGTATTGTACCTGGACCCAAGATCAGTGGCATGGCATGCAAGCAGCAGTCAAATACGGAACCTCTTGGTTCCGAGTCGGACACTACGAGTACCGTTACGCAACACGACCTGACTGTTACTGACATGTTGATGTTAGTCCTGGAATACTATACATAACATAGATGATTACCTCCGGTGATCCATAGCCCAGGTGTGTCTGAGTACACAGTTCACGGAATACAGTGCAATTGTTATAGACGGTACAATTTTACGGAATATAGTGCAATTTTACTAGTGACGTTGAATTGCGTAGCCTAGACGCGTTTTCCGGGACGCCGCTGACGGACCGTACTCACATATTTCTGTGTTTTTCTAGCGAATTTGGTCCGTTCTTGTAGATAGACTTTTGGTCAAATTACTACACACTACACACAGGCATGTTACTGAACAGGGATCATCTCGAAAAAGACAGAAATATGTGAGTCAGCGGCGTCCGCCATCTTGAAACTCATTTACAAGGAAAAGCAGGATCAAAGTCACGTGATTCAACGTCACTAGTGAAATTGCAATGTATTTCGTAAAATTGCACTGTATACTGATACGATTGCACTCCGTAAAATTAAACTGTATACTGGTATAGTTTATACTGTATACTAGTATACTTGCACTGTATTCCGCAAAATTGCAATGTACTCTGGCACCCGTGTGGCTCCACCTGTACTTACCATCACAACCGTTGCAGCTCAACTGGCAGTACACAAGCATGTAATTGGGGTTGGCGGCACACTCACCAACGCTGGCCCAAGGCCCAAATTTTGGTTGTTATCAGGTTGAATACCCAATGTGGGTCGTGTGGCGCAATCGGTAGCGTGTTCGGCTCACACCCCCAGAGGTTGCGGGTTCGAACCCCCCCACCTTGTCACCGATCTTGTGCCCTTGGGAAAGGCACTTAACACGACTTTCCTCACTTCACTCAGGTGTAAATGAGTACCTAGCTTCGGCTAGGGACGTCCCTCGGATAGGACGTTAAATGGAGGTCCCGTGTTTGGGGAGAGCCACACCCCACGCACGTTAAAGAACCCACCACACCTTTCGAAAAAGAGAAGGGGCATGCCCCGGTGTGCGATGGTACAAACAAACACTACAGTATGGAGTTGGTGATTCACTTCAAATCACCCGAGTGGAGGCCTGGCGAACCTCTGTTCCGTATCAGCCACATGGTCATTACATCACCACACACGGTGATTACATCATCACCCGGACGGAGGCGTGGCGAACCCCGTCTTGTATTAAGCTAACGAAAGAGTATGTCACCTCGTAAGGGGCGGTATAACTCCGACCAATACGGTCGACCGATGATGATGATGATGATCCGAACAACTTGGAGGTGAACCTAAATCGGTCAAGTAATCTTTAGACAAGACAACTATAAGCAAGTATCTAGCCATCGCGTCAAGGGTTTAAAACGAAAGGTTAAAAAATTCCCAGCAGTCGGTACCATGTCGGAGAGTTGGACACTTACAAACACCCTAGAGAAAAGATCAGATTCCACATACACTATTATGCTGATAAACGTCTGAAACATCTCAAAACGTGAGCCATACAAGAATACACCGCCGATTGCTGAAACAATACGGCAAAGGAGACTACGTTCTGCAGGGCACTGTAAGGAGGTTACTAAGGAACCAGGTTGATGAAAAACGAAGTCGCCGAAGACCACGTACACATGACTAAACACCAAACAGCTATAAGCTGAGAGTCTAAACCAACTGCCTGCAGCGATGGATGATAGAGTTAATAATGGAGACGGATAGTCATTGAAAAACATACACTGGCAGGGTATTCCAACCACTAGAGTCTCCATTCCCCCCCCCAAAAAAAAGAAAAAAAAATCCTACGCGGCTAAACCATGCGAGAATTCTACCCAAACATTGGGAGTGCCCCCCCACCCCAAATGATGACCGCATGTAAACCTATATTTTCTTCAGCAAGCCAGACAACACAAACATGGCTGCAAGTCTGTTTTGTCAACATAATTAAGATACTACAACCCTTACCTACAACATCCAAGTCCAAAACAACGACATTTCCCAAGAAAAATACTTCTTCACACTTAACATTACATTGCCATCTCTGGGCCCTCTGCCCCTGCGTCTATTACTGACATTTGCCCTATACTCGCTATGTTTCCCTGAAAGACTTTGAGACGATCACCAATGTCCTCTTCCTGACCTTCTGATCTGCTGACATTGTCTCTGTCTAACCCTACCCTCATCCATGTGCTGTCAACCCATTCTGCCCGATGCCCTACGAACAGAGCTGTGGCGTCTGTTTATAAGGACAAGATGCCATCACCTACCGTCGCAATTTAGGCCGTCTCCATTGAGCGTTTGTCCGATATGACAGGAACACTGGAAGCTGCCCTCAGTGTTGGTACAGACGTGCTCACAGCCTCCATTGGCGTTCGCACACTCGTCAATGTCTGATAGTAATCAAAATAGAAAAAAAAAGAATATCAG
>NW_017803713.1:809217-811527 GCF_001625305.1 Branchiostoma belcheri | reverse complement strand
GTTGGTGACAAGGTAACGTGCATCAAGTTGCCCGTACTGTTCACAACGCCAGGGTTACTCTCACAAAACCTGCCCAGCAGAGCAGAGCTTTGGCTGCTCCCGTCATACACCGCGGCGTAATCCGATAGGCATTCGCCATCATCGGCCAGGTCAAATGTCAGGAAGGTCAGTGACACGCCCATTCCAGACGGTGCTTCGATGGTCCAGCTGCACAGACTGTCGCTGCTGTAGTTCCGCCGCCCATTATCTCCACTGGTTATCGTGCCGCTGGTAGCCATGGTAACGTAGGACGGCTTGTCACCAGTGCAGTGGTATGTCAATTCCTCCTGGAACGCTGCACTGCCTTCCTCTGAAACTAAGCGGAGAGCCACACCTTATGCAGACACTCATAAATTTGCTATCAATAACTCTATATGTACCCAAATGAAATATAACATGCTTAACCTGTTACCCTGATGTTCCGTTACGTTTTGCTATTGCTCAGTAATGCTTAAAGATTTAGTTTGTTTGACAATATTAAAGAGAAAAAGACGTCGCATTGTACATGTAATTATGATGATCCCCAGAATCTACGCAAAAACACTGTTTAGCCGATTTAACAGTGGGAATCATATACATAGGAACACATCTGTACCCAGTCTTGCAAATGCTTCTCAAGACATTACCAGCTAGCAGGACATGTGTCTCCAAACTAAATATATTCTGAATTTTTTTGATTGAAGGTAACAATTGCGCCGAAAATAAAAATTAGCATTTCGCTATCATGTACCGGTAAGGTAAAAACATCGTATTTTTTTTTTAAATCGTTCGATAGCAATTTTTGCGGTTAACGAATAATGGTCATGTTCAAAAACCATCCATTAATCTAAGAACAATGTTGCTATTAGTAAATTGTCACACATACCTCTGGCACAAAGAGCGTGCTTGTTGTAGAAATTGTTGCCATTGCTGCACCATGCAAATGGTCTGGCACCGCACGCGCCGTCATTGGTTCGCCAGCCCCGCCTAGCAACAAAAGTATCATGCAGTGGCTCGCATGCCTTTGGAAGCACGGAACCACACAAATGATATGCTAGAACTTCGTGATGCTTTTCTTCTGATGATACTTCCGTTCCAACCGGGATGGTTTGGCAGTAAGAAAACCAGTTTTCCGGTTTCGCCTCTTCGTTAGCCTTGTGGCACACTGGTTGCATCCCCTGGGCTTCGCAAGCGGTGCGGAGACTGGCACTTATCATGCTTCCATTCACGGGTACTTTGTAGATGTCAAAGCCGTAATACGAAGGCATCAGTAATGAGTATCCTGAACAAAAAAATGGAAAACAAAACAAACAAAAAAAAACATTTCACGTAAGGCCACGCCGACTTAAGTTTATGTATGACATCCGCGCGCGCATTGATTTTCGGCTGTTCTAAAAAAAAGATCACGTCCCCCGAGGCTCTGGCCTGTCTCCAGGCCTGGGTAGTCCATGGAAGGTAGCGACAATAGGGAGCCGGGCACCCAACCTACGCGAAGCTCCATGATTCAAGAACTCATAAGAACAGTGCCGATCCATACATTCCGCAAAAAGCCGGCTTGTCGTATACGTCGCTATGCTCTGCGGCAAATTCTCAATACTTGGGCTTTGTTTTTCTGTGGTTTATTAACATTTTTATTTTTATTCGCCCGCGCGCACTAGTTTAGGGGTCTTCATAGGATGTCATCCATAAAATTAAGTCGGTGTGGCCTAATCATACAACTGACATTTAGAGTTAGAACCTTTGAACCAAAACAAAGTTTTCCCGCCTGGAGCTCTCGACCAGTCACCTTGGTCTTCTTCAGTAGCCTGATCCAGTGAGACTTGTCATGTGGATTCCGAAGTGTGACTACGACGGGGGCCGACATCGCCTAATTTTGACCCAGTGTTTACGTCATACCTCAAAGAAGTCACGTGATAAGCATAACTGAGTCAGTCTACTAAAGGAAGACCAGAGTGACTGATCAAATGCTCCAGGCGAGAGAACTTTCTGATCTAAATGTCAATGAAAACGTTAGGGCGCTCTTTATACCGACGCGTGAAATGTAAAGATACATATACAACAATTGCATTGACTAATTATAAGTTGACATCCACATACTTGGCTGACAGGGGAATCTAAACTCTCCGGCACTGCCCCAACCTGTTGAGTACCCGAAGTACGCAATACCGAGCGGGTTAGGGTCCCGCCACTGCATGAACGGACTGCTTTCTCCATCGCGACCGGCAGCGATGGTTCCATCTGCCGCCCAGGAGATCCAAAAGCCTCTGAACTCATCAGATGACAAAATATCTA
>NW_017803713.1:794966-809197 GCF_001625305.1 Branchiostoma belcheri | reverse complement strand
TCATCCCCTGGGCTTCGCAAGCGGTGCGGAGACTGGCACTTATCATGCTTCCATTCACGGGTACTTTGTAGATGTCAAAGCCGTAATACGAAGGCATCAGTAATGAGTATCCTGAACAAAAAAAATGGAAAACAAAAAAAAAGCAAGAGTTCCGAGATTTCATACCTCCATGAAATATGGGCTTGACATGTAAATGTTAATTTCTTCTTTAATTATGCAAATTACCTCCACATTAACATAATAAATGCATCGTGATGTTAACTTTTGATTAACTTACACATGTACCAAGTATGAAATTCCCATCATTTACCACTAAGGAGTCATAGAATTTTCGCATTAATTATGCAAATTAGGTCATCATTTGCATAATTGGTATCTGGTGATGTTCCATCTGCCATAGATTACATACTAGTACATTGCATGTATGAAAGTACTATAATGCAAAACACTGTAATTATAGAATTTCCTCATTAATTATGTAAATTAAGTCCTCATTTGCATAATTTGCAGTTAATTATGTACATCTCTCTCTCAGCTACCTACCTACCAAAAATGATGAAAATACATTGTTTCTATCTGGACTTATTGGCTTTTAAAGATTTCGCCCGAAAGTCCCCTGCAGTTCTAGAACAAGCTGCTATGGGGACCAAACCCACACCACTTACTAGACAGGACAATCTATCCGCCACCAAAAAATCAAGACCATAGCATATTCAGGACAAAAGATACAAAAACCGGAAGTTCTGCTGCAGTACCAAGGTCATCCACCAGGAGGCGTATATTTAACCTTGACCTTCGTCTTCCTAAGACCTACCAGCATACCAAATATCATCACAATCCATAAAGGCGTTATGAAGTTATGCTGGCCGCAAATGTGCGGAGACACAAACACACAGACAGACAGACAGACAGACAGACGCAACAAAAACAATACCTCCATTTTCATGGAGGTAATAACACAGGTTGTTTGTTTTCAAACACACAGCCATACAGTGGCACTGCCACATTTGCCCTGAAATAGGTCACCTATTCCCCTGAGGGAGCGCGATGCCTCGCTGGGCATAGCCACATCTGTTACCCTGCCTCGCAAGTACAAAGGAGATTCCTCTCAGCCATGCCCTGACTCAACCTTAAACCGGAAGTGCTGCTGCAGTACCAAGGCCATCCATCAGGAGGCCCATATTTGACCTTGACCTTCGCCCTCCTAAGACCTACCAGCATACCAAATATCACCACAATCCATGAAGGCGTTATGGACTAATGAAGGTACAAAAATGCGGAAACACAAACACACATAGACACACACACACACACACACACACACACACACACACACACACACACACACACACACACACGCGCGCGCACACAGATGCGCCAAAAACAATACCTTCCATTTCATGGAGGTAAAAAAACATTTCACGTAAGGCCACGCCGACTTAAGTTTATGTATGACATCCGCGCGCGCATTGATTTTCGGCTGTTCTAAAAAAAAGATCACGTCCCCCGAGGCTCTGGCCTGTCTCCAGGCCTGGGTAGTCCATGGAAGGTAGCGACAATAGGGAGCCGGGCACCCAACCTACGCGAAGCTCCATGATTCAAGAACTCATAAGAACAGTGCCGATCCATACATTCCGCAAAAAGCCGGCTTGTCGTATACGTCTCTATGCTCTGCGGCAAATTCTCAATACTTGGGCTTTGTATTCCTGTGGTTTAGTAACATTTTTATTCGCCCGCGCGCACTAGTTTAGGGGTCTTCAGAGGATGTCATCCATAAAATTAAGTCGGTGTGGCCTAATCATACAACTGACATTTAGAGTTAGAACCTTTGAACCAAAACAAAGTTTTCCCGCCTGGAGCTCTCGACCAGTCACCTTGGTCTTCTTCAGTAGACTGATCCAGTGAGACTTGTCATGTGGATTCCGAAGTGTGACTACGACGGGGGCCGACATCGCCTAATTTTGACCCAGTGTTTACGTCATACCTCAAAGAAGTCACGTGATAAGCATAACTAAGTCAGTCTACTAAAGGAAGACCAGAGTGACTGATCAAATGCTCCAGGCGAGAGAACTTTCTGATCTAAATGTCAATGAAAACGTTAGGGCGCTCTTTATACCGACGCGTGAAATGTAAAGATACATATACAACAATTGCATTGACTAATTATAAGTTGACATCCACATACTTGGCTGACAGGGGAATCTAAACTCTCCGGCACTGCCCCAACCTGTTGAGTACCCGAAGTACGCAATACCGAGCGGGTTAGGGTCCCGCCACTGCATGAACGGACTGCTTTCTCCATCGCGACCGGCAGCGATGGTTCCATCTGCCGCCCAGGAGATCCAAAAGCCTCTGAACTCATCAGATGACAAAATATCTAAAAAAAAATATTAAAGCTTATAATTGCATGATGCCTGAAAACACATTTGTTTTGACACAGACGCCACGACTAAAATGAGAAGACTATTTTCCTAGTTGTATATGACTGTGTGGGCACAGTTTATGAGTAAGGTTTCCAGAGCATGTAGACTTGCGTGCGTACAACCAGTCTGAGTTGGTAACATATAGGAAGAAACGCGTACCTTGAGTTGATACTGTTACTTCATTATCGCCGTCCGGTGCACGACGAATAACAGACTGTGTGTTGTTCCAACCACCGATGACGATCTCATACGTGTCATTGATTTCAGCTGCTTGTGACGACAAGGCGATGTGTACGTCATTTCCGGCCATGACACTGAAGGTCAAAGGAGATGACACAGGAAGAGCGATGTCCCACTGGTAATTAGTTTCATTACCAGTGCTTCTAGAATCTTCACATCCTGATGAAAAAAAATCAAGAGCCGTGTAAAATATTTATCATATAGAGACTGTAAATATGATTGTATTTTGTGTAACGGCTTTTAAAGCTTATGAGATTGTCTCTATTGTCCTCATAAATGTACGCTCAACAAAGCTTCATACAGCCTTCATTAGTCTACTTACCGCTGCTATTCGTGACTTGTCCGTAGAGTAGAAATGTGTCCTGTCTCCAGTTGATGATGTTCCCCTCTGCCATGCCGCTGCTGGCCGCTCCGATCTGCGCCTCAGTCAGCACCCGGTCCCACACGTTCAGGAGAGAGATTTCTCCGGTAAAGGCCATAGAAGTGTCGAAACTCCCGCCGATACTATCCTGTTTCTGGCCTAGAATCCAGACTCCTCCCGCCGGAATGCTTGTCCCTTGTGCTAGCCCCGATCCGGAGGCGATCACTGTCCCGTCCGCGTAAAACTTCCAGTCTCCCGCTGTACTGGACCACGTGGTGCACAGGAAGCGTGGATACGAGACGATAAGTTCTACCTCGTTAGTAGTTTGGTCATTTACACAAATCTGTGTGGAAATATGAATGACAAAATTGTTATGCCTTAAACAGGCCCAGTGTGGACGCAGCTGATGTGTGTTTGTGTTTTTGTCTTTCTGTAGACAGCATAACTTTTTAGAAGCTTCAGATGGATTATTATAATATTCCCAACTTCTAGGTTCAAAAATGTGTCAGCAAAACAACTTTTGAGGCAAGTTAGTTCATAGGTATCCTAGAGAATTTCTTTGCTACATACACCGGTGTTGTTTTAATCATCGGCTAATATTTACAATGTGGGTGCCGAGGGCTAACAACGTGCATTCAATCAGCCATTTTGTCGGCCCGTAAATACCAAAGTACTTTTCTTTGTTATCAGAAAACAGGCAGCAAAATCTTGCCATGGTACGCTGTAGAAAGATACAAACAAACACAAACAATACATTGTTGGTACTCCCCTTACCCTAAACTTCCCCGTACTTTGTCCGATCAGTTTAAATGCATTGGCTGACATTTCATAGCTGACGGGAGTACCAAAAATGGCGTCGTCACTGCGCAGTTGCAGACATGTTGTTATCTCGGTCAGTGGTTGACTGAGGGATGCTGGGTGCCTGGCGTAGTTCGCTGGAGACTTGGGTGAGGAGAAGGTCATCACTTCTGCGGTCTGTCGAGGATAGGCTGGGAGAACAGAGACATATTATATTGTAATGCCGTTCCTGGGCCGAGATAAGGTTTGATTAAGACGTGCCCGTAAGTGTGATAACTAGCAGTATCACACGGGGTACTGTTTGGCTACCCAATATAAGTACGACACGTTTCTCTCTCAGTCAGCTCAGAACCTTCACAACACGAAATAAAAGTACTTAATAACGAACAGGACTACTTCTTGAGAAGTGTGAAAACGGCTATCAACATTATACATCAACCACTGAACGCGACGGGGGCCGACATAGTTTACCAGATACCTTTGACCCAGTGTTGACGCCACGTGACACATTTCAGTGGGTCAGTCTATTAAACAAGAAGGGGACTCGTCTAAAGCTCTAGGTGTCTAAGAACTTTTATTATAGTAAAAAAAAAACTTCAATATTTACCCAAATACCCGTACAATTGGATCTCGGCCACGTACGGCTCGAGGCCGTGTGACGTTTGCGTGATGTCCACTCGCCAGTAGCGACTCATTGCCACAAACCCTGTAAACGCCTTCAACTGCCTCCCCGCCAAACCGGAAAAGGAAATGACGTCGGTCCAACTTCCTGTTGTGTCCAGCGCTGTCATGATGGTGAAGGCGGCAATGTGATGAGTGGCTGCGTCATCTTCCTCGTAGCCAATCACGCGGATCTTGGACACCCAATAGTATTCTTGCAAATCAAAAGTAATGAAGTATTGGTTGTCAGTCACGCCTGTTGGGTGCCAGTAGGTGGAGAGGTTCCCGTCCCGCGTCTTATAGGCGTCATAAACAATACTGCCGTCATCGTGGGGGGTCCCAGTTGAGTTGATCACTGAGTAGAAGTCCAACGTTAGCCACCCTGCATCTTTTCCTTATTAATAAGGAGAAACAAGTGACGGTTACGGCACCAGGTTATGTATAACGACCAGACGGCTAAAGTAACGAAAGGCTTCAGAGTCTGTAAATCATTACTGGAGTGCATAAAGACAAGCCGAGAACTCCATAATTAAACTATTAAATGCTGTAAGCAGAGATGTGCAATGTACAAAATGTCGTTTATGTCTGCCTTATGGGTGAGGTTACTATCTGAAAATGTCTTGAGTCACTGGTATTTACGATCATTTTAATCAAAAAGGCCTTACTTTGTTTCTTTGAATAACTTTTCAATTCAATCTAGCATGAATCATATCCACTTGACACATCTTTTTTCGGAAATGTATCAATTTTCAATACAATCAATCAATCAATCGATCAAATTTTTTTATCTTCAACCGACTTCGCAGGACCAGGCTGATTTTGTCAATTGTAACATTCCTTTAAAATATTATACATCAATTATAAAATCGTTAATGGTACATCAATACGTAAAGACCGTCCTGCTTTTAAAAAATAAGGTGTGCATGTACAATAATGAAACCCTGACGTGACATAAAAGGCAACAGTTTGTCAACAGTGTGCTTGGGTTACATTTAGCGTTTAGTACTGAGTACATCAGAGCTTCCGGGGAGGCATTCTGAATTATTACCTTGAGCGACGAACACTTCTACTTCACACAGTGTGAGATAATCGGTCCGGTTGATCAGCTGTACGGACACGTAACGGCCAGTGATTGGCTGAGCGCAGTCGACGGTGATGCTCCGATCCTCGGGTGGCTCGTCCAGCTGATTGGCCGTTCTTCCGCAGATGGAGTTCTTTGAAATGTCCGAATCCTCTCCAACTCGAACTTGGAACTCTTCAAGGCGCTCTCCTGTGGCATAACATAGAAAAAAATTGTTGAGAATATTAATTTGATAAAAGAAACACTTTATACTTATGGGTACACATTTATAATTATCATATATAATGATTTAATATTAAAGTAACAATGTATTAGTGACAAATAAAATGGTATATCAAATTTAACTCGCTGCATCATGCAAGTGAAGATATTCTCAGTTGTGTATCAACATCAGGGCCCATCACCCTTTATTCAAGCTGGTGTGTTATTCCGAAGCTGATTTCTGTGTCGTAAACGGTCGATGTCAATTGAAAAGGCCGATGCCATTTCGCTGAATGGTCAATGCCATATCTGAGCGTCCAAAAACGACTAAAAAGTAGTATATACTACAAAGAGCAATATTCTAATTGCAAATATAAGAGAGGGTCATGTAGAATCGTAAGTATTATTTGAAAAAAAAGCATAACCTCGGATTCTGACCTAGGTCCAAGAGTGTAGCTCCTAAACCCTAATCTGTACGCCACGAAACATCACGGTGTGGATGGGCCGTGCTAATAAACTTAAAGTTAGCCGTACTGCGAAATGGCACCACCGTTTCAAATGGAATCGACCGTTTACGAGACGGAAATTAGCTACGCCGAAGGAAGGTTGTGCCGGCTATACCGATACATATACATATACTCAACCGCGACGGGGGCCGGTATCGTCTACTAATTACCTAACCCAGTATTAACGTCACTTTCAGAAACTCCACATGACAAGTCTTACTGGATCTATCTACTGAGGAAGGCCGGAGTGACTGCTGGTCGGCATCTCTAGGTGATATAATCTCTTTGTGTTGGATCAACCGTTTAAACTTTATAAGCATGTAACGCGTAATCGAATTGACCAACATCAAATTCACTGCAATAAGAAAAATGCACTGCATCCGTACCATATCCGTTTCTCCTGTTCAGGAGACGAACTCTTTCGATGATGTAACTTCCGCCCAAATCCAACTTCCACCACGGCTCAAAGTTGAGTTGTGTATGTGTGCACTGGTTAATTGGTCCTGTGTATCCATCCACGGCTCTTGCTGCGAGCGCGTGGTCACCATAATCACTACTCTGTGTCGCAGGCTTTCCCAAAGCGATGCTGCTACCTAGTGATATTGAATAAAACAAGGAAAGCTTTTTAAAAAAGCTGACGGGGTGCATATTGATATTTTCTTTAGTTTAACCCTAAAGAGAACACCTAGGGTCCGCACGGACCCCAGCACTATATATTCTGTAATATCTTTTTTGTTTCTAAAGATTTTTTTCTGAAATTTTAGGTAATTGTCACCCACAAAGTTGTCCCTCAATACAGTGCAGAAAACTCCGTTTTCCCGATTTCTAAAAAAAAATTCTATCTGATTTTCTTTTGGGGTCCGCGCGGACCCCAGCCGGCTTTCCATCGTAATGGATACATTGACGTTCTTATACATAACCTTATTTCCGTTTTTGTATGTTTGTTGCACTTATAATACGGCTACCACATTTTCATAGAATGGTGTAGTTATAGAATTAAATTTTAACAACTTTGGTGTAACTATGACGTCATATGATGTCAGAGCTAAAAATATGGTCCGCCATATTGGATTTTGACCAATGGCGTCATCAAATTAGCATATTCTATGAATATTACATAATTTAACTTATCTTTAATTATGTAAGATGTTATTAATGCTAGAAAGGAAGTGTACTTTGACATAAAACCCTTATTTTTTATGTTTAACCAAAATTACTGATGTTTAAAAAAACTGCCTATCAGAAACCCGTTGCAATGGCAACATACAAAAAAATAATTAACTTACTAGTATTAAACTAATATGAACTTTTTCCCAGATACATTTTAGAAAAGGTCACCAAATTTGATGCTTCTGGCGCAAGCCGTTCAGGCGCTATCTGAGATTAAAGTTGGGCCTGAAAAGCCCCTTCGGTCTGAATAAGGCTTAAAAATTGGGTATTTCTTCTTTTCTTCACCAAAAAATACGAAAAGTTGAAAATGCATGATTTTTGTACATAATGTGGACATGGAGGTTCACACATCACTTCGCAAAACAATTAAGCTGGTAGCATGTTGATAATTTCTAAAATTAGCAAAAAACTGTTCTAGGGTCCGCGCGGACCCCAGGAGTACAGATTAATCAGTCCGGGAATGTGTTCTCTTGAGGGTTAAGAGCAGATACAAAATTTCCCAGTGATAGCAGTGACTTAATGCACTGCGCTACTTCTATGTATATGACAATATATACGTGAATCAGTGTTGCAGTCATCGTATTTAAGTGCCGTCAATCAACCTGTCACCCCTACTCCCCAATGGTATAGCTGAAGGCTATCCAATCCATATGCAAATGATCCAACTCCATCAATCTAATAGGTTTGTGCATGGCCCAGGAACTTACCAACCAAGCACCCAACCTACCTACCTACCTACTTACCATAAAACCGGGCAAAAAGCCGGGGCAAAAAAGTTTTACCACAGAGTGTTACTGAACACTAGTAGTAACTTCCGTTCTTATACTAACATTTTAAAACAACAGCGCGCATGGTCTTGATTCCCGATCTGGTGATAATTCTACGTTTTGATGTTGTGCCATTTCTTAAAATTACTTTGACCATGCCTTGTACGTGTGTGTGTGTGTGTGCAAAACCAGATGGGGAAGCGGGAGGTCGAGTAATTTGCCATAGATTTTACCACTTACTACCAGTATTTTTTCTCTGAGTGACTACCAACCAAATACCCCTTTAGGTCAGTTCATTTTAAGTTATCTATTTGGCGGAAAGATCTGGTAGAGAAATCTAGTGCTAACGTGTTTTCATTTTCAAATCTTATAATAGTTCAAACACGGATGGCTAACCTGTACACAGAGCTGCTGCGTGTTCTATCTGGCTCTGGTTCAAGGCAACGTCATAAATCTGTACACAGGAAACGCTTCCGTTGAAGGAATCGGACCCCACGGCACCGATGCGGGCAGCGTGGTTGGTCCCGAGCTGGTACACGCCGATGTCGGTACTGCTGATCTCCAGACCCTCGTACCAAAGCTTCAGGATGCCTGAGTTGTAGTCGTACGTCATGCCAACGGAGTTCCACTGGTCTGGTTTGAGGCACCGCGTCTGCGAGGTCTGACTGGTGGTTGCATTTCTGCTAAAAAGGCTTAAAAGGCGAGAAAAAAAGCAAGGTAATTAACGCAGATGAATTTTTCACTTTAAACAATTATAATATGGTCTTACCATGACCTCATTCTATTTTTTGTTACCAGATTTGCATTTTTCTTTCTCAACCTCTTCTCCATCCTCCCCTTCACCATAACGTCTCTCCATACTTTCTTCGCTATTCAGGTCATCTGCAGCCTATACCTTCGCTGTCTTATCATTTATACTCAACACTCAAGTCGTCATTCCGTAAAGTACGTATTGTGGTAAGATGTTTGGCAGTTGCCTTACGAGGAAAACAAGATGCATAATCGACATATCACACCTTTATCCACAGTATTAATAAGTTGGCGATTACCTTGGCCGTAACTGCCAATTATGTCACGCTCACTTGCCCATACCTGGCGTGTAAGAAGTACGTGGAGTCTTGCCACAAGTGGACGCCGCTTGAGTTGTCTCCGTAATGTAGTAAGGGCCCAGACTGTCCAGTCGGGTACACGGAGGCCAGGATGGTGAGAGAGTAGCGAGTGTCCAGTGTCCTGTCGTCTGGGATCTCTATGTAGGAGGTACTGTTGCCGGACAAGACGTAGGAACCTTCGGGCTCACCGTACACACCGGTACCAAGAGCCACGCCCTCACCGGTGGCGTCATTTCCGTTTCCGCTCGTGTCCGTCAGACCGTACTGCTCAGTGAGACGCCACAGACCAACCGGCTGCCCAGGTGCTAGGAAAGCATTTAAAGATAGATACAAGTATTATACTTCCTCAGGCGAGCACCAACGCTTGAGTATGTCCATTGGTCCCCGTTGAAAAAAAAATCTTTACAATTACATTAATAAAAGCGTATTCACTTATAGTGTATTTTAATTTAAAATATTTTCGCTGAATCTTGTTTAAACTAGTAGTAAGTAAGAAACTGTCCTTTTCTGCTCTGTACATTACCATGGTAAGAAGCCCTAGGACTGAGAGAACCGCGTGCACACCTTGTCGGAAACCTCGTCGTCATAATGCGTATGTACGTAATGGCTTGGTCCTTGAAGCCCCGATCACATCTCACGACCTCCTTCCAAGATTGGTTGAAGGTCGTGACGTGCTTCCCTTTTTACCTCCGGGGAAGGAGATATCCTTCCGCGAGGAGGTTTTACTATGGTTCCAAACATTTCTGTCAGCAGCTGTTTCTCGCAATCGGCTGGACGGATTTGTCTGTGGTTCGGTATACGTATTGCTATTGGGCTGCAGATGATGCAGAACGTTTTTGTTTAATTGCATATGTGTTTATGGGCGTCGAAATAAAAGGTTTTTAAGTGCTCCGGACACCCCCGCCATGCTGAAAATGGTAATTACCATGTTGTTAAGGAATGGGGCGGTTGCAGTTTTGGGTGTTAGCATTCAAAAGGGGTCAAACAGAGGGGTGTCTGGTTCCGATAAAAATTTTGGGTGACGGCGCAGCAATGACGGCGCGGGATGACGGCGGGGGTAATGGCGCGGGTGACGGTGCAGGCTGTCAGACTGATACGTTGATCAACAGTCCATACCTAACCAACCGTCAGTAGCCATCAAACACATACAAACATATTACGCACATAACTTTCATTCTATACACAAACAAATAACCTAAACCAATAGAACACAAAAAAACCCGGAGGTTTGAAATCTACGATTTCCCTTGTTTCCAATCTCAAAATAGTTTAAACATAATACTAATTATTTCTATTCTATATCATTAAGGTTTTCCTTTAAACGATTTTTTGCTACACAGATTCCCATTTCAATCTTACGATGATTCAAAGTTCTTTGTCTCACCTCTACAAAGTCGTCCGGCATGTTCTATCTCGCTCTGGTTCAAGGCAACGTCATAAATCTGTACACAGGAAACGCTTCCGTTGAAGGAATCGGACCCCACGGCACCGATGCGGACAGCGTGGTTGGTCCCGAGCTGGTACACGCCGATGTCTGTACTGCTGATCTCCAGACCTTCGGACCAAAGCTTCAGGATGCCTGAGTTGTAGTCGTACGTCAAGCCAACGGAGTTCCACTGGTTAAGTGTGAGATACTGCGCTTGTGTGGTCTGATTGATGGTTGCATTTCTGCTAAAAAGCCTTGAAATGTGAGAAAAAACAAGGTGATTAAAGCAGGTGCATTTTTTTTATTTTTATTATCATTATTACCTCCATGAAAAATGTAGGTATTGTTTTTGGCGTGTCTGTCTGTCTGTATGTATGTATGTATGTATGTCTGTGTGTCTGTCTGTGTTTCCGCAACTTTGTGGTCAGCATAACTTCAGAACGCCTTTATGGATTATGATGATATTTGGTATGTTGGTTAGTCTTAGGAAGACAAACGTCAAGGTCAAATATGGGCCTCCTGGTGGATGACCTTGGTACTGCAGGAGAACTTCCGGTTTTTGTATCTTTTGTCCTGAACATGCTTTGGTCTTGATGTTTTGGTGACAGATTGCTTTTCCTGTCAGGAATAAGTGGTGTGAGTTTGGTCCCCCTAGCAGCTTGTTTTGGAACTGCAGGGCACTTTCTGGCGAAATGTTTAAAAGCCAATAAGTCCAGATAGGAACAACATATTTTTATAATTTTTGGTGTGTAGGTAGCTAAGAGAGAGATGTACATGATTAAATGCAAATTATGCAAATGAGGACTTTATTTGCATAAATAATGAGGAAATTCTATGATTACAGTGTTTTACATTATACTACTTACATACATGTTATGTATGTAAGCTATGGCAGGCAGAACATCAACAGATACTAATTATGCAAATGATGACCTAATTTGCATACTTTATGCAAACATTCTATGATTTTTTAATGGTGAATAATGGGAATGTCATACTTTGGACATCTGTAAGTTAACATACTTTACGATGCATATATCATGTTAATGCGGAGGTAATTTGCATAATTAAAGAGGAAATTTACATTTACATATCAAGCCCATATTTCATGGAGGTATGAAGTCTCGGAATTCTTGTTTTGCTTTAGAGTCAATTCCGCGTTACCGTGTTTTTTTTCTCCATGTTTCTAGTAATTTTGAATTATTTAGAAGAAAAGAATACAAGAGTTCTAAATTTTTCGAAAATTCTAAAATGAAAATTTGAACATATTTGAATTCATTATATATTTCTGAAACATTTTGAAATTGACTGTACAGAGATCTCTTTATTTAGAATAAATTTGAACTACCCATGTGTTTCTTTCACTATTCGAAATATTTAGAAATATTTCAAACAAATAACCAAATGGTAGATGTGTAGAATTGCCCTGATAAAAGAAGGTGCTAATCCTACTCTTCTGTATTCTTCTGTATATTTTTAGATCTCACTGCTGGACACTGGTGGCTCTTTTGTTGTAAAGCATCAATGCATGACGCCCAGGCAGTCTACCCTGGGGTATCATCACAGGGATGTGTGAATTACTTCCTTCCCATCTCACTGACCTATTTACAAAATGTTAGAAATAATTCGAAACAATGGTAAAAAAATTATAGAGTGTTGTTAGAAATATTTAGAAACTTTTGGAAATGTCATAATCCACATGTTTTCCCATCCCTTACCCCATAGCGCCTCTCCATACTTTTTTCCCTAGTCAGCTCATCTGCAGCCTTTACCCGCGCTGCCATATTATTTATACACAGCACTTCAATAGTCATTTTGTCAAATGTGAGAGGTGATGGGAGGTTTTGCCAGTTGCCTTAGGAGAATACAAAAGCTAAATAATCGGCAAATCACCGATGTTTCAACAATATATCTACTTGATGGTTACCTCGGCCTTAACTGCTAATTATGTCACGCTCACTTGCCCATACCTGGCGTTTAAGAAGTACGTGGAGTCTTGCCACATGTGGACGCCGCTTGAGTTGTCTCCGTAATGTAGTAAGGGCCCAGACTGTCCAGTCGGGTACACGGAGGCCAGGATAGTGAGAGAGTAGCGGGTGTCCAGTGTCCTGTCGTCTGGGATCTCTATGTAGGAGGTGCTGTTGCCAGACAAGACGTAGGAACCTTCGGGCTCACCGTACATTCCGGTACCAAGAGCCACGCCCTCACCTGTGGCGTCATTTCCGTTTCCGCTAATGTCTGTCAGACCGTACAGCTTATTGAGACGCCACAAACCGACCGGCTGTGCAGCTGCTAGGAAACCGTGAAGATAGATACGAGTATTATACTTCCTCAGACGTGCATCATATGTCTGATTAATATGTTTATTGTTCCCAGTTTAAAAGAAACAATGATAACAGCGTATTTAATTTATTCAGTGTATTCAAATTTAGATTTTTTTTATCCAGGCGCAAACCTGTAGTAGATTAAACCTACAAATTGCAATTTCATTGGCTTCAGAACTAAGGGAACGATGCGAAGACCCAATCGTTGAGTACTTTGTCTGAATACATTTAGGCCACGCTTACTGTTACATACGAATCGAAACGATTTTAAGTTGAATTAAAGTCAAATGAGATCCCAACGGCTGCCGACTTCGTGGTTGGTGTTATGCTCATTTACTAGTGTTTGGGTATGTTTTCGCGGGCCGAATATGTGTATATTTTTTGTATGATGGACCTTTCTTGGACAATATCATTGTTTAATTAATAGCACGTTTCCGCACTTTTTGACAGGTAATAGTGTTTAATTGCTACCTTGATTAACTGCTTTTTGCTGTATCATACTGCCTGGATGATATGTCTAGCCTTTATCGACGTATTATTGCTATCATTAAACCACGGGTAAATTTAAATTACTGACCGGTACATTTTCTTGCTGCATCCCTGATCTGATCGCCGTTTAAAGGGATGTTGTAAATCTGTATACAGGCGATTCGTCCCTCAAAAGGCCGGGGGTCCCCGTGTAGGTATCCCACCCGGATGTCGTACTGAGTCTCTATCTCGAACGTGCCGACGTCAAGACTTCCTATTTCTATCCCGTCGTGCCAAGCCTTGACCTTTCCGGTAGGGTAGCTGTACGTCGCGCCGACGAAGTTCCACTGGTTCAGATTCAGTTTGGCCGGGTATATGGAATCCGTCAAATCGTGGTTACGGGTCACCATTCTAGCAGGAAAGCAAATGGAAGCATAAACTCATAGGTTCATTCATAACACACGTTTGTTCATGTAATACTTAGAAGATCCTAATATGAATTGTGCTATATGTAATTATTATGTGATGACTTCATGAAAAAAGAGGCAAAATTTTTGATATACATGTTATTCTAAAATTTACTATAAAGTATTAGGTAAAAGCATTAAATGTAAGAAATGCTAGACAAGTACAAAGTACAAGGTAATGTTTGCTTGTCAGCTTGCATCCATATAGCAATATTTATTTTGCTCATATC
>NW_017803713.1:794377-794946 GCF_001625305.1 Branchiostoma belcheri | reverse complement strand
GTTTCACCACACAGATATTGATGAATGCACCGTGAAGCCTTGTCAACATGGACGCTGCAAGAACAAAGATGGCGGATATAAATGTACCTGCTCACCTGGATGGACTGGACAGAACTGTCAGGAAGGTGAGCTTCCCCTATTGTATTGTATTGTATTGTACTGTACTGTACTGTATTGTATTGTATTGTGTTGTATTGTATTGTATGAAAACATTCTGTCTTTGAGCTACAGCATGGTTTTAATTATTACCTCCATGAAAAATGGAGGTATTGTTTTTGGCATGTCTGTCTGTCTGTCTGTCTGTCTGTCTGTCTGTCTGTGTTTCCGCAACTTTGTGGTCAGCATAACTTCAGAACGCCTTTATGGATTATGATGATATTTGGTATGTTGGTAAGTCTTAGGAAGACAAACGTCAAGGTCAAATATGGGCCTCCTGGTGGATGACCTTGGTACTGCAGCAGAACTTCCCATTTTTGTATCTTTTGTCCTGAACATGCTATGGTCTTGATGTTTTGGTGACAGATAGCTTATCCTGTCAGGAATAAGTGGTGTGAGTTTGGTCCCCCTAG
>NW_017803713.1:788108-791206 GCF_001625305.1 Branchiostoma belcheri | reverse complement strand
CTTGAACCTTATTTAATAACCAGATTCATTGACGTTCTACATGGTATTTTTGACATTGTAATAAAAACGTAAACGTTCACAAACTTTAGGGGAGTTTTAAATAGAAATTGTTTACTTACGATCGTGTCTCCGTTTGAATCTTTATACCACATTTCGTCCCCGCTAGAGTTGCCGTACGACACGCTATATGACGTCACCCAGTTGTTAGCTGCAGCTGATTGCCGTCCCTGGGTCCTGATGACGCCGACGGATGACCTCTGGCCAAGGTCAAACATCAGCCACTGATTGGCGTTACTTTGGGCGGCTGCCCACGCTCCGGCAAGCGTATTGGCAACTTCCTTGAAGTTCAGACGCGCGTTGGTTGGTGCGTGGTCCCCGGACCCCCACTCCGATGAGGCAGTAATGGTAGCTATTGCAACAGGAAAACAAGGAGAAACAATTAAAATGTATTATAAACAGCGAAACCTACGCAAGTTGCCCTACCGGCGGAAAATTCATCCTACGCCTATACCTTGCCAATCGCGACACTCCAACCCAAATTCCTACATGGCATTTCACGAAGACTGCTACAGATATTCCTTTCTTTTTCACAGACTGTCTGGGATTGGAACATGCTTCCTAGGGCCATTACGGAAGTAACATAACCTGGCAACTACATGAAACCCGTACTCTTGCACCTGAGGAAACAATAACGAATGCAGCGCACTCCCCCTCTGGCAGCTTGTAGAATGGCAATCACTCGTGATCTTTATTTGCAATCGAATACAGATTCATGTACAGATACATAGTAATGCACAAATACAGATTAATGTATAGATATACAGATACAGACTTTCCGAGTAGGATGACCATGTCAGTCCCTACACCTGAGTGAGGGTTACAGTTGACACGGTGGCCTTCGCATAAATTTGTTTAAGGTGGATAACAGGTTGCGAATCTTAGACCCACACACTTGGGCATCCGTCTTCCCAAGCGGATCCATATCGAGGGAGACGTGCTGGTTCCGGCTGGGATGCTTGCAGCGAGCTGCCGGATGACTTGGTTACGCTCAAGGTTCGCATTGACTACGCCAGCCCGCCTGTCATAGCTCTCGTCCGCCAGCTGAAGACAACTGCCGTTGGAGACTTGTCCCTCTAATTAAGCGCCAACATACGTGTTAAGTGCCTTTCCCAAGGGCACAACGTCGGTGCGCATTTTCGGACATGCCCCTGTGCTCCGACCCGGAATCGAACCAGGGTCTCCTTGTTGAGCGCCGAACGCTCTGTCCACTACGCCACATGACGCCAAAAGTTACGTCTTAAAATTTCACGCCGCGTGTTAAAAACTTTAAAACGCTGTGATAGCAATGTTCTTTCTTCACAACCATTTTTTTTCACGAGCCGACGTTTCAATGACCGTCTGTCATCTTCATCAGGGTAATTCTTTATTTAAATTCTAAATTATTTACGGAAGTCTATAAAACGCTGTATTAAAATTTCAACCGGCCAGGAGCCTGCATAGGAGGCTACCCTCTGCGTCTTTTACCCTAACATAGGGGTGTTATGTTGCACCGTATTTTCTCAAGATTAAAATCATCTGAATGGGAATTTTACCTATTCTCCCGGGTCTGTATATAGAAATGCGGTAACCACCGCCGCACATTTCTGCCGAGTTTCCGGAACACGGGGTGAAACATTCGGAGTCAGGTCTTATTGTTCCCAAGTTGGCGAAGTTGTTGTCAGTCCCGCAGTAGCACTCGCTTGCCACTTGCATGCCTAAAAATAAACACCCATGATAATTAACCCAAAATTTACTCTTAGGAAGAAACGTATTTATACTACAAGGCAAAAACGCAATGCAACACCAAAAAATTGTAAAAAAACAATTTTATGTATTTGACATCAAAACACCTGCCACTGTGAGAAAATGGATGTGGCTGGTTACAAGGAGACAGGATATTCATCTATTACGAGTGAATAACTGACTACATATACGTGTCTTAGGCCACAGCAAGTAAATTTAATGGATGGCATCCTCCCCAGACTCCAAATCTAATGCGAGCGAGCGAAAAAAAACAAGGCGGGCCGAAAAAAAAGGTTCCTGTAGTTTAAAATTTTGACTCAATCAGTGTACAGATGGTTTTGATTCAGTGGGAACATCACATATACACAGCCAGCATCACATATCAATGCATCAAAGTAAGAGTCTTTTCTTGTCTCCTTTCTTTATAGTTAATTGCCATCCACATTCTAGCATGGCAACAGACATCTTTGCCCATCTCCGGCATGTTGACCACTGTCAGAGAGGGCAACAAATTTTTTTTTTTTTTCCAAAATCAGGCGAAAATTAATGCGCGCGCGGATGTCATCCATAAAAATTACTTGCTGTGGCCTTACCAAAGTAGATGTATCCGTTTTTCTTGCAGTGTAGCCCGCAGAACTTGATGCTGTTGTCGCTTGTCGAGACCGCTTCCCAGGGGAACACGCGGGTCTCACCGTCCTCGTAGCACCCCATGTACTCCGCTATGAACAAAAAATAAGTTAAACGTTAGCATTATCATTAAATTTAACATTGCACCTCGGGCATATATGTTAACCATGATTAAATAGCGTGTGGTCATCAGTGAATGTTGAAATTGACCCGCCAACGGCTAAAAAAAGAAACATGACTGAGTGTGAAAACAATTACGAGACAAACATGGCTAATCGGCAACGGCAGAAAATACAATATGCTTCCGGAATTCCCATTTGCAAAATTTGGGGGGAGGGCGGGATCTAAGTACTAGATAACAATACCTGCTCGAACGGTCCCCGTGTGCAGTAGTAGAAGTACCAGCGCCAACGGAACAGTGTAGCGTTCGGACATGGCGCGTGTGACGATCCTCCTGAAATTTACAAAGATAGAAAATTTAGTATAACAATAGCCGTGAAAAAAAGGCCAATCTGCTTATGCAGTTACATTATTGCTATAAACATAGTACAGTAATCGCTATAAACATACATGTAGTCCAGTAATCGTATGCTGTACACACACACACACGCGCGCGCGCGCGCACGCATGCACACACACACACACACACACACACACACACACACACACACACACACACACACTATCGT
>NW_017803713.1:759414-788088 GCF_001625305.1 Branchiostoma belcheri | reverse complement strand
TTTATTATATATATATATATATATGTCTATATATATCTATCTATATATATATATATCTATATAAGATTTATATATTATATATAAACATGAGTTCGACAATCTCATACCTCCATGACATGTCTTTTGCTTTCGTAAATCTTATGCATGGTGATGACCACCTGTAAATGGTTTACATATACAATCCTGCTCATTAGCAAAATTTTTATTTGCTAATAATTCACATAGCCTCTACCTAGTAACATGCAACACACTGGTGAAATCCTTATCATTTGGCATGGACAACGTATGATGTTGTTGGTTATACAAATGTATGCAAGCACGACCTCTGAGATATCTTTGCCAACTCATGTTTGCCTTCCAAAGTAATTATACATTTTTCACTGCAAATATGCAAATTATATGAGGCCATTTACATATATTGTATCAGTTGATCATACTCTCCACCCAATGACATGGTTATCTTAACAAATAAGGCTATTCTACCGTTTCCTCATAGATTATGCAAATGGTCCTGATTTAAATAAATTATGTTTAGTGATACGTTGATGAAGATTAGACATCCAGGTAAACGATACTCGTAAGAAAATTCAAACTCTACTACTGGATCAGTGAACGGATTTATTTCCGGACGTTTCGAGTGACATCCATCACTCTTCTTCAGCGTCACAAATGAACAGAGAACCGATTCACTCTTATATACAAGTAACTAGAAAAACCGGTTAAACAACAAGGTCCGTAAGAAGCTTTATCATGTAAAAGAACGGTTCACTCAATGTACAGGAATTAGAACTAGAAAAACCTGTTCAACCACTCGACAAGAAGAACACTACCAACATCACCATCCCTTACATCGAAGGAGTATCGGAGAAACTGCGACGCATCCTCCAGGGCTTCAATATCGGCACCAACTTCAAACCCTATTCTACCCTAAGACAGAACCTGGTTCACCCCAAAGACCGCGTACAGAAAGGCATCAAGTCAGAGGTGATCTACAGACTCAAATGCGAGGAACCTAACTGCAATGACACCTACATCGGGGAAACCAGCCAACCCCTGAAGGAGAGATACAAACAACACTGCAGGGCTACAGCAAGCGGCTACTCTTCTGCTATCTACCATCACACCAAACACAACCAGGGACACTCTTTCAAGCTAGAAGCAACCGACATCCTCGACCGTGAACCACGCTGGTACGAGCGCGGAGTGAAGGGGGCCATCTATGAGCGCATCTACAACCCCACCCTGAACAGGAAGGGGGGACTGCGCATAGAACTCTCAAGCACATGGAATCCCGCCCTGCCACAGCCCAAGGGACAGTAACATTTCCTATGGTAATTCTTACCATAGGAACATTCCTTACATGACAAAGACTCTTACGGTTGTTGAACAGGTTTTTCTAGTTCTAATTCCTGTACATTGAGTGAACCGTTCTTTTACATGATAAAGCTTCCTACGGACCTTGTTGTTTAACCGGTTTTTCTAGTTACTTGTATATAGGAGTGAATCGGTTCTCTGTTCATTTGTGACGCTGAAGAAGAGTTATGGATGTCACTCGAAACGTCCGGAAATAAATCTGTTAACTGATCCAGTAGTAAAGTTTGAATTTTCTTACGAGTATGTTTAGTGATGTTAACCTTCACTGAACTTTCCAAGTATTAAATTCCCAGCAGTTACCACCATAAAATTGTACCAATTTGCCATTAAAAATGCAAATTTGATCTTCATTTACATAATCGACATCTGCCAATGATCTTGTCGTTCTCAATTACATATGTCTAAAGAGTTTTATAGCCCTAATATGAAATAAGCAAATCTATAGAATTTTCTCAATAATTATGCAAATTAGATCCTGCTTTGCATCATTGAAATCTAATCATGTCAAACATGAATTAAGCTACTTACATACCAAAAATCATGACGATCCACCAAACGGTTGTTCATCAGTTATCCACCCTCGAAGATTTTCAAAGAAAGTCCACGTGACTCACGTGGCTTCTTCCCGAGGACAAGAGCTACGTACCATCCAAAATTCACGACCCTAGCATGTCTAGATCGCGAGATATCAAAACCGGAAGTTGCGCTGCAGTACCAAGGAAAGCCACTAGGGGGACCAAAATCTAATAATTTCCAGTTTTCGTCACACCCTACCAACGCACCGAGTATAAAACCGATCCATCCAGGCGTTCTTGAGTTATCTTGTTGACCAACTGACAGACGGACGGACAGACGGACAGATAAACGCAACTGAAAAAAAAAATAATCTCCATGACAAGTCATGGAGGTAAAAATCACAAGACGTGGTGACGGCACATTCAAGTTTTTTTTTGGCGACGCCTCAGGGGCGGAGCCCTTAGTATAGTACTGCGATTGAATTGCCAGGAATTCTAAATATTCCACGCACGCATTCCCTAGGGAATTCATTTTTGGCAACACCTTTGCGGGNTCGTACTGAGTCTCTATCTCGAACGTGCCGACGTCAAGACTTCCTATTTCTATCCCGTCGTGCCAAGCCTTGACCTTTCCGGTAGGGTAGCTGTACGTCGCGCCGACGAAGTTCCACTGGTTCAGATTCAGTTTGGCCGGGTATATGGAATCCGTCAAATCGTGGTACGGGTCACCATTCTAGCAGGAAAGCAAATGGAAGCATAAACTCATAGGTTCATTCATAACACACGTTTGTTCATGTAATACTTAGAAGATCCTAATATGAATTGTGCTATATGTAATTATTATGTGATGACTTCATGAAAAAAGAGGCAAAATTTTTGATATACATGTTATTCTAAAATTTACTATAAAGTATTAGGTAAAAGCATTAAATGTAAGAAATGCTAGACAAGTACAAAGTACAAGGTAATGTTTGCTTGTCAGCTTGCATCCATATAGCAATATTTATTTTGCTCATATCATAGTATATGAGCTCATATCTCCACCAGCAGTTCGCAAAATATCAGGATATCAAGAAGTAGGCATTACACCCACCGTACAATGTTGGTCTCCTTTTTGTTATATTTATCTTTATTTTTCCCTATCTATAATCCTACGCTGAAACACAAATAGTTGAATCACCTATTGTTTTGTATTGTCTGTATGTCTACATGTAGGTTTTAGACCCTACGAAAGTCGTTTACTTTTTTTTTCATTAAAACATATAACAAGAAATACAGACACGATGGCGGCGTGCTCAAGTTAAACTAACTTATATTTAGCGCATATATTACAATTATATTACTTTTGTTGTGTCAATAAAGTATATATAATGTAACGCAAACGGTCTCTTTCCTTACAAACAATTTGTTTGTTTCTATTTGCCAAAAATGAACGCCGAATTCGTTGATTCTGTAGTTAACGATGGGCCCAGCTGTCCCTGTGGGGTACACGTAGGCCAGTATCGTTACCGAATAGCGGGTGTCCAGTATCCCGTTGTTGGGGATCTCGATGTAGGAGGTGCTGCTACCGGAAAAGCTGTACGCCCCTTCGCTCTCACCGTGTACACCGTTCCCAAGGGACACGCCCACACCGGTTGCGTCATTTCCGTATCCACTGACGTCACGCAGCTGGGTGTGCCTGTTTAGCGGCCAGAAGCCCACAGGAGCAACTGTGGATATAAAAATATGCAGCAAAGTTTATTATTATTTATTAAAAACCAAAACCCATGACAGCCTCACGGCTAAATTGTGAGGTTTGTACAACAGTCACTACAATGTTACACTTATTGTATTCAGAAATACCTTAAAATCGAAATTACTACTTACTACATTTAAAAATCATGATACTAAAATATGTAATACATTGTACATTTTTAAAAGCATTTTTGATTTACTACCTAACGTCGTTGACCAAAAACCAAGATGGCGACCCATATCAATAGATTAGGTACGTATACACAGTTTTTTTTTCTAAAAATTTTATTTTTAAACTTGCATTTGTTTAAAAAAAGTTCATATGAACGTCTTTAGTCTGTTTGCAATGTATTTTAGGCTTTATCCTAAAAAAACGTTTTTTTTCCACATTCAAGATTTTATGATCAAAGATGGCGGATAGCTTACATATGCCTGACGTCATTTTATGACGTCATCGGTGTTACTATGGGGCAACATAAGTCTAAGTACACCCTAATATTCTGTCATAAACACTTTTGGTGAAGTTATGTTGTATACCATTAAGTTTTCAGGGGAATAACCTATCTAGAGGTTTTTTGCCAATAAAATCGCATTAATGACATCATATTGACGTCATTTAACGTCATAAGGACATAAAAATTGTAGTTGCGATACTATTTTTACTAGTACACCATTGTTTAGAAAATTTGGTGGTCATACAATGTACCGTTCGCGAGTTCTGATGTGAGGGGCGAATGAGACCCCCCGCGTCCCACAAATGTCAAAAAAAGTTAAGGTAATGAATCCAGGCAGCATGCTAGCAGTCTTCTATGAATCCGCGTGTATTTTAATATTACCATCATCATAATAATATATATTCAAGAGGCACGATAAACAGTGATCTAGAGCGAAAGTGATGTCAGTACCTTCTCCGACGTCTGCCCTCATGGCGACCCACCCAGACCACGTGACGGGGTGAAACTTGACGTAACGGGCGTGAAAAGGTCCGCTGTACTCGGTCAACACGTGCGTAACCAGGCTGTCTCTGTCACTGTTACCCGTGAAAATCTGAGGAATCAATACAACATGGTCTTGATTCGGTCAACTTTCATTTGCAGAACCAAATGTTCATGAGTCCATGATTTAATACATATCATTTATTTTGTCAAACCCTTATTATCTAAGTATGCACCAGGTATGAAGCTAGTTTATGATATTACTTGTCATGTACGATGTCATATTGTCAGATTCAAAGGGCACGACCTTGAACTATAAGAGATTCATCACGTAAATGATTTTTTTTATTCAAACATTTATTAAAAAATGGTTACGACACACTCATGTTTTTTAAATTATTTTTATGTCGTCACCAACAAACAAAAAGGAACAACAAATTCAAATTTTTATGTATTTTTCCCAAGGGCACACTATTGGTGGAATGGTAGAATTAGAGCTCGGGGATGTTTGCTCTGTTCTTACGCCACACGACCCCACATAATTATCTGCGTCGTGACATTATGATGTGAGTTGGCGAAAACGGTTATAAAAGATACAACTAATGCATCATTTGTAGGATGCATGCTACTTTGACGCCTTTTTTTAAGCAGACCGTGTCAAAACCAACCATCGACGAGGGTTTCAGGCGGTAATTTTGATAACACGACATCTGAATGTTTTACGGCAAATGCACGACTATCTCAAGAATGCCTTACAATTAGAGAATTCAGATCGTACGACAACCCGGTCCTGTCGTTATACATGAATCATGATCGTACCACCAGAAACAGTATGCAGTCAAATCAATAATTGCAAACAGTATGAAATTAAATCAAATCCTTGAATCTTATTTAATAACCAGATTCATTGACGTTCTACATGGTATTTTTGACATTGTAATAAAAACGTAAACGTTCACAAACTTTAGGGGAGTTTTAAATAGAAATTGTTCACTTACGATCGTGTCTCCGTTTGAATCTTTATACCACATTTCGTCTCCGCTAGAGTTGCCGTACGACACGCTATATGACGTCACCCAGTTGTTAGCTGCAGCTGATTGCCGTCCCTGGGTCCTGATGACGCCGACGGATGACCTCTGGCCAAGGTCAAACATCAGCCACTGATTGGCGTTACTTTGGGCGGCTGCCCACGCTCCGGCAAGCGTATTGGTAACTTCCTTGAAGTTCAGACGCGCGTTGGTTGGTGCGTGGTCCCCGGACCCCCACTCCGATGAGGCAGTAATGGTAGCTATTGCAACAGGAAAACAAGGAGAAACAATTAAAATGTATTATAAACAGCGAAACCTACGCAAGTTGCCCTACCGGCGGAAAATTCATCCTACGCCTATACCTTGCCAATCGCGACACTCCAACCCAAATTCCTACAAGGCATCTCACGACGACTGCCACAGATATTCCTTTCTTTTTCACAGACTGCCACGGATTGGAACATGCTTCCTAAGGTCATTACAGAAATAACAGAACCTGGCAACTTCATGAAAACCGTACTCTTGCACCTGAGGAAACAATAACGAACGCAGCGCACTCCCCCTCTGCTAGCCGGTATCAGGATATTTCGGCACCTGGACACTTCGGTACCTTGATACTTCGGCACCATCTAGGACGGTTCGGCACCTGGCCCAGAATGGCTCGGTACCATGCCCATGACAGTTCGGCACCTGGCCCAGAATAGTTCGGCACCCAGCCGCCAGGACGGTTCGGCACCTGGACAGCCCGATACATTATGTGTTTATTTCTGTTTTATTTCACCAGGGTTGCCCACAGTGTTTTTTCACTGCTTTCCAGTGGGGCCCTGGATACATACAGTCACATGTACAAAATAATCAGGATACAATAAATAATAATACTGATAATGATAATAACGAAAGCAATAACGTAATGAAAAAGTATCAATGACAATAATGATGATGAAAAAAATGGTAATGAATAATAATAATAAACAAATAATAACAAAGCATTAATAGGAGTTATTGTCCAGTCCGTCCAGGTCGTAATGAGAGGTCAGAGGTCTGCCCAGCTTTCACATTTTGATTTGAAAACAGACATGGACGTACAAGTCTTTCTAGATTGTGGCAGACGATTCCAGAGGTCAGCACCTCTGTATGAGAACTTGCGCTTTCCACATTCAAGGCGTGCTAATGGCAGTTTCAGGGATAGATTCAAACTGTGTCTAGTTGCATATCTATGTCATTCAGAAACCCTCTGAAAACTATTGATGTACTCTGATAGTTCATTATTAACTGCCTTGTACATGGATTGTAATTAATGCAAGTTTCTCCGGGATGCTAAAGTTTTCCAGCCCAAGGCAGCTAACTCGTCATCCCCAACATGATGTGTATATGGCAAGGCAAGAATAAGTCTGGCTGCCCGGTTCTGAAGTTTTTGTAGTTTATCAGACAAACACTTTCCACAGTTGCCCCATATCACATCGCAGTAGTCCATTTAAGTACTACCATATAAACAACATGACTAGGGTGCGTTGCGGCAGACATGGAATAAGACGCCGCAAGACACCGAGTCTGGACGAGACAGCATTACATAACTTATCAATGTGAACTTGCAAATTTAAGCTGGGGTCAAGCCAAACGCCAAGGTACTTATAGCTGGAAACTACTTCCAGAGTGGTGCCAGAAAGGGTAGTTGACAGTTGCTCTGTATCTGACTGCAACCTGCGCGTAGTGCCGAAGAGCATGGCTTTGCATTTGTTAACATTCATGTTTCAATATTACGAAGGTCGGCATTAAGAGCATTGTTTACATCCGTAACAGTCTTGGATGCGTAGAAAAGTGCAGTATCATCTGCGTATAGTACAGCATACCCATGTGATATGTAATCAGGCAAGTCATTGATGTACAGTATGAATAGAAGTGGCCCGAGCACCGAACCTTGGGGTACTCCAACAGTAATTTCCAGAAAATCACTCTGGACTCCATTTACGACTGTAGTCTGTAGTCGACCAGTCAGATAAGAGTGGAACCATGTCAGTTCCTTATCTTGCACCCCAAACATTCTAAGCTTAGCTAAAAGGATCATATGGCATACCGTATCAAAAGCTTTCTTGAGATCAAGAAAGATTGCTCCGGTAAGGAGACCCCTCTCCATTTGGTGAATGTGAAACAGTTCTATAACGTTCTACCTAACATATTGGATTACTTCCTCACGCATTTTTTTTTTACATAATAAGTCGCTGGAAGTCATGGGATGACTCAGCTAGTTTTAAGCAACCAACAGCGGCATTCTGTCTTCGTGGTGCCGAACCTTCCTAAGCTTGGTGCCGAAGTGTCCAGGTGCCGAAGTGTCCAGATGCCGAAGTGGCCAGGTGCCGAAGTGTCCGGATGCCGAAGTGGCCGACATCCCTGCTAGCCTCCGTGGGCGAATGTCAACCTTCTCTCGGTGGCAGCTTGTAGAATGGCAATCACTCGTGATCTTTATTTGCAATCGAGTACAAATTCATGTATGGATACAGATTCATGTACAGATATACAGATACAGACTTTCCGAGTAGGATTACCGTGCCAGCCCTTACACCTGAGTGAGGGTTACAGTTGACACGGTGGCCTTCGCATGAATTTGTTTAAGGTGGATAACAGGTTGCGAACCTGAGACCCACACACTTGGGCATCCGTCTTCCCCAGCGGATCCTTATCGAGGGAGACGTGCTGGTTCCGGCTGGGATGCTTGCAGCGAGCTGCCGGATGACTTGGTTACGCTCAAGGTTCGCATTGACTACGCCAGCCCGCCTGTCATAGCTCTCGTCCGCCAGCTGAAGACAACTGCCGTTGGAGACTTGTCCCTCTAATTAAGCGCCAACATACGTGTTAAGTGCCTTTCCCAAGGGCACAACGTCGGTGCGCATTTTCGGACATGCCCCTGTGCTCCGACCCGGAATCGAACCAGGGTCTCCTTGAATTGTTGAGCGCCGAACGCTCTGTCCACTACGCCACATGACGCCAAAAGTTACGTCTTAAAATTTCACGCCGCGTGTTAAAAACTTTAAAACGCTGTGATAGCAATGTTCTTTCTTCACAACCATTTTTTTTCACGAGCCGACGTTTCAATGACCGTCTGTCATCTTCATCAGGGTAATTCTTTATTTAAATTCTAAATTATTTACGGAAGTCTATAAAACGCTGTATTAAAATTTCAACCGGCCACTAGCCTGCATAGGAGGCTACCCTCTGCGTCTTTTACCCCAACATAGGGGTGTTATGTTGCACCGTATTTTCTCAAGATTAAAATCATCTGAATGGGAATTTTACCTATTCTCCCTGGTCTGTATATAGAAATGCGGTAACCACCGCCGCACATTTCTGCCGAGTTTCCGGAACACGGGCTGATACATTCGGAGTCAGGCCTTGTTGTTCCCAAGTTGGCGAAGTTGTTGTCAGTCCCGCAGTAGCACTCGCTTGCCACTTGCATGCCTAAAAATAAACACCCATGATAATTAACCCAAAATTTACTCTTAGGAAGAAACGTATTTATACTACAAGGCAAAAACGCAATGCAACACCAAAAAAATTGTAAAAAAAAACTATTTTATGTATTTGACATCAAAACACCTGCCACTGTGAGAAAATGGATGTGGCGAGTACGAGTGAATAACTGACTACATATACGTGTCTTTGGCCACAGCAAGTAAATTTAATGGATGGCATCCTCTCCAGACTCCAAATCTAATGCGAGCGGGCGAAAAAAAAACAAGGCGGGCCGAAAAAAAAAGGTTCCTACAGTTTAATTTTTTTTTTAAATCAGTGTACAGATGGTTTTGATTCAGTGGGAACATCACATATACACAGCCAGCATCACATATCAATGCATCAAAGTAAGAGTCTTTTTTTGTCTCCTTTCTTTATAGTTAATTGCCATCCACATTCTAGCATGGCAACAGACATCTTTGCCCATCTCCGGCATGTTGACCACTGTCAGAGAGGGCAACAAAATTTCATTTTTTTTCCAAAATCAGGCGAAAATTAATGCGCGCGCGGATGTCATCCATCAAAATTACTTGCTGTGGCCTTACCAAAGTAGATGTATCCGTTTTTCTTGCAGTGTAGCCCGCAGAACTTGATGCTGTTGTCGCTTGTCGAGACCGCTTCCCAGGGGAACACGCGGGTCTCACCGTCCTCGTAGCACCCCATGTACTCCGCTATGAACAAAAAATAAGTTAAACGTTAGCATTATCATTAACATTAACATTGCACCTCGGGCATATATGTTAACCATGATTAAAAAGCGTGTGGTCATCAGTGAATGTTGAAATTGACCCGCCAACGGCTAAAAAAAAAGAAACATGACTGAGTGTTAAAACAATTAGGAGACATACATGGCTAATCGGCAACGGCAGAAAATACAATATGCTTCCGGAATTCCCATTTGCAAAATTTGGGGGGAGGGCGGGATCTAAGTACTAGATAACAATACCTGCTCGAACGGTCCCCGTGTGCAGTAGTAGAAGTACCAGCGCCAACGGAACAGTGTAGCGTTCGGACATGGCGCGTGTGACGATCCTCCTGAAATTTACAAAAGATAGAAAATTTAGTATAACAATAGCCGTGAAAAAAAGGCCAATCTGCTTATGCAGTTACATTATTGCTATAAACATAGTACAGTAATCGCTATAAACATACATACAAAAGGAACCGTCCTGGGGCCATTGCTCTTTCTCTTGTGAGGTTATTTGCCGATGACTGTCTATTGTATGTAGAGCTTTCTACACAGACCGACTCACAACTTCTCCAAAAAGACCTGAACACCCTGGAAGAATGGCAAAGCAAATGGCTCATGCAGTTTAATCCCGAAAAATGCTACATTATGCACATAACAAACAAACGAACACCACATGCAACTAGCTACCAGTTTTGTGGTCAGGCTTTAGCAACCACAAAAATCCATCCGTATCTGGGCGTCACGCTGACAAGCGGACTGAAGTGGGGTGCACATGTTAATAATATCACAACTAAGGCGAAACAGACATTGGGAGTGATTAAACGTAATCTGTGGTCATGTCCAACGAGAGTAAAATCACTTGCATACACGTCACTTGTAAGACCGAACCTAGAATACGCTGCGACAGTATGGGATCCATATACAAAGAAAGACAAAGACAAATTGGAAAGGGTACAGAATCAAGCTGCAAGATTCTGTATGAACAACTATGTAAGAGGTGCTAGCGTCACGGAAATGAAAAGAAACCTACAGTGGACCTCACTTGAAGACAGAAGAAAGATGTCTAGACTATGCATGATGTACAAAATGACTAATAAACTGGTGGGGACGTCCCAACTACTATAAGTACCTAATACAAGCCCAGAAGAGAACAAGAAATAGCCACGCATTCAAGTACCAGAGTTATCAACCAAGGATTAAGGTGTTCAAGAATTCATTCTTTCCTAGAACTATCGCAGAGTGGAACTCACTGTCACCAAGTACAGTAGGGGCACTGTCAATAGATAGCTTTAAACAATGTCTAGAGCTAGAAGTTCAAGGGTTAGGTGTAACAAGTCGATCGGTGTAATATAGCCAGCTGCCGCCGCGCCGCGTGCCTGCGAAGCTGGTGGGTTACGCCGAAAGGCGGTTATACCGGCTACACAGATACAGATACATGTAGTATATATAAACATGAGTTCGACAATCTTATACCTCCATGACATGTCTTTTGCTTTCGTAAATCTTATGCATGGTGATGACCACCTGTAAATGGTTTACATATACAATCCTGCTCATTAGCAAAATTTTTATTTGCTAATAATTCACATAGCCTCTACCTAGTAGCATGCAACACACTGGTGAAATCCTTATCATTTGGCATGGACAACGTATGATGTTGTTGGTTATACAAATGTATGCAAGCACGACCTCTGAGATATCTTTGCCAACTCATGTTTGCCTTCCAAAGTGATTATACATTTTTCACTGCAAATATGCAAATTATATGAGGCCATTTACATATATTGTATCAGTTGATCATACTCTCCACCCAATGGCATGGTTATCTTAACAAATAAGGCTATTCTACCGTTTCCTCATAGATTATGCAAATTGTCCTGATTTTAATAAATTATGTTTAGTGATGTTAACCTTCACTGAACTTTTCAAGTATTAAATTCCCAGCAGTTACCACCATAAAATTGTACCAATTTGCCATTTAAAATGCAAATTTGATCTTCATTTACATAATCGACATCTGCCAATGATCTTGTCGTTCTCAATTACATATGTCTAAAGAGTTTTATAGCCCTAATATGAAATAAGCAAATCTATACAATTTCCTCTATAATTATGCAAATTAGATCCTGCTTTGCATCATTGAAATTTAATCATGTCAAACATGAATTAAGCTACTTACATACCAAAAATCATGACGATCCACCAAACGGTTGTTCATCAGTTATCCACCCTCGAAGATTTTCAAAGAAAGTCCACGTGACTCACGTGACTTCTTCCTGAGGACAAGAGCTACGTACCATCCAAAATTCAGGACCCTAGCATGTCTAGATCGCGAGATATCAAAACCGGAAGTTGCGCTGCAGTACCAAGGAAAGCCACTAGGGGGACCAAAATCTAATAATTTCCAGTTTTCGTCACACCCTACCAACGCATCGAGTATGAAACCGATCCATCCAGGCGTTCTTGAGTTATCTTGTTGACCAACTGACAGACGGACGGACAGACGGACAGATAAACGCAACTGAAAAAAATATAACCTCCATAACAAGTCATGGAGGTAAAAATCACAAGACGTGGTGACGGCACATTCAAGTTTTTTTTTTTTCAACCTATATTCATTAATGTTGCCCCCGCCAACATACATGGCCAATACAATACTCATTTTCAGCTGAGTGTCGTCTATCTAGAATGCCTTTCCGAAGGGAACATAGTCGACAACATGTCGGGACTCGAACCCGGTACCTCTTCGCCGTGTGGTGTAGCGGCAGTGCTCTCTCTCCAGTCCCCCCTTTTTTCTTCCTGATCATTGACACCATTTTGACAGAAATTGGTACGTTTAGGCCACCTTAGCAAACTATTCTGGTGAATTTCGAAGGTCCAGCTCATCCTAGACTCGGTAATGTATTGCCATTGCTTAGTTACAACATAAAAGGAAACATACATTACACAGCAAACCTCAACCCATTTCATTATCTGTCATTTCTCTATCCACATTAGTACATTTCCTTCCATGTGATCTTATCGTAGTACTGTCACGTCAGTTGCATCTGGTAAATGTATGTAACCAGAATTACCACATAAAAGGCGTAGAACTTTGTAACTGTTACCCTATGGTTGAAGTCTTTATCATAAAACTCGGTTACATGTATATTTCTATAGAGGACATACAGTTAGTACTTGATTGTAAATTGCATGATGTCGAACGTGACATACTATTTAGAACAATCCTCTTAGACACGCTTTTTAAAAGAAGAATAAAGAAGTATTCAGTCATCTCATGTCCACCAGAAAGGACCATACGATAGAAAAACTATGTAAATTTGTCTCCAATTGCTTTAAAAAGAGAGAAGAAATCTTCAGGGCCTACAATAGTTTATTCTATAGTAGTTGTTAAGACTTTTACGTTATTCTGTTATCCAGAATAACGGATAGTTGGCAGCAAGTTCCACCTACGGTAGTTCTAGAGGAACGAGTTTTTAAACACCTCAATCCTTGGTTGATAACTTTTGAATGTATGAGTATATCTTGTTCTTTCCTGAGCTTGAATTGGGTACTGGTAGTTGGTAAGTTTACCGTTCAGTTTCGCGTTTAGTCTGGATATTTTTCGTCCGCCATCCAGTGACACCCACAGCTGACTACCACATTCCCAGTAACCACACCGAGACGATTTAATTGCTATAATTATATATATAGTGGCCTGAGTCCGTTTTTGTAGGCTTTTGGCAGTGGACAGCAAGCTATTCTACTAACACTACTACTGTTAATGTTGTATGCACTAGCCTCCTTTGCAGACGTTCTGGGATCGGTCGTTTGCTTTTGGTGTGTGTGTGGGTGGGGGGGGTCTAAACAAACGTAGATCGCACGCAATAGAAGCTCCAACCGCCAACCTTTTTCTACTACATAGCTGTCCCTAAGCAGCTATGTGGGATTGATCAGACCCCCCCCACACACACACACAAAACACACAAAAAACGACCAATCTCGGAACGTCTGTAAAAGAAGGAGGCCCTACACATTTTATAGGGAGTTGCTTACTGTCGCTGGCTATATTTATTACCTTCGTAATGTAACGAGGGAATAAGGCTCGTGCAAGCTTCTGACGGACACCCCCAATTATCAAATGGCCGATGGCATCCTCTGTATTCGGTAAACAAACCGATGCTGCCATGGCAACATCGCACCTCAGCGAATTCCTTCCTTCAGGCTTTCGGAGTGAAGGTAAAAGGTCAGGAGATTGCAGGCGTGACTAAAAAGTTGACATCTGTGTCAAACCATTTTATCAACCTGGACAGTGCTGACTGCTTTTTAGATAACGCATTAAAGACCAATGGAAGAATATAGGAGAACCAAAACGTCCTTTTGTCCTTTAAAGACTTACTAAATATCATAACAATCTGCCCATAGTACACATGCAAACAGACAGATAGACCGGCACACACACACGCAAAAAACAATTTCTTAGTAAACGGAAGTAATGGATAACTCTCAACACTATACATAGCTATATAGCTTGGATACTTTCAAGAATATATGGACATTGTTTGGACAGTATCTTTGCTACAACCGATACGGATAGGTACCTGGTCCGTACTGCAACAGTCCATAAATATCTGCTTCATGGAGCGAAAAGACAATTGTGACCTATAGAACGAGCACTGAGACACGCGCCCAATCAAGACGCATAGAATCAATTCCCTAGAGGTTCTAAAAGTAATAAATCTCGTAAAAAAAAATTTGGTGGCGAAAAGACAGTGTCAAATCGGCCGGGCAGTATCCATTAACCAGAGAAGGTCGCCGGTCACCGTTTGGTGGGGGTAGCGACAAAAAACGGCCATATAATGTTATAGAAAGCTAACGATCATTCCTCCACAACCTCTGCTTGGAGACTAGTAGAAAAGGCAAACCACATACCGGTCACATCCAGAGGGTGTCCGTGGAATGAAGTTCAATGGTGCTTCTGTGCATCTATTGTCAGAGTAAATCCTGATGGTTGAACATTAGCTGTGACAGTATCGAGACAAACACGGTGTGAAAAGTGGGGTAAGGCTCACCGACCGGTCCGTCTAGTACTAGTATGCCGGGTGCGGTAATTTTGGGGTTCGTATCGTATCATCAACCCGGTCATTAATCTTAATTAGGACTTCTTGTCATGATGGGTACGTGCCAGATACTGAAGACGACACTGTTCCTGATATTTTCATTTATTTCTTCCTCAAACATACATTGACAGGAAAATACACACATATACATGTCTGTATACCCTGAATTGCGTAGGTTTGTTACAAAACTTTGTGCATACTCTATGTGCTGAATATCATCTGTGCATGAGACTGACAAAAATACATAACATAGTAACAAGCACTGAACAAGGATCCGAGCTCACAGGCTGATGGTTAGGCTAGGAAATAGAGTTATCATAGAGTCTAACTGCAGTGCGCAGGAAGACTGTTTCATCCGTTCAGTTCTGGCCTTGGAAAGAGTGAACGCATTCTGGATTTCGAAAAAGCCTTTTATTCGGTTCACTGGAAGTTCATGCTGAAAACTCTGGATAAGTTTGGTTTCGGACCCACATTTACTGTATTAGTTAATACAATGTATACTGATATAGAAAGCAGCATCATGAATGCAGGATGGAAATCTGCTTATTTTAAGCTGCAAAGAGGCATCAGACAGGGGTGCCCTCTATCCGCCCTATTATTTAATCTTGTGGTTGAAGTTCTTGCAACCAAAATCAGACAAACTGACACTGTTAAAGGCATTAAGGTTGAGACTATTGATAACATATCCGAAATAAAGATAAGCCAAGTGGCAGACGACACTAAAAAAAAAAGAGTGAACGCATTATTGTTCCTCAGTTGCGGGCCAGTGGCTGTGCATCTTTGAGGAGGCACACGATTCACACGATTCACACACGGGTCCCAGGTGGTACATTTCACATATACATGTATGTTTAAACGTTAGGTGGTTTTTATATGTAAAGCTATAGGTAGCAATTCAAAAAGGGGCCGGCGCGTTTTCGACCTGTTTTTTGGCACTGCCGTACGTGACCTAGAAGGCGACTGGCAGGGTTTTCGACTGCTGCTGGCCTATTTTTGGCCCCGCGAGGTCGCCGAATTGATTTTAACTCAAAAGTAAAAATCACCCCGGGTCCCGGCGGGAAAAGTAAGCCGTGACGAAGCCGTAATCTCACCAGACCAAGCCGGCCTCCGGGTCTCGCCAGGTGGCACCTGTCCAAGAAAATGACGTCAGGAGTGCTGATTTGTGCTTTAAATGTTCAGAAGAAGGTGGTTATAGAGGGGGTTGCTATGTTCTCGACATAGCTCCATCATCAGTTAGTCGCAGTGACGGGTCAACCGGAGACGAATCCACCATAACAGCCAGTGGCGTACCAGCCCGGGACCCTGTAGGTGCCCGGCCAGAATGCAAGACCCGGTCGGCACCCTGCCGCATCCCACACGGGTCAAGACGGGAGACTAACCGGGCATCGGTCGAGTCCATAACAGAAACCGGCCGTCAAAGGGACCAAATTTTTGTGAATTTGAAATAGAAGCCGCCTCAGCACCCCCACAGGGTAACGTAAAGGAACATTTAATTGTGACCCTGACAGCCGGCGCACGCTCGGCTTCTACACCGGGAATATGCCGAGCAGGCCCCGTTTCAAATGTGACTCCAGCTTTAACGAGCTTGACCTTGATTTTTTTTTTCGTATATACGATGAAACTAGCCAAGATGTGAAACCTGGCCAAATTCTATTCCACAAATTCAAACTGGTTGCTGAGATTTCGGCAACTTTGTACTTCGGCACTTGTCGTAGGGCTAGGTCCCGTACAAGGCCCTAATGACGGGCCATTCTATGGTCTTCTTATCGGGTCAAATTTACTGTTCCGGCCGACTTTTTTCATGCTAGTTGGTATCATTGATGTATTCTCACACCTTTTGAATGATTTGTAGTTAGTGTAAGCCATTTTTACGACAGAAAAATGGGGGGGGGGGTACGCGTTCTCGGGCCAGTGGCAAACTCCCATAGTAAAGCATAGGGGACGGTCCTAGTGACGGCAGTCTGACGGTGAAACAAACTGTTGTATTTTATTGGAACCGACGTCAGTATCAGATACCCCAAGCAAATTTGACCGAATATGACGCAGTTGCCGATTCCCGTGGGGGTTAAAGGTAGCAGGACACAGTTTCCGGCCTATGGGGATTTCTATAGTTAACAACCCCAAAGTGACCTACTTCGACGTGGTAAAAAAATATAGTAGAGTGTAAAAGTTAGGTACAGAGCTTGAATATGTTTGAGTTCAAGGTATAATGTACAAAATATGTGAAAATGGGCTAAAGTTTGTCGGCTCGTTCGCTCGTGACGCAACCTTTTAAAAGCACTATGCGGAAGGTCATGGAACTGCAGCAAGCGCACAACTGCACTAGGCTGTGACAGTATCAAGGCGCAAATCTACGCTAACCGAACAAAGATCAAATTTCAACTTTTACAGTCTCAAACCTGACGTATTCCCCTACCTTGTACCACAGTACCCGCCTCGCTGGCATAAACACAAGAATCTCTGCGCCTGTCCCAAGTATATGCCGACCTACTTTGTGCCCGCACTACTTTTGACTACGGGGTTTGCCCATTAATACTGTGTACTGCGACCTTAAAGAGGTCGTAGATAGAAGCGTCCCCTATCGAAAAGTAGGATACTGCAAGTATCGTTTACCAGATATAGAATAGTGTAAGATGATTTGTACTTATATTAACGGCATTTGAAAAATAAAACAATAATCAAAGTTGTTTGGATAGAATCCATCTAAAATTCCCTTTAGAGTTCTTGAAAATTCTTCATTTATGTGCTCGTTAGCCAAGTTGGAACTCATCTGTAAGTAACAACTAATCTTCGGAGTAGCCCTGAGTGCATTCACACAACACGACAGTATATACTGCACAGTCCTTTATTCTTCATTTTTAATTTTAAGAGTCATTGCACGAGAAAACCAGGCAATGGCCGGAACATGGGGGTCAGCCAAATCCGCTCATATTTTGTATGTGGGATAGGTATGGGGAAGTATTAACAGCCATATGATTAAAACTCCCTGGGTGTGTTTTGTATCAGAGTTCTGGAGACCCCCTTGGAGACCCTCAAAATCCTCCATATTTCTTATCAAAATTATGAAAATTTCGATCGCTGCCCCGCAATTTCTATCAGAGAAAACAATATTGCTGTTTGATTTCCATATATACCTATGTCTTACGTCTTTCATAACAAAATTTGGGACTTGGGCATTGATGTTTAAAGGGTGTACATGGGGGTTGAAAGAACCATTAAAAGCAGAATTTTGGCTTCTTTAAATTTTAGTCATTTTTATGAGGCAATAACTCCGACTCACAGTGGCTTTGATGAACAGTTTTACTTTTGCTGGATAGAGGAACATCTACTTAGTAAAAAACAATTGTCATTTCCGTGGGACACACATACTGGGAGTCGTGGGAGGAGGGTCTTTTGGGGGATTTTTAGTTTTTTTTAAATGGTTAAAGAAGCAATGGCATGTGATTGCACAGAGAGATTTAGCCGGATCTTTACCCAACTGAATAAAAACTATGTAGATGCAATATGAATACTACTACAATGCAAAGAAAGTCATGTGGGCTCTACATGGGGAATTTGGGGATGCTTGAAATAGAATTATGTTCAATTTGTACATATTTTTTCCCAATTGTCAATACTATTTTTTGCTGGATTAATTATTGAAATACAGTGGCATTAATAGCTTTTATCTAGGAAGGCCTCGATGATCAGAGGCTCTGTATGGGGGTTAGGAGGACACTAGTCATGTAACATGCTTTGATAGCTGGGCGGTGAAAGCTTAGAAACACGTTTAGACAGTTTACACCTAAAATGCTTTATTTAATCTGTTCATCGGCTAAAAGGTAAGCTATTGCATTACACTGTACATAAAATATGCCATTTACAATAAAAAGGATTCCATATTGGGGGTAATAAAACACCATGATGATATTCCATGACGTATTTAAAGACTGTAAAAACTGTTTAAAATCAAGTACTTCAACTGGTCAATAAGAAGTATATATGACGATAAGAATATAATAACTACTTTTAAGAGACAAAAACGGGCTCTGCATGGGAGTCATAGATATTCTTAAGATAGCACATAGATTAGTTGTACATGATTTCATCTACTTTCCCCTTCTCATACAAATTCCTTGTTAAATCCAGTTGCACATCAATAATGCAATCCATAACGTTAACATTAAAGCAAACCTGTGTTAGTAGGGCAGCGACACTCAATACTTTTTAGGACCTAAATGCCTTGTTCACCTAAAACTTTCTCATTTTTATAACAAAAGAATAAAATCACCCCATTTCTAGACAACAAAAGATACTTGAACGCTAATGACATAAAGATTCAGTTGATAAACAAGACAACAAGTTTAAAATGCCATTTTGGCATTCACGATATACATATAACTGCTGTTAGAGCCTTAGTTCTTAAAATACATACACTTTAGTACGTCATAGAGCACCAAGAACATACATAAACTAGTATACACATGGACAGGACTGAACAATGCTTTCCAATGGTCCTACAGTATGTATGAGGCTTTCCTTGACACTGTACCTGTCACAGGCAGATGGAAATGTTCTTTGATATTTCGCAGTTCTTTCAGCTTGAATGTTTTGAGACCCCTTGTCTTTGCAGCCTCACATATTTATGCTTTCAAACATAAGAGGATGGCTGTAGGCAATGCAGCCTCGCAAAGTAACTACTGATCTGCTTTGCGCTCCTCAATTCGCTAGGCTCGAACAACAGCTCCCCATCTTCACCTCGTGCATACTGCACTTGTGATGCGTCTGCTTTCTGACCAGACGTGGCCCCATGGTTAAAGATGTCAGTTAGGTACTAGTATGTCTTTACTTTCTCTGACATTCTCTGGCCTCTTTTGACTTTTCGGATTGCCCAGCCTTCACTGATTGACCGATTTAAGGGGGTTCCTGCGATGTCAGATTCTTCTCCAGCCTGCTGTGTACTAACTGGCCATGAGCTATTCCAGTGATAGCCTGAGCCCATTGCTTACGTATCCTATCATATGTGGATTCCCGCTCGAGTTCCTTAGAATGTTTTCCGACATCCAAGTGTTTGTCCAGCTCACTGGTTCATTCGAACGTTGCCACACAGCCTGACTTAGGGCAATAGAAAATGGACTTTGCACCTTCACCCGACCCAGAATGCTCCCCGCCTATAGCCATTTGAGCCACAGCTATCCTGCAACCCTTGACTCCGCCATGTGATTCTAGAGCCTCCTTCATTTCTTTGGCAGTCGAGACATTGTGTTTCTCATTTACATAACGTCTTATGTGGGACTTCATGGTTGCGATTTTTCTGTCGCAGATATTCTTGCCTGCCTGTGGGTCGGAGAAGTCATAACGCAAGACGGTGATACCAGTTCTGCGACCAATCGTGGGTAGGGAGAACAGAAGTGGGGCACAGTGGTAACAGCCTGCGTTGTAAGACCTTAGGAATACCTTTGTGAATGCTGCTTTCTCGGCCTTGATATTGTGAAAAACATTTTCCAGTATATATGACACTGAGCTCCAGTCCTGTCGGCAATTGTCGACGACGTGAACAAAACACTCTACAGCATGTTCTCCATCACGTTCCTTGGTTATCACTGCTGTCACGTGCCAGCTCTTACCGCGTTTGCCAAAAAAGTTTTCCCAGAAAAGTATAAATTGGAACTTGGAAGGAATAGAATGGTGTAATCTGTCTTACGTTCTTGCTAAACTTTCAGTGCCCAGCTATCAAAGCATGTTACATGACTAGTGTCCTCCTAACCCCCATACAGAGCCTCTGATCATTGAGGACTTCCTAGATAATAGCTATTAATGCCACTGTATTTCAATAATTAATCCAGCAAAAAATAGTATCGACAATTGGGAAAAAATATGTACAAATTGAACATAATTCTATTTCAAACATCCCCAAATTCCCCATGCAGAGCCCACATGACTTTCTTTGCATTGTAGTAGTATTCATATTGCATCTGCATAGTTTTTATTCAGTTGGGTAAAGATCCGGCTAAATCTCTCTGTGCAATCACATGCCATTGCTTCTTTAACCATTTAAAAAAAACACGAAAAATCCCCCAAAAGACCCTCCTCCCACGACTCCCAGTATGTGTGTCCCACGGAAATGACAATTGTTTTTTACTAAGTAGACGTTCCTCTATCCAGCAAAAGTAAAACTGTTCACCAAAGCCACTGTGAGTCGGAGTTATTGCCTCATAAAAATGACTAAAATTTAAAGATGCCAAAATTCTGCTTTTAATGGTTCTTTCAACCCCCATGTACACCCTTTAAACATCAATGCCCAAGTCCCAAATTTTGTTATGAAAGACTTAAGACATAGGTATATATGGAAATCAAACAGCAATATTGTTTTCTCTGATAGAAATTGCGGGGCAGCGATCGTAATTTTCATAATTTTGATACGAAATATGGGGGATTTTGAGGGTCTCCAAGGGGGTCTCCAGAACTCTGATACAAAACACACCCAGGGAGTTTTAATCATATGGCTGTTAATACTTCCCTATACCTATCCCACATACAAAATATGAGCGGATTTGGCTGACCCCCATGTTCCGGGTTTTGGTGATGTTTGCCTGGTTTTCTCATGCAATGACTCTTAACATCTTTTGAGAGTCACTTTGCGCATACAACAGTACAGAATATTTTTTATGACAATTCAAGCTTCTATTTTCATACTTGTAGTGTTTTCGGTAGCATGATTACGCTAATAGAGATCTTCTTTCGTCAAATACCCACCGGGTAACCTAGCTGAGGCGGTCGGGCGAGAAAGACCTGCAGCCCCGAGGAAAACCCGCCCCTGCTACGATAGGACTGAATACCACGCTAGGCATGCAGTGGTTGTGTATACCTCTAAAAGCGCCTTTGGGTATGAAATTCCACGTTACTGCGAACAAAAGAAGAACCCATATTGCATGCCATCCTTCATTCTTGTCAAATTAGATGGCTCTTATCTTTGAATCAGTATGTGTTTTCGGGGGGGGGGGGGTAGCGTATTACATATTCGAGACCCCGTGCATAATAGTCTTAAACGTATTTTATTGATATCAGTCATTCTACGTAAACATTTATATTATAGTTCTAATATAGTATTGTTGTAATATATAGAGCCTTAGCTCTTACTCACGTTTTTTTATCCTCTCGACTACATTTGGTCACATCATGTTGTGCATTTAGCCCACTTGGGCAATAACATGCAATAATGATTCATATCAATATACAACATGCTAATACTAATTTACTCTTACACTGTATATAAAGTCACGAAACGCCCGCAAAAGTCACATTCATCACATCACTTTAACCCTATATATATAGACCGTGGGGGGGGGGGGGCTAAACGTGCCCGCGCCAACTTTGATGTCAATTTTGTATCAGTGGAATGTGAAAATCATTTTTGTTGCCATGGCAACGGGTTTCTGACGGGCATTTTTGGCTAAATTTTGTAATTTTCGTTTCAACAATAGAGTTTTCTGGGTTTTATGTCAAATTACACATGGTTTCTAATATTATTAATATCTCATATAATTTTATGTAAATTTCATCATTAAGTGTGCATAATTTATGCTAATTTGATGACGTCTTTGGCCGAAATCCAAGATGGCGGACAACATCATGAGATAAGGTATAAACACGTTATTTTCCTTAATATTTCATTATTACTTCCATTTCTTTTTACAAGAAAGGTTCATTTGAACGAATATATATTCTTTACAATCCACTTAGACAAACTGTATAAAGGTAGAACAAAGAAAGAGATATTCAGTCATCTCATGTCTCACCAGTAATGACCATACAATTAAAAAAAAAAACTATTTGAATTCATCTCCAATTGCTTAAAAAGAGAAAAGAAATCTTCAAGGCCTAGATTAGTTTACTCTCTAGTAGTTATTCAGACTTTTACGTTATTCTTGTATCATATTCATATTCATATTATTATTATATTCTTCGTCTGCACCGCTCTCATCTATCGACGATGCGGGCCTCCACAGCTTATTATATTAGTTACCATTACCAGATATACAGTCTACAGCGTTTTATTTGAGGAACGTTAATTTGCGTGTTTATGGACAGTTATTATGGGATAGTCAGCATATATCGAATAACTTAAATAATCAATTATGATAGAAATAGTAAAAACCAGTAATGCAAGGAAGGATTAATCAAGTTAACAGAATCATTGTTCTTCTAGAGGCTTCTTACTTCCTAAATACCTGCACTTCGTTGATACTGTTTCAGTCTCATATCATGTGACAACCCCTACATGCTATACATATTGATATATATATATATTAAAGACTGTATGGATATTAGAACTCCTCCAACGATTGTGTAAGTTGATATCTTTTGTATTAGTTAGGTTATGAAAATGTAGTTGATATGTACTTAGTTAAGTTAGTTGATGCCATACTTTGTACCCTCAGTACAACTGTTGGGCAATAAAAGTTATTATTATCAAGCTCATCGGCCCACAATTCTGTAATTACAGTTAAGCCGACAAGGTTGAAATTTTCACGGTGTTCATGTTTTTTGTGACGTCACACCACAAACATACGTCCCGCCTTCCCTTGTGTTCCTTCCTTTTTTTCAGCAACTTACTCAAAGATCCAGCGATCTCTAGCTTTCACCTTGCCGCAAACATAATCTAAGGAATGAGCCATCTTTCCAACATTTAAAAGTCGGCATAATTTATAACGGTTAATGAGATGGTGACGAATCTAACAGTGAATGGTTGAAACTGATGACGCGGATGAAATTGGACGTACCAAATCGTCTGTTTCCGCCATTTCCATCGCCTCGTAAGTAGAATCCATCACTGATATTCTTGATATTCCATTTATGTGTATTTTAGGAACGGTTTCAGCCGAAGGTCTGTCTCTCGTTTCGGCAATGTTTGTCACATGTGTCTGATTTACAGTGAAAAATTCCTCATCCGTGTTCTTCAGTACAAACTTTTTAAACAGATAAACGGCGTAGTCTTTGATTTTCTCGTTTTCTGACTTCCCACTGATCTCTTCCTCCACGATGACTTCTTGAAAAGCGTCGTCGAAAATGGCCAGAAACATCATGACCAGGACGTTGGGGAAAAACAAGACGAAGCAGAACAGCATCAGCGGTCCAAGGACGCCCCCTGCCGACTCTACCGAGTAGTAGTCCATTTTCCCGAGCATGACAGAAAACAAAGTCTGCATGGTTCCTATGAAAGTGCTGTACAGACTCAGCCTGGAGCCGAGAGCCAGAAACCCGAGCATACAAAACGCCATGAACAAAAAGCTAAACACAACTATGAAGCTGAGCAATGGTTTCAGTGCCTTTCTCGTTACTTTGGGTCCACGCGCGATTCTTTTGTTGAACCGGCACAGGTACAGCATCTTCAAACACGCCACACAGACCAGCCAGCCTAGAATGTACGTGTTGATTTTCTCCCAGCTTGCAGCTTGTTTGTACTTGTTGTATCTGTGGGGAGAAACAAAACAGGCGTCATTGAATATTCTAGAACAAAATAATCAAACGATAGGAGATGAAAAAGCAACATCAAACATCGCGTTGCATTATATTTGTAGTCCGTTTCGTAGTCACGTCACACGTAGCGAGTTGAGCATATTCTAGCATATTTTATTGTCTTCATTCTTTTTTTTTGTAAAAGTAGGTAAATCAAGTTGCCATACATTGTATCTTCCACAATTGTTGAATTGAGCCATAAAGTCCTTCTCCCAATTTGAAAAGCTCTTGTAATACGGTGTGAAACCTACGTACCGTTTGATACATAGTGTTGAAATACTTCAAATGTGTGTAGGGTCTTAATGTTGGTGAATGACATAAAGAAAGTTTTAATGCATAGGTAAAATTTCAATGTTTATCATATATTTTTTTTTATTCATCAAGACATCAAAACATAACAAGGACAGTTTGGCGCTGCACTCAAGTTTATAATCTATATTAACAGCGCCACACAATAAAAAGTACAATTAACATTTAAATATACACAGTTGACATATCTGTGCGCCGTAGTCTTACCACCATAAGACATTAAAAATGCTTAAAAAGTTATTTGAAAACTAAAATTACACGTTAACCTCCTATATCTCATTGGCGGAAACACATCCGCCAATCAGAGCTAGAAGGAGAATTTAGGCCCATAAATACAAGTAGTATTTGGACTTCTATATCTAATTGACTATTAGAAACAGTCAAGCAGAGCTAGAAGCGCTTGGTATCTCCAATGTAAATCTGAGTGAGTTGCATCGTTTTGAAGTTGTACATAGAGGGTAACAACGATATAGTTTATCATAGATTCACTGTTATATTTCACATCCTTACCTACGATCTCCACTGCTATCATCACCCTGGGTTCTAACTTTGTTGAAGCCGAGAATCAGGTAGGCGGTATAAAGGTGAACCCCGATTTCCGCCAGAGCCAACAGGGACAGCACGAGCTCCACTACACGCCAGAACATCTTGAAGTATTCCGTTCCCAGCGTCAGTATGCGGCGTACTGGAGAGGTTTGAGTAGAGTAATGTCAGTGTGTAACATAAAATGCAACCCTTGACGTGCCCTAAACTAAAGCAGTGTATAAAAACATTGGCCATAACCATAGCGAGCTATATTTTTTTTACTGTGTTGATCATCTTCATGGCATATTCAATGATGTTATTAGCGCGATAAATTCTGAAATGCAGGATATGTGCAGGATACATGCATATACTGCGGTACATAAGGACAGAACGACTTAGTTTATGGATGACATCCGCGCGCGCATTGATTTTCGCCTGTTCAAAAAAAAAAAAAGATCACGTCCTCCGAGGCTCTGGCCTGGCTCCAGGTCTACGTAGTCCATGGTAGTTTGTGACAATATGGAGTCAGACACCCAGCTGCAGGCTACCGAAGCTCCATATGCGACTCAAGAACTCAGTACATACCGGCTTGTCATATACATCGCTAAGTACTGCCGCAATTCCAAATAAAATTCACAATACCAGCTTTGTATTCCTATGGTTAAGTAGCATTTTTATTTTTGGCCGGATTTTTTTTATTCGCCCGCACACAAGAGTTTGGGGGTCTTCAGAGGATATCGTACATAAAACTAAGTCGGTGTGGCCTAATCAGAAAACCCCATGTGTGCATCTGTATCTGTATAACCGGTATAACTAGCCTTGAACGTAACACACAAGTTCAAGTCAAGTGCCCGACGTTTCCTTGATTTTTTCATGATAAGAAATATTTAATGTATAGTAACACAATTAGGTCCATCCTACCTTCTCTGAATGTAAGATACAGAGTAATAAGTAGAAAGAGTCCGTGACATCCAAGCGCAACGAAACCCCAGACTGTCGTGTACGGGTACAGCCGGACCACCATTATCTGAAAACATACACGATTTCTTTTTAAATAGAGTCAAAATTTAAACAAAAAGTGTCTAGTAGTACTAAGAAGATCAAAATAAGAAAGTTGCAGACGATATTCACCATCTTTATACAGATCTAAATGATTATATGATAGTCATAAAGCATCCGAACTGTTTTTTCATAGGCCCTGACATTTACATGGATTTATGATGATTCTTGTTTCCGTCATAAAAATAGAGATGTATCAAAGGTTTTCATATGCTGAAAATCACAATGTTGAAAGTGGTGGTAAAATCCCAAAACCTTACCTCGCCTTGAGTGTAGGTTTTCCCCAATGTGGTAAACTCAGCCAGCAACGTCAAAACCGCGAACAGGTTTGCGTTTGCATTGTACACGATTATCTCTATGAAAACTGCCCTCGTGTTGTCGTCTATCCAGTCCATTTCTTGCAGTTCATCTATCAATTCCATGTCGGCGCTGCTGCTGTTGGATAGTTCCACCAGGTAACCGCCGCCGTAGTAGGTGCCATGTTCGCCAGAGTCAGGAACAGCCGCTGAAAATGACAATAGGTCGGGGTGCTGTTTAGTATGAAACACTATCAAGGTCGATATGATATAATCAACGTGACGGTAGAAGCATCAAAATATAAAAGTGATAGTATAGTTAAAGCAAACAATTTGATCCGTGGATATTTTGATGATGATGACTTGTAACTCTTATATTTAAGTGTGCTTTTATGTAGGTCACAATTAGTTCGTGACGTTTTAGCAGTAACACCTAGCTCCAATGCACAGTGAACTAGGAACACCTAGCTTCAGGACACACTGAACCTGTAACACCATGCTTCAGTGCACACTGAATCAGTCACACCTAACTTCAGGACACACAGAACCAGTAAAACGTAGCTTTAGCACATACTAAACAAGCAGAGAGAGAATGGTCTATTCAGTATAAAAAAGCCTTTGCAGCAACAGTTCTGAATTGCGGTTTCTGTTCATAAATGTACACTGCACTGTGACACCTAGTGCTAGCTTCAGTGCACAGTGAACCAGTAACACCATGCTTCAGTGCACAGTGAACCAGTAACACCTAGCTTCAGTGCACAGTGAACCAGTAACACCTAGCTTCAGTGCACAGTGAACCAGTAACACCTAGCTTCAATAAACAGTGAACCAGTAACACCCAGCTTCAGTGCACAGTGAACCAGTAACACCCAGCTTCAGTGCACAGTGAACCAGTAACACCTAGCTTCAATAAACAGTGAACCAGTAACACCTAACTTCAGTGCACAGTGAGCCAGTAACACCTAGCTTCAATAAACAGTGAACCAGTAACACCTAGCTTCAGTGCACAGTGAACCAGAAACACCCAGCTTCAATAAACAGTGAACCAGTAACACCTAGCTTCAGTGCATAGTGAACCAGTAACACCTAGCTTCAATAAACAGTGAACCAGTAACACCAAGCTTCAGTGCACAGTGAGCCAGTAACACCTAGCTTCAATAAACAGTGAACCAGTAACACCTAGCTTCAGTGCACAGTGAACCAGTAACACCTAGCTTCAATAAACAGTGAACCAGTAACACCTAGCTTCAGTGCACAGTGAACCAGTAACACCTACCTTCAATAAACAGTGAACCAGTAACACCTAGCTTCAGTGCACAGTGAGCCAGTAACACCTAGCTTCAATAAACAGTGAACCAGTAACACCTAGCTTCAATAAACAGTAAACCAGTAACACCTAGCTTCAGTGCACAGTGAACCAGTAACACCTAGCTTCAAGTGAACCAGTAACACCTAGCTTCAATAAACAGTGAACCAGTAACACCTAGCTTCAGTGCACAGTGAGCCAGTAACACCTAGCTTCAGTGCACAGTGAGCCAGTAACACCTAGCTTCAGTGCACAGTGAACCAGTAACACCTAGCTTCAATAAACAGTGAACCAGTAACACCTAGCTTCAGTGCACAGTGAACCAGTAACACCTAGCTTCAGTACACACACTCAACCAGTAACACCTAGCTCCACTGCACAGTGAACCAGTAACACCTAGCTTCAGCGCACAGTGAACCAGTAACACCTAGCTTCAGTGCACAGTGAACCAGTAACACCATGCTTCAGTCCACACTAAACCAGTAACACCTAGCTTCAGTGCACGCTGAACTAGTATTAACGTCTACATGTAGCTTCAGTACAGACTGGACTAGTCAGGTCAAGATTCAGTGGACAGTGAACTAGGCTCTGTTGGAGATAACAGGATGATAGATGAATTCAGTTCTTACCACTCAATGATGCATACTGGTAGATCCACGGCCTCTGGTAGTAGGAAATGTTGTCCAAGCTGGTCAGTGCGTCAAAGGTCACGTTGTCCAGACGTGTCCAGCCGACGTCATAACTGCTGACGTCAGTATTCAGCAGGCTGTAAGGCTGATCACAGTCAGTCAGCACCCT
>NW_017803713.1:753714-759394 GCF_001625305.1 Branchiostoma belcheri | reverse complement strand
GAACTGAATTCATCTATCATCCTGTCATCTCCAACAGAGCCTAGTTCACTGTCCACTGAATCTTGACTTGACTAGTCCAGTCTGTACTGAAGCTACATGTAGACGTTAATACTAGTTCAGCGTGCACTGAAGCTAGGTGTTACTAGTTTAGTGTGGACTGAAGCATGGTGTTACTGGTTCACTGTGCACTGAAGCATGGTGTTACTGGTTTAGTGTGGACTGAAGCATGGTGTTACTGGTTCACTGTGCACTGAAGCTAGGTGTTACTGGTTTAGTGTGGACTGAAGCATGGTGTTACTGGTTCACTGTGCACTGAAGCATGGTGTTACTGGTTTAGTGTGGACTGAAGAATGGTGTTACTGGTTCACTGTGCACTGAAGCTAGGTTTTGAATTCAGTTCTTACCACTCAATGATGCATACTGGTAGATCCACGGCCTCTGGTAGTGGGAAATGTTGTCCAAGCTGGTCAGTGCGTCAAAGGCCACGTTGTCCAGACGTGTCCAGCCGACGTCATAACTGCTGACGTCAGTATTCAGCAGGCTGTAAGGCTGATCACAGTCAGTCAGCACCCTCCACAAAGGTGCAGGGACATTACAGCTTTCGTCTAGAAGTAAACAAGTCAGTCAACATCTCATTGACAGCGTTTTACTAATTGTATGTGGTACCGGTTTTTTAGAAGCTTTTTGCTTCCAGGTGACTCATAGCTAAGACCGTTCCACAAAAAAAAGAAATCTGTTATCAAGGCCTTCTTGAGATTGTGTTGAATGTATCTAAAGTGTGTACATCTTTTATGTTTTTTTTTAATTTTGTATTTAATGATATTTGGTATGTCTGTAGTTCCTTTAGTCGAATACGGCTTATTTCCAAGGAATCCAATTTACAAACAAAATACAAAGTAAGTGAATGTGACATTACTATTCTTGCTGCTACAATTGGGTAACCTTATCTTATGTACAACCTAGGCATTTGCATGCTCTAGAAACACATTTTCTCCATTTAGTGGACCTCATTAATTTATAAATTTCATCTTATTTCAAGAAAGTACTGAATTCACTGGTTCGCTTAACACAAACGTACACAACTAATAAATGAACGTGTAATGTATATAAAATGTGGCACAAACCTTTCTTGACTCGGATTTGGCGGAGCCTGGGACGTCCGACGAGGAAGGAGCTTGTATCAGGGTAAAAGCCTGCCCTGTGGAATCTGTCTCCGTTGTACCACCTCACATCGTGAACATCTGAAACAACGTGATCTCTGACGAATTCCCAAAACGTTGCGGAATCTTTGATCTGAAAAGCCAAAAAAAAAAAAAGAGTTGTTATTTTTATTTAACAGATTGTTATGGTATTTGTATTTGACTCTCTCTCTCTTCAAATTGTTTTTTTTTTGCTTCACCTCTTTCTCCTTGATAATTTGAAACATATTACAGTGCGATAAAGGAATAACAAGATGCGAAAAAACAAGTTATGTTGGTTTTTTAATTATGTTTGAATAAACTTGAAGATGAAAAGAAAAATGTAAAACGGGAATATTTCTGTTTTGTATGTCCTAGTGACTATCTTATATCTATAATAAGTCAATATATATGTTATGATAAAAAAGACAAATCAGGGTAAAAGAACTATAATAAAAGATTTATACCTTCGCAAAAGGACTAACAGCTTTGTTGTGAAGGTGGGTGTTCATGTGGTACATGGAACTGTCTCTGCTCCCGTTCGCTATGACTAGTAACAGAATGATGTAGCTGGTGTAGAACACAAAGTCGTAACACGCATCTCTCAGACCCAGTTCTATGAATCGCTGTTCTCTAGCAACCGCAAGTATGCCTCTTCCCGGAGGTCCAGTCGGTTTGGATCTCTTCTTCCTTGATGTGTGTTTAGTCTGAAACAAAAATATCTAATTGTAAAGCGCACGGAAATGGATAAATGCTTACGGATACGAGTACATGTACGCCCCTCATGCAATTATTTTCTGTGTTTGTTTGCCTAGCCTGGTAATGGTAATAAGCAAATTGTATTTTGAATGTGTACTATTTGTTACCCCTGCCTGGTGTAAATGGAAATAAGAAGACTTTATACAAAATAGAAATTCCCCCAATGATTGTAAAAGTTCATACATATCCCATTCTAACCACCTTCTCTTTTATGAGTTAGGTTGTAGTGTTATGAAAGTGTAGTTATACAATGTATGTACACGTAAATGCCATTATTTGTATCGTCTATAAATGTCGTTCAATAAACCATTCTTAAGTTGATAGATAAGCAAATAAATAAAGTTCTAGGTAGTTGATTTCTTGACACAATTATTCTTCTACTTGTCCCACTTGGTTAAATTATGCATGTAACATTGAGATCGTGGGTTCGTGTGGCGTAAACGACAGGGCGTTCGACTCGAAACCAAACGGTTACGAGTTGGAATCCTACCATGCCACGAATTTTTTGCCCATGGGAAAGACACTTCCGAATTTCCTCACTTAACTCAGGTGAAAATGAGTATCTCCATTGCCCTTGTGTTTGTCTGCGTTGGTGGCAGCATTAAAAAAAGTTGAAAAAATTGAGTGTGCCATCGCCATGTCTTGTGATAAATGTTGTAATAGAAAAAAATGAGATGGCGTAGGTATATATAATAAATAACTCATTAACCTACATCTTTATCCTGTAGTCCAAGAAACACCTCATCATCACGCAGCTGGGTTGGGGGAACATCGTCTTCTAGTGAGTCAGGCTTCTTTCATATGGAAAAAAAATTCAAGTCAATAGTAAGCATGAAACTCCGCTATTTATAGTGTAACGCCGTAGAAAGAAGAAAGGGAACAAATCGACAAAGACTGACGCTGACTACCGGTTATCGAACCCTCGCCGACGCACAACCCACCAGACCAAAAGGTCCAGGACCAATGACGCCTATATACTCGCCGTTACAATAAACATACTCGTAGTGCAAAGAATCCATCCTTTACGCACACCTTAAAGCTCACGTAAAGATCCCGTTTCTTTACTCTCGTGCGCCTTTATGCAGGCTTTAAGGTGTTCTCAAAGATATAATTTCGTGCGGTGGTCGCATGTACAATTCCAAGTCCCTAAATGACACATGTTTCGACTTGCTTTGTCCCAACTAGAAGTAACTGTTTCATCGTACTGCACACGGCAAATGGATTCTGTTGAACATGGATAGTTTTATGATGATGCAATGTTTTACCTTTATTAACAACGCGAAGAACAAACCCAGCAGAATGATCTTGAGTGGTTGAGATATGGCGAGGTCAAAGACGAATGATGTGAGGAAGGTTAGAACCCAGGCCTCAGCCTTCTCACGGCCGTACTCGAACCCGTACAACATGGTGAAGAACGCGGAGACGACACAGGTACCCAGCACAAGGAGCCATGCTGCAAATTGATACAAAAAATCAAAATACTTTATTATCATTCGTAATCATGTTCCTTTACTGCCGATATAAGATTATTGTATGATTACAGTATTTAGCATAAGTATCATACATCTCGTCCCCCGAAATCACAATTATCACTGCTCGAGACATGCAAGAGAATGACCGACGTATTTCATAAGGCTATAGTACGAGTACTCAATTATATAGTGTTTTTCTCACCAAAAAAGACGCACCACCATGGTAAAAGACATTTCTTTTTCTTCTTCTTCTCCGACAGTTGGTAGAATTTCACTGAAGGGTCACTTTCCAGTACTGCAATACAAGCATTGATGACATAATTGCCAAGAAAACACAAAATAGTGACTTGTACAACGCTTGAGAAAACATTGCCTATTCTTAAAAGAGGACAATTTTAGAGCTGCATCACCACCAAGAACAGGATTTATCCCCCATTCGATATACATTTTCAACACATACTACACAAATGGACACTACGTATACCGGGCCTGTTTAATATTGTCTTAGCAGCCACCACAGTATCTCAATGATTTTACGATACATTACCGCAGAGGAAGCACATATACCTAAGGCATCGGATTTTTCATCTTCTCTACTGCTGACGGTATCTTCTGGGGGTTCAACTTCTTCTACTGAAACGACTGTTAAACCGCCGTCAGTGGTGACGCGTACGTCCTCGCCTTCTGCCTGCGATGATACTGAGTAGACTTCTGACCTCCGAGCGAAGAAAGGCTCGTCCCGGCTGAAGGACATGGCTGGTGAGGGTGTGCCGCCAGGGTCCGTCCTCGGTACACTCACCGCGTCAACTGTAAAATATGTTTTTTTTTTATTCTTTAGTCTTTCTTCAAAACAGTGGTCAGCATAGCAGCAGTACATGAAAAAATATGGACCGCTGAATTGTGCTGACCGTACATAGTACATAAAAAATACAACGTAAATACAAACAAAACATACAGATTCACGACAATTACAATAAGTACAACGCATAATGTTTGATCGTAATATGTCCTAGGCGTCAAGTTTGTTTTCTATGCCTGTGTTTTATGAAGTATTTTAAAGTATGTGGCCGCGATGTATAATTACTAACGCATGCCACAAAGAATCATAGCAAGTAAAGGAGCCGTTGCAATAAGGATTAGCAGTGACAAAATGTGATACTAGTGGACAAAACCATAACGGAGGAAGAGAAGGTGTACAAGAGTGTGATACAGAAGACTACCATAGTCCCCACTCATCAAATATGAGGACTAGGCAAGGCAAGACTCTTGACTTGGTATTACTGAGATAACAATTTAAGTCACTCGGCAATGCCCTACTTCATATGTTTTAATGTAATCACTGTCACCGTATTACCCGTGCACATGCAGAACATCGATTCCGAAGTTTATTTCTTCTTTAAAAAATGACCTTTCAAATTGTTCCAAGAGCAAGAAGAAACCACATTAGCAAAACCATTCCATATGAATTCCATATAGCACGACGCAGACTTAGTCGGTATAATGAGTACGAAAACGTACATACCAACTATTAAATAATTAGTAAAATAAATTTACCAGTACTGATTTTCCTGGAAGGTCTGACCGCACAATTCCGGAAAAATTGGACAATGAGTAGATTTACAGGGATCACCATCAGAGCACTCTGGATACCGATCATTATCTGGAACATAAAAGAACATGTGGTAAGATGGTATTACAGATTGATATGAATGGTTATCGATTAACGATCCATTAGAATGCTGTTATGGAGTGTGTAACACCAGTCATTGGCTTACAAACAGTCATTGGCTTACAAGTGTTGGTGTTGGAAGTTACATGGTAGTTACATGAAAAAAGGTAAATCTTTCAATCCGACACAATGGATTGCTTTTGGCTATAACTTTCAACTGCGAAACGAAATTCACTGGGTCAGATTATTGAGTGAATAATGAAACACTGTAGGTGAGAACATTTCCCTTGCGTTGGATCATCAGTTTCAGCTTTAAACGTCTTCAAAAGCTGTCGCTAGAAGAGCGATTTAGTCAGGGCAGTGATGTGCGTACCTCGCCCCAGGAGATGGGAAACTGTACTTGGAACCCCAGGATGTAGACTGGAGCAGGCTTCTGGTAAGTCTGACCCCGGCGGCCGAAGAACATAATGTTGGTGAGCATCGTGCACATCAGCAGAGACAGGCAGCAGGAGACGCGCTGCACTCGGGTAAAGGGACTGGAACGTTTAAAACATATCATTATCAATGTATCCTTTGAAGGAAGAGAGAGAGAGAGAGAGAGA
>NW_017803713.1:732226-753627 GCF_001625305.1 Branchiostoma belcheri | reverse complement strand
ACTTCAGCGTTCCGCCTCACTAGCTGAGCTAGTACGTACGACGAGAGAGAGAGAGAGAGAGAGAGAGAGAGAGAGAGAGAGAGAGAGAGAGAGAGAGAGAGAGGAAATTATAATTGCCCTAACAGTTCTGGATACACTTATGCAAGCTGCTATACCTCATCTCCAAAAGAATCTTCATATCCTTTGTACGTTATACGAGCATATACAGCATACAGTTATGAACATATTGTTACAAATTACTAGGATAGGTCAATCAACGATTGTTTATAAAAGCATATAAGCCTCCAATTTGTTGTAGTAATATGTAGTGGTAGTAGTAGAAGTAGTAGTATTAGTAGTAGTAACTATACAGGTGTAGTACATAATATAGTAGCGGTAGTAGTGGTATTGTAGTAACTGTACAATTGTAGTAGTAGTAGTAGTAGTATTAGTAGTAGTAATAGTAGTAGTAGTACTAGTAGTAGTAATAGTAGTAGTAATAGCAGTTGTAGTAGTAGTAATTGTGCAGTTGTAGTAGTAGAAGTAGCAGTATTCATAGCTATGTACGTCAACCAACTTGAAGGTTCATGATGAATGAACTCCTACCTTGTTGCTGGTCGACCAATCACAGAAAACCACAGATGTTCATCACGGAAGTCCTTGGACGTTTTGGTGGAGAAAAGACGACCGAAGCGGACCAGATCGTCGTAACTTGCCTTATACAGCACCCGGTCCACTTTCCCGTCTCCCTCTTCTACTGCCAGCCAGCTGATATATTATTACACCATGGAAAACAAGGTCACCAAAGAGATCGTTATATAAAAAAATTTACACTGGAAACAGACGCAAGAGATGCAAGGCTAATAAGTAAAGACATATATGATTAAAATATAATGTATTGATTTTTGTTGCACAATATACGAATCAAGCCGTGTATTGTGAAATCCTCTGCAAATATTGCAAAACTCGTTCGAACGCTACCGCTGAACGCTGGTCGATGTGTTGCCCCTGCTATTGCTGATGTCGACAGATTTTGATAATCTTGTATATGATCTGTCGTTTTGTCCGACGAGGACTGCAAGCTTGATTGAACAATAAATTATGTTACAGAAGAGAAAATGTGGTTTCGTGAATTCTAGGCTAAAACCAAATGAAATAGCGAACCCACCTTTTGCTCAGGAAGGTGTGCTTATCACCATCTTGGACGTCAGTAATGATGACTTGGTCAAGGTACCTATTTCATTCATGACATGATCATTGGAAACTGACAATATGTACGAAAATAAGTTTATTTAAACCAATTTTAAGGCCTTTCAGAGACCAAATTGAAATTTGATACTTTCTCAGCTCATCATAATATAGAATAACTACAGAACCATTGCTCTATAGATCAAAAGCCATACAGCCAAAATATTCAATATGAAATATTATAACTTGGCGAAAGAAAACTCTTACCAGGACGGGTCAGGGCCGATGTTATTGTGCCAAATATGGATGGCATATATTGGACCCAGTTGAAAGGCTGACGTCACCACAAATGTGTCTACAGCGCCTTGCTTGAACGTGATGCGGGTTTTGTCTTCCAACACATACGGAACAGACTGACCCAACTCTCCTCTTAGCACCAGGAACACCTACGGGGCATGGAAATACAGATATCAGAGTAGCAAATACAATCATGAAGAATAGCAGATCCTTCAAGTACAGATTTCGATCTTAGTCTGTGTCGACAGAGATCACGAACAAGATGTTAAATTGTGTAAGGGTGGTCCTATTTGTAAATCTTGAATCTGACTGATCAACCATTGATCTAAAGTAACATGAAACGCTTTGTCTTTTAAGCCAATATCCCAATGTACAGAAAAACAAATCGGCCAGGGCTTTGTACTTACTATATATAGTAGAATCGCAAACAATTCTAGTCGCACAGATTCTGGTCGTCATATTTTTAACGATATCCACGAGTGATGTACTCCGAGTTGATATACTGTCTTATTTTGTATTTGCTTTTACTTTTGGCGACTGACTGCGACAATGTTTAAATTGATACTACGTTCAGATCATTGCAATGAATACCCATGCCCTACCTCTGCACTGGTTCCAGCGTTGGCCCGGGTTCCAGTGTACACCATGACCTCGTACGTATGGCCGCTTTTACTTGACCCTTTCAACACCGTTGCACCCACCTGCAATAAGAAAAAGAAAATGATGTATGCATAGAAACCCTAGCTTTGAGTACAGTAAAATAATTCCGCAACCAAAAGAATTAGTTAGCTCAGGTATATTGTTCTACTCTAACCATAACGAACTAAGCTAGGATCATCAAAATGTATACTCTATCGTGATCCTGTTAGTGTTTGTTTGTAGATTTTAACAATGCAAATATTATAAAGCACCCCACGCTGCACATTGCGAGTTGCACGCTGCTCTGGGCCAGGGCTTCGAACATGTCGGTAGAGGACACTCAAGAGACGGAGCCAAAATGTCCTTTGGACAAAATGGTGGGCATTATAAAGTACTTCACACATGTTCTGCCAGTATTCGTACATTATATCAGAAAATATTGTTTCTAGAATTCTGGGCTCGCTGGGCTGCTGTCAATCAATATTGTCCTATGTACCGTGGCCGACACGGGCAAATGGTAACACCCCAATGTTTCAACACCGCAACCTAGTCTTTCAACACCGCAACTTTGGTGTCTCAACACCGCAACTTTGGTGTCTCAACACCGCAACTTTGTTGTCTCAACACCGCAACTTTGGTGTCTCAACACCGTAACTTTGGTGTCTCAACACCGCAACTTTTAGTGTCTCAACACCGCAACATTTGGTGTCTCAACACTGCAACCTTTGGTGTCTCAACACTGCAACTTTTGGATCCTGCAAAAAAAGTGTCCTCTGGTTGGGAAGACAGTTGTCCTCCTGGGACAGGGTCTAAACTATGTAAACATGAATGTGACTGTTCTAATGTGTCCCCTTTTGACAGGTGTCCACCCTAGACAAGTGTCCTATCGGGCCGGTTTGACTGTCTTTAATTTTCGTGAGCTAAATTATCGGGAAGCACTTCATTATTTCCTTTCCTTTGAGCTTATTATTTTACTCATTTATTCTTTTTAGTTCAGCTTATCAAGAATGTGCTTTACCTTTAGTTCGTCTTTTTTGTCTTCCCATCTTGCCCATATGACAATCAGAAGATAAAGTCCAAACAGGACTCCGATGGTGATGACAACCGACGGGTTCTCCATGATGTTTGTAAACCCTTCCAGGGCCTCCAGAATGTTCAGGGAGTTCGGCGCCACGAAGAACTGGAAGTCGGAGCCGAACGCGGTGAGGTGGTCACACAGGCAGTGGGTCAATGAAGTGGTCGTCAATGAACCAACCTAGAGAAATAAAAGAAATAAACAATAAGAAAATCAATTAAAAAAAATTAAGGAAATCAGTTGAAAAAACAAAACTTACCCATCACCGTCAGTAACTGATGGATGGTGACTAAAGGTATTTTCTATAATGGCCACGTGACCTCCTTGTTGGCCCTGGTGACTACAGGCCTACTATGTGAAAACTTAATTACGTTTGTCAATCAAATGGGCTGTTCCTCATAACCTCTTTCAGCTGGCAGAAGACGTGTTTTATACCGGGTTTTTCTGCTGGTCCGGTTGTTCTTAGATTTTTATCTTCGGGGAGGGAGATATCTTTTCGTGGGTAGGTGTTGTTTTGGGGCACGTTTTTTGTGTTCGCAGCTGCATCTCGTGGTGGATTTGCTGCAATGTGTAACTTTAATGGTAACATTTCTGTTAATAAGATATATGAAATTGTTGTGAACATTATACATCGGATATTTTGAATCCTAGATTGTTGATGACTAGAACCACATACATACCTGACATCCCTCAGTGCTCCACAGTTGTTGATCGTTGTCGAAGAAAAGACAGGTAGAAGTGAAGATCTTGAGAGTGTAGTTCAAGGTGAAGTTTACTCCACCATATCCCAGTTCCAAAGCTTCTGACAGGTCACCCCACATCACTGTGTCATCGTTAGTATCGATGTCATTTGTAAAAGGCTCGTGATCCACGCCTTAAAATAAACAAGAAACCCATATGTTATCTCTCCTGTGGGAGGTGGTAGGAAAGATATGAAGATCATGCCATAATCACAAAGCTGCTTATACGTGATCAGAAAAAAAATCTTGTGATCAGATTTTAAAAAAAATGTCTTTTTTTTCGTTGGATAACCCTTAATAACAGTATCTTTTAGATGTAATATAATAATGAGTACACGACGGGCCAAGGTTACTATGTATGCGCATATCAATACATGATTATTACAGTACTATGGGAGTGGGGTGAGGCTTGCAAAGGTACCTAGGAAAGAAAGCTAATAGAAATACAGTGATTGACTATATATATTGTTACCACCAGAAAGATATATCAAATGTTATTTCCAATGTTAACATTTATCTTGTATCCTAAATGCTTGCCAGGCAATGATAAAGTTTGTACTTTTGCAGCGCTGCTTGGTTAACAAAGGTAGGCTAAAGGGGTCTTTACCAAGAAAAAGTCGCTCGGATCCGGTCAGTTCCAAGTCACTAGCGGACAACAGCCATTGGAAAGGATCCGGTCGAAGGTAAGAGTTGTTTCCTAATGGAATGGAGTACAACGAACCGACTGCCGATGGCACAGACGTTGCCTTGCGAAATACCTGTCGGGAGGGGGCGCTGTTGATACCGAGGAACAAACGGACAGGTATTCCTTCCACGTCAGGTGTGACGGTGACATGAACAGAGCCGGCACCTTCAGTAATGGTGAAGTTATGCACCTGAAAATACATGTTCTTAGTTTATATACATGTCGCTGGTCGCATGTGAGCCTTAACCCTATCTAGACAAGGGGGTGCTAAAAGTGTCCACGCCAACTTTTATTGTCAGATAGCATCCGAACGGCTTGCGCTAGGGTCACCCAACTTGGTGACTTTTCCTAAAATGTTCCTGCGGATCCCAAAAAGCCCAGTATAGATAGGGTTAATATTAGTGTTGAAGAAAATTACCATGAGAGTTGCAGAAATAACGTACGTCATGGTCACATTCGTCGGACGATTGTAATACCGTGGAATTTTCAAGCACACTTTGAAAGAACAAACTACCGAGAAGATTTGTAATGACAGCGAAATTCTTCATGCAGGGCTCTCCTACGAATGCATTTCATGCAAGGTCGTACGACGCTCGTAAGATGTCTTAGTCCGGGCCGTTACAGTGAATGTAGATACAGGTACTGCAGTAATAAAAGTATTATCTCACCGACATGACGTCCTGTCCAGTCGGTGTGGTCTCCCCACGCTCTGTCTGCACCACCACAGTACCTGGTTTCTGCGGCATCATGACGTCAATAGGAACCTGCAGGTCATTGACCTCTACCGGACCTGAATCACTTCTGAACTTCAGTGACGCCACGGGTGACTTGATCTTGTCTGAGTTGTTGGCGTAGAAGTACGGATTGAGGGATGTTTCGTAGTTCTGTGGTGTCCAGAAATGTACTTAGTTACGCCATGTTAAACATTTGCTGGTGTTGTTTCCAGAACCATGCTTTATCCAGAACCATAGTTTTGCATAGTCCACTTTTATCCGACACCGTTACAAGGGCATATCTACGTTCTTGGATACGAGGAGGCTATCTAGAACCGTATCTGGTACTAACTGCAGCACATTGAGACACGGCTCTATATACGATATTTTCAGAGAAAAATTACGCGTTGACTTTTCTGTTGATCCTAAACATTGACAAGCTCAATCCAGGCCAGCTTATGGCTAAAACTATGGAGTAATGTGATTAGTTTTAGCTTGAAAACGATGTTACCAAGTCGTCTATTTACAAATTCTATAGTAAAAATGAGTATTGTCCTGTTCAATATTTGTCCTCTGCGTTGGTGACGGTATGAAATAAGTTGATGTAACTTGAGAGTGCCGTCACCATGTCCAGTCATGAAATGTTGGAATAAAAAAAAAATGCTATAGAATTGAATTATTTCATATATGTTTGCTCTAATAATAATCCTGGTGGATTTCTTTGAAAAAATGTATAATGACGTAAAGTGTCACCTCCATGGAAATAGATTGTCCACAAGATTGTCCAAAGAGAGTTGAGAATCCCGGAATCCGGAACCAAGTGTCGCTCTGTCCCGTGGGCCGGACTATCTGGGGTCCCGTGTCCCGACAGCTCTGCCTCTGCAGGGCGATCTGGAAGGGACCCTGGCTGATCACTGTCGGCTCGGCGTCCGGTCGTTTCCGGCTGATCACCAGTTCGCTCAGAGAGTCGATGACACCAATGATGCCATCCACTGCCTCTTTCGCCTTAAGCACAGTAAAGAGACAGACATTTTATTTTGTTTGTTTTTCTTGCTTTCATATGTTATGATTATTTGATTTGAGTTATCATTTGGCATTTATGCTTATATTTGTCTTATACATAATAACTTTAGATTTTTTCTTGTTCTTCTTCTTGTTATTATTATATTGTTTTTTGATTGCCCTGCTTTACCAATAAATTAGGTAGCTACTTAGTCTGTTTTGTATGATTCATTTTCGTAACATTCGTTTCTTCTAAATTAAGAATACATGTTGCCCGCACATATTGTTGTTTTTATTTGCAAACTGTATATAAACAAGGAAATAAACGAACATAGTATTTTACATAAATTTATGTCATCCATTGGGGTATAGTGGCATCCTGACAGTTTGTTCCAACTGTATGAGATTCAGAATCAATTACATTTTGTTTAAAGTTGTTTTCCAGTATAATGATTTTAGTTTTACCATAACTTTCCTTACCACGTGTCAATAGTGATTTGGTCACCATCTAGGGACTTAGATATTATAGCGCTGTAAAAGGTCACACATATTTTTCATTACTACATTGTACATAGTTACACAAGGATAAATTGCACACAAAACAAATGGTAACCCCATGTTAGAGTAAGTGTGCAGTTGAAAAGGCACCGTTACCTTTGCAAGGTTGTTAGTGTCAGTAGTGTTTCCCTCTGCAGTGTCGATGCCCTGGCCTGATGATTTCGACGAGCTCGCTAGTACGTTAACAACAGCTGCGGAAGTAAAGAAACGAAATGTTACGTGTAGCTTAGATCTAGACGGAAGAATTTCGATATTCGTTATCAATTAGGAAGAATCTGTGGTTCATATCTTACCTGCGAACATAACGGAAGATGTCTTTTCTACTTGAGTTATCTCCAATTCCTCAAGAGGTAAGCTTTGCAGAAATTCCCCCCATGTTCTTTAAGGACCTTGCGGTGGCAACCTAGAAATTGAGAAAGAAATTATTTCACAAACTAGAGTTCCACGATCTCATACCTTCGCCAAATGATGTTAGCCTTTATGAATAAGAAATATACTAATCACCCTGATTATGCAAATAGGATCCTCAATTGCATGAATTATATCAGTCTGTTGATCATATTCTCCACCAAAAGACAGTCTTATCTTAACAAAGAATGCCATTTTCTCATAAATTATGTAAATGTGGTCCTTATTTGAATAAGTTATGTTTAATTATGTTCACCTTCACTTAACTTTCAAACACCCCATGTATGAAATTCCAGGCAGTTACCACTACGCAATTATAACATTTTCTCATTAATTATGCAAATTAAGTCTTCATTTGCATAATCAATATTTGCCTGTGTTTCTCTCGTTCTTAATAACATATGTTACAAGCTTGAACTTTCTATCATGGAATGCAGCTGATTTATAGAATTTCCTCATTAATTATGCAAATTACATCAATATTCGCATAATTGTAATATCATTTTGTCAAGCATCACTTAAGCTACCTACATACCAAAAATCACGATGATCCATCAATGGGTTCTTGAGTTATCCTCTTTTAAACATTTGTCCTTTAAACCCTCCTGCAGTTCTAGAGCAAGCTGCTAGGGGGCCTTAACTCACGTCACTTCTTCCCCAGCACAAGAGCTACCTACCATCCAAATTTCGTCACCCTAGCATGTCTGGATCTTGAGATATCAAAACCGGAAGTTCAGCTGCAGTACCATTACAAGCCGCTAGGGGGTCCAAAATCTAATCATTTTGAGGTTTCATCAAGACCTACCCACCTACCAAGTATCAAGACAATCCATCAAGGCCTTCTCAAGTTATCGTGTTGACAGACACACACACACACACACACACACACACACACACACATACACGAACGCCCCTGAAAACATAACCTTCTTGGCGAAGGTAATAAAGTTGACATACACATGTGTACATAAAATACACAAAGTTGACATATATGTGCGCCGTAGTCCCACCACCATTAAAATGTGAAATTAAATGCTAACGAAATTATTTGAAAGATAAGATGACGTGGTAGCCTCCTATATCCCGCCAATCAGAGCTAGGAGGAGAATTTTGGCTCATTAACACGTACTTAGTATTTGGACTGTTAGAAACAGTCAAGCAGAGCTAGAAGCGCTTGGTATCTCAATGTAAATCTGAGTGAGTTTCATCGTTTTAAGTTGTACATAGAGGGTAACAATTTGGAGCCTCTAAGAATAAAGTGCAGTTTAGCATTATTTGACGTATTATTAAGGTTGACAAGACGACCGAGTAAATCTGCAAGATTGCCAAAAAGTCTTGACGACTTGAAGACAGGTCTTTTTTACCTGTGCATCCGCTGACACGTCGTCCCCTCCGCTTGTGGCCGAGCCCAGCGCGCTCGCTACAAGGTTCACAGACGACACGCTGGTAGGTTTGATGGTCGTCAATGCAGCTACCACAGCCTCTCTGGCCTGTATGATATAAAAACAGTTTCAAAATGAAATATTTATGGATATTTAAGAAAGGGTAATCAATTAAACCACATTCATACAATGTATTGCAAAAAATATCGAACATAGTGCAGTAAAAAACAAAACATCCTACTCATTTATTAATCAGTAAAACAATAAGGGCGCGAACGTGAGCTTTGATAAAGGGGAGCTCGTGAATTTTACTAGTTCTTTCTAATAACAAAGGAATATATTATATAGATATACCTTTTTTGTTTGTGATGAGTGAGTTACTACATTTGAAGAAATATCTAAATCCACCTGTAGTATCGAGGTTCTTGAAATTTATTGTCCTTGATTAAAAAAACATAAAAAGCTTGTTTCCCAAAAACATCATATCCAGCTATAGGGCATTTCCGGATCATGTATAATGCAGAAGCAAAAATTATATCATCTACATTTAAATGTATATTACAGAATCAGTGGCGTCGTATGAGGCGTAGTGGATAACAACGTAAAATCCATCTTCAATTTCAGAGCTGTGGAACGTTCTTTAGAAGTGTGATTATGATCCACACCTCAGTGGCTGCCCTCCGTGTCTCGGCCGACGCGTTAGTCGGGACCGTGTTTAAGACAGACGTGACGCTGTTGGACATCTGCACCAAGGACTTGGCGTCTCCTTCCCGCACCAGCTGGGTTAGAGGACTGTTCTCCCCAACCACGAGCTGCGTGGCTACGGCTGTGGACTGTTCTGATGGAAGTGCCACGACCTACAACATAGAAGATATTTTTACGTTACATTTACAGTGAGCTGCGTTATAGTGAGGTTTTATTGTTTGTGTCTACTTTTCAAATGGAACTGCAAAGTAATAAAGAATAAATAAAATACCTTTAGTGCACATTTATGCTCCTAAAGGCTAAGTACAGGTCATGTATAAAGTAGAAGTAAAAAATCGTAGAGATATCATTCTACATTTACATGTATGTTACAGAAAAATTTGATTTACTGTGTACACGTATCTATATGAACATATGAAAGTTATAATGCATAGTTTGTCTAATTCTATAAGGAATATGACTTTCCCTGCTCTATATAATGAACTGCATTATTTGCAAAGCGTACTAATGATGCCTGTTCTGTGGGCGGAACTATGTTCCGATGATTGAGTAAAAGCTTTGTTATGTATTTGCCATATACCTTACCTTGACAGAAGTCTCGACATGTGATGTTGCCCCGAAGGAGTCTGACACTTCAACGCGGATTCTTACGACAAAGCCACGGGACTCTTGGCCCACTGGAAACAGCTGCGATGGAGTTGTTGGATCCTATGAAGAAAAAAAAAATACATTAAAATTTCCTGCATTTTAATACATACAAACTGCATTTCAGTATTGTATAGCATAATTGTATGATAAAACGACTGCTTATCTTTCATATATTTAGAATCAATATATACTATATACATAAACATATATAGATTTAATCTTAATGTCAAGATACTGCATTAGTTTTCATATTAGTTTTCGTATGTATTAGGCCTCCATGAAATCAGCTAATGTAGCTGTTGTAGCTACCCAAATGTCTTATTAGCAAGATAAGAAATAGATGTAAAGAAATAATACGTTCAGCCACCAATAAAGATAGCAATGGGCAAGTCCACGGAACCACTCCAAAATGACATACCGTTCCTGTGTACAGCGGAGTGAATTCAGAAGCAGCGTCCGTGTTGAAGAGGAAGGTGTAAGTCAGAGGCTCGTCTGAGTCAGAGAAACCTGCAAAATAAGTGAGTACAAGAACAAGTGGGAATACACGCTCCTCGATATTAATTGTGACAAATTTAAATTACAATGTATCAACTAATTGAATGTATGAAGCTCTCTTGCCATAGCTAGCTGTAGAATCTTGTTATGTTATGTGCTGCATTGTGTTGCCTTAGGGTTTATAATATATCCGAAAATAGTTTCATCAGGTTGGTAAAACTTAAGAGATAGGGGAATTCTTTTTACACAACCAAAGAGTCTCACCTCGCTGACGTTTCGGTGTCTGTCAGACACCTTCTTCAGAGCTTCTGACTGGAGTACTACAACTGCGTAATTGACTGGGAGGGGGCGAAAGTTATAGACAGAGAAGACAATAGAAGAACCCGCTGGATCAAGGAGGCAGTTTGGATCCGAAAGTCAGCCCCTGTAATGAACCGGGACGAGGGGGCGTACAAGCTAAGCCACGTTTTGGATAGTGTTCTCGCCGCAAAAGCGCCACCTACATCGGCTACATATAGCGGCGAGATGCAGTACTCCAGTCAGAAGCTCTGAAGAAGGTGTCTGACAGACACCGAAACGTCAGCGAGGTGAGACTCTTTGGTTGTGTAAAAAGAATTCCCCTATCTCTTAGGTTTATAATATAGTATGGTGGACTGCTAATTAGGAAAGTGGGCTCTAGAATTTGTTCATAAAAAAGTACTGGCAATTGCTCGTATTACAAGTACAAAAATACATACTAATACTAGAAACATATTCATGTTAATAATAAATGTGGTTACGTACCCGTACAAGTGATGATGAACTCTGTCACCATGGCCGTGCCGTTTTCCGGACTGACTGTGCAGCTTCCGACCACAGGTGGTTCGTTCGGTACAAAACTGTACTCAGCAAACCCATGACGACCGTCAAGAAGCGTCATCTTCACTCTTAATGTATAGTCCCCTAAAGCCTACATACATGGGCAAGGACGATTGTTACCTTTATTATGAAAGTCCATCCGTGTTAGTAGTAATCATAGTAAAGAGTTGAACTTTATTCCAACACACAAATTATACAGAGATCAAATTTCCAGCGACCACTGTCACCTTCATCAGGATAATTAATCACTTCACAACGTGATCTCGCGAGAGGCAGTAAGGAGGCCATATATATCAAAGCACCTCAGCCATCACTTAATAGGGATGGTGGACGATATAATTGATTAATTGCTCACGTCACGTATCAGTAAATGTTTCGTGTGGATGCGGGCGCGGTCAGTGTCTGTTACCGTAACTCTCGCGAGATTACGTTGTGAAGTGATTGGTCGTTGTTATTATTATGATGAAGGTGACAGTGTACACATCCTGTACTCGCACTGTATCTCCTCTGCTTACGTTTCGATGTCTGTCAGAAACCTTTCCCAGAGCTTGCAAGTGGAGTTCTGCATCGCATCGCTATATATAGCCGATGTAGGTGTCTCTTTTGTGGCGAGAACACAATCCCAAATGTGACTAAGTTTGTATCCCCCTCGTCCCAGTTCACTGGGGTTGACTTTCTTATCCATATGTAAGCAGGTGAGATATAGTACTGCATGAGTACCAACATGATGAAATTACTTTCGAATGAACGAGTAGGTACGTGCGTTATTTAGAATGTTAATTGCGAGTTTTACCGTAAAGACTTCGGGTTTGATGACGACATCCGGTAGGTTCCTTCCCGTGGTGCTCTCGGTGTTCCAGTTTAAATCGGACCTGCCAAACCCGTCCGGAACTTCCTGTAATGTCCAGTTGTAACTGACCAGTTTGTTCTCCTCACAGTTTGTACACTCCGCCACCAGAACGAGCTTCTCAGATGGGTTGATTTTCCTGTTACAGTTGCTGAAGCACCTGAAATGAAAAAGAACTCCAAAGGTAACTTTTGTATAATGCATAATGTTTACCTTCACAATTGGTGTAACCAAACAAACTACTGCTCAGGTTTTTGTTATTTACTTACGCAATTACGGAGTTAATCTGACATTTTCGATCCAATATGTAGTAGGTATTTGTTGAAATGAAAAATACATACAACAGACTCTATACAAATTGATTTCCTATCTGCACAACATAATAAAATAAAATGTCACCTGATGTATAGAGATGGAGATCCGACAGGGAAAATCTCTAAGATTTGAAACGTCGTTCCAGGGGATCTGCCAGGGAACCACACGCTAAGATGCACAATCAACCGGCCTGCACTTGTTTCGACGCCCTCAGAAGAGATAACATATGACTGGTTGGTTCCTCCATCGCTAAACAGGTCGTCGCACGAAGTTCCTGTGAAATTGATAGATCACCAAATAGTGTTACTGGCAAATGCTGACTATTAGTAGTTAGCGTTAGAATGCAGCTTTTCCATATTGCAATTTTCAATATTATGTTTTATGTCTTCTACACGACATATGGTCAAATGTGCACTTAGTCCATCTGGGCAAGAATATACAATTAAAATATTCTATCCATGAACATTATTTATTCAATATGAATTATTTTAGTAAGACTGGTGGTAATTTATTTTTTAAAGCTTTCCAACGATCAGCATTCTGAAACAAAGTGACGATAAGGGTGCATTGTAAACGTAGAAACGTTAGTTAAAATTAAGTTAAATTAAGTTAGTTAAGTCAAAATATATGTTTTCTTGTTGTGTTACTAACCCATTTCTGTTACACAGGTCCAGTTATAAGTGAAGTCTGCCGCGTCTGTCACCATGGCGTCCGGGTCTGTAGAAAACGAACCGTCGAGGACAATGTCGGAGCCACGTGCGAGTGACTTTGCTGAGCCACCGGCAATGTCAGCCACCAGTGCCGAAGATAAGACATTCACCCACTGCTCAGCTGACGTCACGACACGGAGTCCAGACAAAGTCTCCTCCACCGTGACCTCCAGCCGGATGGCAACCTTCCCGTACGGCAGAACGTTCTTCGTTAAGGTGAGTTCAGATCCGGCAGTTTCAACATTCTCCGGAAGGGGAATTTTTACGGAGGGAAGGCCACCATCCATCGCGTACAAAGACCAGTTAAAGAGGAATGAATAGGCTACGTCACAGTCCACTGTTACGGTAGATTGCACAGTAAAAGGCACCCTCCGTTTGATGTCGACAGGAGCCGAAGAGTTGGCCCCTCCTCCCACCAGGGCTATGTCGGGGTAGCACGAGGCGCAGGCGTACGATCCCTCCCTGTTGAAGCAGAGTTCGTCGCGGAGGCACACATGAGCTCCCGTCATGCACTCATCAATATCTGTCAAAAGAGAAAGGAAAATTACAGTTTAATGCTCGGGAAAACCTGCCTACTAGCTAGGCACATGGTATCTGTTTGGTACTCGGTTACCGCTGTCTGTACATGCCGTGACGCATACACCTTCAACCCATAGATGGGAGAAGTAGTGTAAATCTACCCCAAGTACCGCATCACTAGTGCAATAGTTTCAACTGTACTAAAATCACTCCTGGTGATTTTGCTGAATATTTTAACTTAAGTTCTAACAGAATTTGTGTATGAGGTACCTAAAACAACTTGACCTGTCTATATACATATGTCTTATACAGTCTAATAAATCAAATCAAATTAAAGATTGAAATATCTTACCTGGCGTTGTAGAAACAGAGGCCGTTTTTGTTGAACGAACGACACTAGAAGTGTTGGCCTCTGCTGTGGTGTTTGGTGCATGGGTCATTAGTAGAGACGCACTAGGTACAGCAGTACCTACTGTTGAACGGACCAAATTGGAGTTGTTCTCTGTTGTAGAGTTGGTTGCAGGTGTCGTTGTCAGAGACGGAATCGGTGCGGCAGTCGATGTTGATAACAGAGCCACTGTGGTGTTGTGCTCTGTTGTGGAGTTGGGTGCAGATGTGCTGAACTCAGCAGCCCCTACTGTTGACCAAACTACAGTTGTGTTGGTCTCCGCTGTAGTGTTGGTTGCAGGCGTCGTTGCTGCAGACGTGGTCGTCACAGAAGTCGCTGTTGTTGACCCTACTGCAGTTGTGTTGGCCTGTGTTGTAATGCTGGGTCCAGGGGTCGTTGGTGAAGACGTGGTAGGTACAGCAGCCCCTGCTGTCGTCGCTATAGATCGAACTGCAGTTGTACTGGCCTCTGAAGTTGTGGGTACAGCTGACGTTGTAGGGGACGTGGTGGGTACAGCAGCCCCTGCTGTCGTCGCTGTAGACCTAACTGCAGTTGTACTGGCCTCTGAAGTTGTTGGTACAGCTGATGTTGTAGGGGGCGTGGTTGGTACAGCGGCCCCTGCTGTTGTCACTGTTGACCGAAGTACAGTCGTGGTGCTGGCTTCTGTTGTGGTGCTGGGTCGAAGAGTTGGTGGTGGTGGGGACGTGGTTGGGACCCCTGCTGGCGTGGTACTGGCCTGTGTTGTAGTACTTGGTACATGGGTTGTCGTGGGTGACGTGGTTGACTGTGTGGCTGTTGAAATTGAGCATTAATGTATGAAGTGATCGACTAGACAACTACAAATACGAAAATCTAACCGTTATATTCAACCTTGCCCTTATCCCTGCTGCCTTTCTCGGTAATCAAGTGAAATTTGGTGTCAAACGGTTATCTAGTAGTTTCCGAAAATAGTTTTATCAGGCTGGTACATTATTTCAATATAATAGATTCCTTTTACAGAACCAAAACACAATCCTAAACGTTGCTGAGTTTGTAATGTGAGGGTGGGTGGGGGTGGGGGGGTACAAACATTTGAGATTGTGTTCACGCCGCAGAAGGGCCTCCTACATCGGCTACATATACATGTAGCGTCGAGAAGCAGAACTCCAGTCAGAAGCTCTGAGGAAGGTGTCTGATAGGCACTGAACCGCCAACAAGGTGAGGGGAATATTGGTTGTGTAAAAGGAAACTCTCAAATCCGGTTATCCAGGAGGCTGAAGGTTAAGGTACTTGATAAGGAACTGCGATGCTTCGATATATTTGGGATCTAGTAATAAAATATAATATAAAGTATTACATTGTTGCTGGATTGTTAATCTTTCGCAATGCTGTTAAAACGTCTTTAGGATCGTTTTTCCTTCCTTATCGTTTATTTACATGGATAGGAACCTCACCGTTTAATTAAGAAGCATAGAAATATTTATGATTGTAAATAATGATTTTGATTGAATTTTTTAAGCTTAAAGAAACTAGGCGATTAGTGCACACTATGATAGCAGTCAGGAGAATCAAAAGAATCGCACATATTGCTTCAAGGCAATACCACTATATACTCAAAATAAACAAGAGATACACTCCTTTAAAGTCGTTCATGTCTAGAGCTGTAGAAGTATGGAATCAGTTGCCTTACAGATCTAGACTGCCCATTCCTTCATGTCCTTTAAAAGTCGTCTCCATTAACAGTTGTGATATTTTCATGATTTGCATTTTTTAAAAATCTAAATGGTAATTGTGTTAATGCTGTTGTAATTATGTTGCGTAACAATGTTGATGGATAAAGGTAATGATTGTATTATGACTGGGGTACTTTATGTTACTGCATAAGTTGCTGAAGGGCTCCACCAGTAATGGTTATTCAAGTAGAGAATTCAATTAATACGTTTCAATTGAACATTTCCATTGTATATTATGCTGACAAAGAAAAATTACGGTCCGAGTATTTGGGGTTTCTAAAATAGACTGTTACTCATTTTTTAATACTCAAAACATGTAATGACAAGACGTGGTGACGGCACACTCAAGTTTTTTCAACTTATTTGCAGTATACTCATTTACAGCTGGGCGAAGTGAGAAAAAGCGTGTTAAAGTATAAAGTGTCTTTCCCAACGGCCCAAGATCGGTGGCTTGGAAGGATTCGAACTCGGGACCTCTTCGTTCCGAGTCGGACACTCTACCGTTACGTACGCCACACGACCTCACTGTTACTCACTGAAAGTTAATGCAATACTATACATAACATGGATGGTTACCTTGATTCACCTCCGATGGTTCCTTCATCTGTACTTACCATTACAGACGTTGCAGCTTAACCGACAGTACACCAGCATGTAATTGGGATTGGCGGCACACTCACCAACGCTTGCCCAATGGCCACAATTCTGGTTGTTATCTGAACAATCTAGAGGAGAACCCAAACCAGTCAAGTAACCTTTAGACAAGACAACTATAAACAAGTCTCTGGCCCCTCCCAAGTTAAATTGCCCTTAGGAGTAAGTCACGAGAAAATATTACGCCAGGAAAGGGTTTTAAAATTCCCAGCGGTCGCTACGTACCGGGTCAAAGAGTTGAATACTTACAAACACCCTGGAGAGAAGATCAAATTAACATGCACTAGAATGCTGATAAACGTTTAAAAACATCTCAAAACGTGAGCTATACAAGAATATACTGTCGATTGCTGAAACAATACGGCAAAGGAGTCTACGTTTTGTAGGGCACTGTAGGCGGAAAAAGGACGAGGTAGTACACTTGTAGACTCTTACTGTAGAACCCGAGTCATTAAAAAAAACAAAGAAATCGCCTCAGACCACACTACACACATGACCTAACATCAAACAGCTAGATAGCTGACAGGGAAGACAATGGAATGAACCTGTAGCGATGGGTGACAGACAGAAATGGAGCCAGATAGTCATGGGAAGATTCTGAATCCGACATAGTGAGGATAAGTGAGAGGTACCCACATGTAGACACGTCGATGTTATTCCTTGTATGATTTTCAAAGCGTGGGTGGTTACCACCGTTGTTACCTCGGATAATACCTACCTCTATCGGTACTACAAACGCCGCAACTCAACTGGCAGTTCACCAGCATGTAATTGGGGTTTGCGACACACTCACCAACGCTGGCCCAATAGAGACAAGTTTGGTGGTTATCCGAACAACCTGAAGATGAACCCAAACCAGTCAAGGGATCTTTAGATAAGACAACTACAAGCAAGTCTCTGACAATTTTCAAGTTAAACAAGAGTTCCGAGATCTCATACCCACATGAAATATGGGCTTGCTTTGTCATACTTCCCTCGACATGTCCTCATTAATTATGCAAATGACATCTACGTTAACATAATATATGTATAGTGGTGTTAACTTACACAAGTCGAGAGGTATAAAATTCCCATCATGCACCAATAAGGAGTCACAGAATTTTCACATAATGCAAATTTGGTCATCATTAGCTTAATTGGTATCTGTTGTTATGTTCCTCCTGCCACAGATTAAATAGATTACATGTATAAAAGAACTATTATATAAAACACTGTAATTATAGAATTTCCTCCTTAATTATGCAACTTAAGTCCACATTTGCATAATTTGCATTTTAGTACGTACAACTCTCTCTCAGCTACCTATACACCAAATATAATGAAAATACGGTGTTTCTATCTGGACTTCTTAGCTTTTAAAGATATCACCAGAAAGTCCCCTGCAGTTCCGGGACAAGCTGCTAGGAAGACCAAATCCACACCACTTATTCCTGACAGGAAAATCTATCTGTCACCAAAAAGTCAAGACCATAGGCATAGCATGTTCAGGACAAAAGATACAAACACCGGAAGTTCTGCTGCAGTACCAAGGTCATCCACCAGGAGGCCCAAAATTGACCTTTTAATTGACCTTCGTCTTCCTAAGACTTATCAGCATACCAAATATCATCACAATCCATACAGGCGTTATGAAGTTATACCGCCTACAAAGTTGCGGAACACACACAGACAGACACACAGACACGCCAAAAACAATACCTCCATTTTTCAATTTTTCATGGTGGTAATTACCCTAAGTCACATAGAACTAATATGTAAGCAACGGTGCTAAGACCCCTGCAATCAGTGTTGTCACCCGTCCTGGGATCGTCTATGTGACACAATGCACATGAATTTTCCACTTATAATACTGCTCCTAAAACTCCTTCTACTAATATTTTATCCAAGTCAAAGAATGTCCCTGGAACTCGATATAAATGTTTTTGGATATCTCTTAGTTCAGTGTTCTAGGCAACTTGTATGAGGGTACTCTAAGAACCATCTTTTGAGAGACCGTGCAGTTGCCCCAACGTTAAGTTTTGGGCAGTTTGCCACTTTAAACTCTGACAGAATATGGTAAATGACGCTACAGTTGTCCTCCCAGGAAGTTTCTACTGTAAGTGAATCTATTTTTTTACCATGCATGTGTATGATTTTTTCTGTAAATTTGTTGACCTAAAATTAATATAAGTTTATACTTTATCACTTTGTTACTATATGATGTCTGACTCTTACCTTTTTCCTCGTGTCTTCAATATCAAGCGGTCTGAAGGCTGACTTGAGCTTCTCATAAATAAAGGATGGATAAAAGAAAGACACAACTCTCTCACAACATTAGATGGTCTTTCCAGATACCTGTTGTAGTGGAAACAGCAGCCCCTGCTGTTGACAAGACCGCTGTGCTGGTGGCGGCTGTTGTAGTGGTTGTAACAGGAGTTGTCGGTGGAGGGGTCGTGGTTTTTAAAACTGTTGAAAGAGCCAGTGTCTCAGTCTTAGTGCTTAGTTTTCGACAGTTAGCATATGGCTTTGGTCTAACCTATTATTTGCTACACCCCTAATTGGGTAAGACATAAACTGCATTAAATCACAAACAATACTCGTCCCTGATTGGCTAATCCGGCGGAAATACGGGTTAAAACGACAAGTCACTCGACTGATAAATGACAGTGTATTATAAAACTCATTGTAAAATGCAGAAATTGTGTGAAAATCTCTGTCAGAGACAGGATAATGTAACGGCATTATTCTAGCTACCGCTTGTTTATGACAACGCGATGTCACTTGGTGGAAAAATGAAAAAAAAATCAGTATTCCTCGCTCCATGGCTCCACGGGCTCACGTACAATTAGGTGTGAATAAAAAAAATTAAATTGGTTACATATTCTTCTAAGTTAACTGACAAAAAATATTGGTACCAGCTTAATGGTACTTTTCCTATTATTATTTATCTAATGACTGATTTTCAACAAACATTAGTTGAAAATTCATCAACGCACTGATGTCATTCATAGAAATTACTTGCTGTTGCCTTATATATGTACCATTGCATGACACCCCATCTCCATCCAGGACATAGCCATCTCCGCAGTAGCACTCGAAACTGCCGATGGTGTTGTTGCAATTCACGGAACATCCACCGTTGTTTGAGGCGCACTCGTCTATGTCTGAAAATACAGCAAATACCTTTCTCAATTCACACAGACTTGTATTTTAGGCAAATGGAGTCAGCTAAAATAACGTATCACTTGACGGAAAACCGAATTTCTACAAGTTTCCAAGCTGGGACATGTTGGTGAAACCTGACATGTCCCAGCCGTGTACATAAGTTTCCACGGGTGTCCCATCCCGGCGTGTCCACTGTAGGAAACCTGTGCACACAATGGGACACGCGAAGTGTCCAGGAATTCCCACTGTTGGAAACGTCTCGTGTCCTGACTAATTATGCCTTTGTTTGGCATTCTCCCCAATCAATTGCTTCAAAAGTGCACGCAACCATCTCCTCCATTCACCAACGTTTTAAAGACATTTACTTTCAAAAATTCCTACGCGAAATTCATGATGACAACAAATCCAAAAACGCAAAGATCAAACTGCGCTCGTACAGACTATTCAAATCTACTTATAATGAAGAACATTATCTTAAAATCCCAAACGAAAGTCAAAGAACCACCATCACCAAACTACGAATCAGCTGTCATAAACTCAGCATCGAAACAAGAAGGCACAACCGCACACCTCTGGAGCAAAGGATTTGCCAATTTTGTAGCTCAAACAAAGTAGAAGATGAAGCCCACTTTGTTATTTATTGTAGTTTATATAGTAATGAAAGAAATGATCTTTTTAGATATATTACTAATACGGTCCCATATTTCCAATACTTGCCTAATATTGAAAAAATTATCTTTCTTATGGGCTTTGACCATCCTGTACTATACAAACCCATCTCAAATTATATTTTCAACATCACAAAGAAACGAGAAGAAACCGAACCCCTGTATTAGAAAGATTAGTAGTTTTAGATCTGTTTGTACTACAAACATGTATATTACCAATTTCATCTGTTGACCTGTACTTAGCCCGATAGGGCATGAATGTACAATAAAGGTTATTATGTCATTAATTATCGTCACAATGGAGTATCCAACCTAAGAAAATAGGTATGGCAATCTATAAGCAGTTTTGTTGTGTTTGTTTACACATATTGCCATGGGACTTTGCGAGTCAGTGGCTTTACATAGCAGACTACTAGTATTTTGCGTCCGCACCAGGCTATATAGATTGACCGCCGCTAAAGAATCTAGCAGGATATGCAAAGCTTGATATGAACGCCGGGGTCTAAGAGTTTCCTGAAGTTTATACTAAGTACATGTCGTTAACGTTTTCTGTACATGGCCCTACAGCGCATGGTCATGGATGTACAATAGAAATAATTATCACTCCGCTTTAGTAAATTTTCTGCTAGAAATGGCGTGAACCCTTGATACATTTTGGCGTATACTATCGGTAAATCAAAAAAGCATGCCGACGGACGCCGATAGGGTGTTAGATAAAAATTTACAACACGTTGTTGTGAACGAAAAGAAATAGCTGAAGATAATAAACTAAAGACTTGATCACGCGCGATCGTCTGTAGCGCGTTTTGTTTTGGGTGCCAAATTATAAACTCAGCCTAGAAGTGCAGGGGACGTGCAATTTTGAAATTTCTACTGCAAAAATTATGTTTATTAGTAGAAGTCATAAGTGATCATGATTTAGTTTTTTTGGTTTGACTATAGAGATACTAGTATTGTAATGCTTCGCAGTATTTTTCCGATGTATCTGTTTCCAAACTTACTTGAATATTACCATGTCGACTATAACCCTTGCTAACTAACAATGTACAGATTTCTTTGTCTGGTAGCTCGG
>NW_017803713.1:730043-732206 GCF_001625305.1 Branchiostoma belcheri | reverse complement strand
ATTTTTGTAAAGAGACAAAAGAATGCTAGGTTTACCTGTACGTTGTTGTTAGATGTGTATTGTGGTGTAATGGTCAGACGAGATGGCGTCTATGTTTAAAAATATCCCTGTTTACCATGTTTGGATTTTGTAAAGGAGCCTTAATTTAACTTCCTTGTTTTCATTTCATTTTCTTGAACAAGAAGTTGTAAACATTACACAGGTAAACTGCATATGTATTATGTGTTACGCATATGCACACGGCGCATTTTGGCGTAAGATTAGCCTATAGAGTTTATTGTTGTTTAAGCTTTATAGCGTGAATCTTTTTCACAATAGACAACTGGGACATTTCACAACCCTTTGTGTCGGTCGTTATTCTTGCAGTGATCTGTAAACCATAACAGCCAATTGCATGCATTTCTTTTTGTATGTGGTTTGAAAAGGGGGCCAACCAACGCTCGCGCTCTATTTTTGAAATCTGTCAGTTAGCACGCTGGGTTGTGTAACTTGCATTCTACAGTTCTCCTGGACACAAAGCAACACGCTAGGACTTAGTGAGAGACTGGAAAATTTGTCTACATCAACACCGAGGAATATCGACATGGCGTCATTCTACGTTCAAGGGGGATAGGAGGCCATGATGCTACTTTCCATTACAAAAGGTATATTTGAGGTGTGGCCGGGTGTGTCGGCTGGGCTCGCGCATGCGCATTTGGTTTCACCAAGTGGGGGAGATAATTACGATAATTGCCGCTAAATTATGCATAAGTCATTCGTGGAACAAAGGCAAACACCTGAAGTTTCCATACGTGTACACAGATATCCCGACCACGTGCACGCAAATTTCCACCATAGGACACGAAATGGAAATCTGAGCGGTCCGTTTCCCACGTTTTCCACAAGTTTCCCACAGCGGACACGCCACGTGTGCACCTTGGACATCAGTGGAAACTCGCGGAAACTTCGGATTTCCTAGTGAGTATACACAGATATCCTATTCCACGAGGGAAATCTCGGTTTTCGTCTGGTGTATACAGTTTAGTTTATAGGTAATAGGTTTAGCTTACCATCACAGGAAACTCCGTCATTGTTGAATTTGTAGCCAGTATAACAGGAACATGAGAAGCTGCCGACAGTATTGGTGCAGTTCTGTGCACATCCACCGTTTCCTGTGGCACACTCGTCTACATCTGCAGAAATGTGACATATGTTATTGAAAACGACAGGACCATTGGCAGATATTCGTAATGTAAATGAAGGCCTAATTTGCATAATTAACGGGGAATTCCCAAAAAGTTTATAGCGGTATCTGCTGGGAATTTAGTATTTGGAAATTCAGTAAAGATGAATCATAAACATAATTGATTCAAATTAGGACGCCATTTGCATAATTTATGAGGGAATGCTAGAATAGCCTTATTTCTTAAAAACAGACTGTTATTGGGTAGAGAATATGAGCAACTGATATCTTTCAAGCAAATGAGGCTATTATAAATTGCATAATCACCATAAAATGTATCATTAGTCAGACTGAGTTTAAATGGTTAACATGATTTGGCGAAGGTAAAAAAAAACTTGGAACTCTTGTGTATGAAACCATTGAAAATTAGTAGCTAATAGCTAGCTTGCACACAAACAACAATTTTATAGTTTGACTTAATGATGAAATGAAACCTTGCCAAAGCTTACAAATAAACTATGTATGATTTTAGATGAGAAACTGTACATGAAGTAGATAAAATCATTACATTTCCATGATCAATCAACGAGAAAAAAAAAACCAAAATTAAAAAAAAAAACATCTTTATGGTATGAGGTCTCCGAATTCATGTTTTCTTTTGTTTATTGTTTTAAAATTTTGTAAAAAAAAAAAGAGGAAAACAAACTCTCTTAATGACGGATTGATTTTCTCTGAAACTTACCTGTTTCACAGATGTACCGCATGCTCGTACTACAATCCATGTCGGCCCACTTATTTCTGCGTTCACTATTGGAGTTTGTTTCTTGCACAAGATGTGAACAGAGTTTTTCAGGTTTATCGGGCTCCCCTGGAGCCCAGGCTGCAAATTCACCAAGCGCGGTACCCTGGCCGTCGACCCACGTCCCGTTCGGTCTACTGAGTCCCAGCCAAAACCTAGCGTATCTGTAATATTCAGGAAGAAATGACCTGTTCACACCTAT
>NW_017803713.1:728279-729258 GCF_001625305.1 Branchiostoma belcheri | reverse complement strand
GGGGGGGGGCGAATTGCGAGCTGGGAGAGCGAATCGCTAGAGATTGGAGGGCGAAATCACGAGGGTGTCGAGATTGAAGTATGTTCTGCTGCCGTGTTTGTAAGAGCTAATAGAAATCTACTTCCTAGTATTTCTTTTTAGTCGTAAGCGTTTCTTGGTAGTCCTTCACAATCGAAGATGACGGCCTGTGTCTTTTCAGCGGGTGTGACCTCGTGTTGCTTGTGAATGTTTAGTTGTTTATATTCGGTTAACAAATTGTAATCGACCCCTTTCTGGATACCGCGGCCATTTTGAATCCGCTCTCGCGAGAGTACGATCCAGCGAGAGCTCGCGTGATTTTATGATGTGACGGTAAGAACCTGGGCTGGGCCCTACGTAACAACGGGGTCCCCAATGGAAAGTCAACTGGAATATACATGCATTTGTATAGGATAAGAAGGGAGTCACAAGCACGATTATTCTTACCCGCCAGCCAGACAGTTCTTGTAGAATACAAGGTATTCCTGCTCGTTCCAGTCCCGCGGTACGGCGATCATTTTTCCCTCGGTTGCACACCTCGCATGGGCCGTGGTGTAGTTGACCAGCTCGTTGACATCGGATTGTGCCACGTACGTTTTGTTGTTGGGAAAACTGAGGTAACCAACCGTTGGACAACTCTCCGGGAGATCCCAACCTGTAAAACCATAATAATGACTGATGAATAGCAAAGTTCTTTCTATCACAACCATTTATTTTTTCAAGCCAACGTTTCGATGACCTTCTGTCATCTTCATCAGGGCAATGCTGACTGGTTTACTGTGCACTGACACTAGATATTGCTTGGTGCATAGTGCACTAAAGGTGTTACATAGTTCATAGTGCACTTAAGCTAGTTTTATCTGTTTACAATGCGTTCCGGAACGTAGTGTAATTGTGACATACATACTAGGCATTGTTACATCATAGGGAAATATGCGGTTCCAAATGTAAAGTGTTTCTA
>NW_017803713.1:723713-728259 GCF_001625305.1 Branchiostoma belcheri | reverse complement strand
CAGGTGAAGTCTGCTTATATAAAAAATATTTAAAATCTTAAGTTTTGTAAACAAAGGTGCAGAATGTGCGTGGAAACTGGCGCCGGTGGCTGAACGAACAAATCTTTTTTGGAGTAATGCTAGGGGCTGTAGTGTGGTTTGTAGGCGCATCCCCAGACTATATTCCCGTAGGCTAGATATGGGTATATTAAGCTATTGATTTCATTGCGCATAGGTGACGAAAAACAACATATGAAAATACATGTATGAACAAATCTATCCGTAACTAATTTCATCAGGTTGGTAAACGACTGAAGAGCAAAATTCTTTTTATCACAACCATTTATTTTTCAAGCCGACGTTTCGATGACCTTCTGTCATCTTCATCAGGGCAATTCTGACTGGTTTACTGTGCACTGACACTAGATGTTACTTGGTGCATAGTGCACTGAAGGTGTTACATACTTCATAGTGCACTTAATATAAAAGCTAGTTTTTTTTTCTGTTTACAATACATTCCGGAACGTAGTGTAATTGTGACATACATACTAGGCATTGTTACAGCATAGGAAAATATGCGGATCCAAATGTAAAGTGTTTCTATCTATAATATAAGATTTGTTAACTGACAACACTGAGCTATCACAGTCCCAAATAGAAATTATTAAAAGTCTTGTTACATATTTGTTAGGAATCATAATAGTTACAAACAATAAGAAAACCAATGTCAATTATTAAGAATGTGATCCCAAACATGACTAAGTTTATACCCCCCCCCTCTCATCACGGTTCATGACTTGATTGGATTTTCTAATCCATACAGACTCCTTAATCCAACGGATACATCTGTTGTCCTCTCGGTCTATTACCTTGGCCCCGTCCAAATCTATTACACAGTTATTTTATGTGATGTGGTCTGTGACTGCTGACTTGTTTTCTTGGTTTTCAGCTTCTTTCTTTCTTGCTCTGGTGTACCTTCCCGTCTTGACGCTGTCTGCCTCTTTTCTATGTAACACCTTCAGTGCACTATGCACCGAGCAATATCTAGTGTCAGTGCACAGGAAACCAGACAGTATCGCCCTGATAAAGATGACAGAAGGTCATCGAAACGTTGGCTTGAAAAAATAAATTGTTGTTATAGAAAGAACTTTGCTATTCAGTCGTTTACCAACCTGATGAAATTATTTACGGACATAATAATGACTGTTTAATGCATTTTGCACCGGCATACCGATTTGACTCTTTTCCTAGGCTCCCTGAAGTGAGAGTTAGCAAGCACTTGGAGACTTACGACTTCCAGTAAGAATGTAATCCTCTGTACCCTAACACACACCACCACACACCCATGTACCATCATAATCCCTCTACTTTTTTTATTCATCAAATACATGAAAACATAACATGGACAGTGTGACGCTGCACTCAAGTCTACAACTTATGTTAACAGCGCCACACAACAAAAAAGTACAATTAACATATAAATATTTGACAAAGTTGACATATCTGTGCGCCGTAGTCCCACCACCCCAAGACATTAAAATGTTAATGCTAACAAAGTTATTTGAAATATAGAATTACGTGGTTTACATGAACGACACATTCACTTTTACGTTCACCCAATGTCCTCTTCCTAACCTTCTGATTTGCTGACATTGTGTCTGTCTATCCTACTCTCACCCATGTGCTGTCAACCTATTCTGTCTGATGTCTTACAAACAGAGCTGTGACTTTTGTTTATAAAGACAAGATGTCTTCACCCACCGTCGCAATTTAGGCCATCTCCGTTGAGTGTTTGTCCGAGGTGACAGGAACACTGGAAGCTGCCCTCAGTGTTGGTACAGACGTGCTCACAGCCTCCATTAGCGTTCGCACACTCGTCAATGTCTGTTGGTAATCAAAATAGTCACCTGATATACACATACACCTACGTTGGGAATCAAAATAATCACCTGATATACACATACACCTACGCATTAGAAGGACACTTATCATAACCAAACTTCGAAAGTCATATGATAGAATGAAGGGCAAAGCTAAGCATCAACATATTGCTACTTTGTCATCCCTGTTTTTGTTTTTATTGGTATTCAATATTTTTCTGGAAATAGCTTTCAAGTTCATGCCAAAAAGGGCATTGCCGGATTTGATCATATTTTTATCTTGGTAACATTACCGGTTTCGGATCACAATTTTAGTAGACATGCGACATTTAAAGCAAAACATAACTTTTACAAATTCGTTTTGAAAAGATGATATACCTGTTCTTAAAACTCTGTATATATCGAATGTCACTCTTTTAATGCTGATTATACAATATATCGATGGAAGAGGCCCTAACCAACATAGAACAAACCGACATAGTAAAGGTAAAATCATAGTCGGTGTTTCTATATATTATATACAAGCTTTGAAATCGTTAGATATAATAGACCAGTTAAAAGAAACGTCACTAGAGTAAATTAAAGTACAGAAAACAGCTGATTGTTTTGGGGTTATCATAACGCATGTTACAAAACATGGATATGTACCGTTGCATGACACCCCATCTCCATCCAGGACATAGCCATCTCCGCAGTAGCACTCGAAACTGCCGATGGTGTTGTTGCAATTCACGGAACATCCACCGTTGTTTGAGGTGCACTCGTCTATGTCTGAAAATACAGCAAGTACCTTCCTCGTCTAACACAGAATTGTATTTTAGACAAATGGAGTCTGGTAGTGCTCAAATGACTTGTACAGTTTAGCTTATAGGTAGTAGGTATACCTTACCGTCACAGGAAACTCCGTCATTGTTGAATTTGTAGCCAGTATAACAGGAACATGAGAAGCTGCCGATAGTATTAGTGCAGTTCTGTGCACATCCACCCTTTCCTGTGGCACACTCGTCTACATCTACAAAAATGTGACATATGTTATTGAAAACGACAGGACCATTGGCAGATATTCGTAATGTAAATGATGGCCTAATTTGCATAATTAACGGGGAATTCCAAAAAGTTTTTAGCGGTATCTGCTGGGAATTTAGTATTTGGAAATTCAGTAAAGATGAATTATAAACATAGTTGATTCAAATTAGAAGCCAATTTGCACAATTTATGAGGAAATGCTAGAATAGCCTTATTTCTTAAAAAACAGACTGTTATCGGGTAGAGAATATGAGCAACTGATATCTTTCAAGCAAATGAGTCTATTATAAATTGCATAATCACCATAAAATGTATCATTAGTCAGACTGAGTTTAAATGGTTAACATGATTTGGCGAAGGTAAAAAAAACTTGGAACTCTTGTTTATGAAACCATTGAAAATTAGTAGCTAATAGCTAGCTTGCACATAACCAACAATTTTATAGTTTGACTTAATGATAAAATGAAACCTTGCCAAAGCTTATAAATAAACTATGTATGATTTTAGATGAGAAACTGTACATGAAGTAGATGAAATCATTACATTTCCATGATCAATCAACGAGAAAATAAACCCCCCCAAAATAAAAAAAAACATCTTTATGGTATGAGGTCTCCGAATTCATATTTTCTTTTGTTCATTGTTTTAAAATTTTGTAAAAACAAAAGAGGAAAATAAACTCTCTTAATGACGGATTAATTTTCTCTGAAACTTACCTGTTTCACAGATGTACCGCATGCTCGTACTACAATCCATGTCAGCCCACTTATTTTTGCGTGCACTATTGGTGATTGTTTCATGCACAAGATGAGAACAGAGTTTTTCAGGTTTATCGGGCTCCCCTGGAGCCCAGGCTGCAAATTCACCAAGCGCGGTACCCTGGCCGTCGACCCACGTCCCGTTCGGTCTACTGAGTCCCAGCCAAAACTTAGCGTTTCTGTAACATTCAGGAAGAAAATGAGCTGTTCACATATATTTTCTATTCTGATACAATGTTTCAAATGTAATAGAAGGTAAAATGTGCCTGTTGCACACGGCACAAAATCCCTAGTTTCCGTGTGAGAAATTGCCGCACACTTTCCCGGATATTTTAGGTTTCCGGTAGAACCCGGGGGTTTCCGACCTGCACACGAAACGTGTCCAGTCCCGTACATGTCCTGTACACTCCCGGAAATGAACCACTTTTTGTGTGCAGGTCGTGTACTGGACGTTATATGCCCGGACACGATCCCTGTACATCCCCGTACACGGCAGGAAATGGCCGTGCACCGCTCCGTGTGTTGCTGGAATATGCATAATTTAGCGGCAATTATCACCTAATTATTCTCCACACGGCAGCGGAAATTCGCCGTGTACGGGTCGGACATGCCGGTACTACACCCCCCCCGGCCAAAACCCGCCCCGCTCTCGGGACCGGTTGCTCCCGTTCCCGGGACCCGTTGCTCCCATTCCCGGGGCCCTGCTGTTCCCGTTCTCGGGACCCCACTGCACCCACTACGGGGACCCCCCTTCCTGCTCCCGGGGCTTCGCTGCCCGGCTCCCGAGAAATCGCTTCCCCCGCTCCCGGGACACATTTCGATGTTTTAGGAGCACATTTCATTCATAAAAAAGTAATACATGTTTATACTTCATTCATCGTTTTATTGGTATAAACAGGATCG
>NW_017803713.1:697470-723693 GCF_001625305.1 Branchiostoma belcheri | reverse complement strand
GAAATAATAAACTATGTTATTAATCAGTAAAAAAATAGTGTACACTTCTTGCCAAAATAAATATTTCTGCCGTAGGCACAACTTAGCCAAGGTTTTTAAACAACATGTTTAAGATATATGTAACGATAGTGCCGTATATATAATAGTATCCTTGTTTTAGCTTACCCTTCCTCCTGTCGGTTTGCTGGTTCGTTGCGGTGTTGTCCTTTCAATGTAGTAGAGTCATTTCTTCCGTTGCGAAAACGAAGTAACAGAACGGAATGTTTGACGCCATTTTAGTTCAGGAACATACTAGTAATCTTTGCAAGCCGAGACAAACGTGTTTTGAAAAAGCAAACCGTCGTTGTGACAAAGCAAGATTCAAACGACCCACCAAAACAAAGCATCGCGTCTCTTATTGGCTGGTCCCGGCGAGAGCGAGGTAGGATTGGTCGTCAGTCATATAATCACGTGATCGCGTTCAATACTACAACCATCTTGTTTTTATATTATATATATAAATCGCCTGTGCAGTCTGAACACTTGGATGATAGGATGTTTCTGATTGTGTGAATGTATTTATTTCAAGGCAGACAAATGATCTTCATAATTCTAATTCGTCATGATTACATGGCTTTATTCGTTCTAGAATTACACAACTTGTCGCTCACTAAGTGAAATAAAACCGCACTTCAACTCCAACATAACCTTACTCTTTGTAAATGTATCCAAAATCCACAATTAACGTCATGAGAGTTGACTTGTTTTGCTGGATTTCAGTATTTTACCAGGCATGGGGACGCTGTGAGTTCTCCCTTTGTTTACACATAGGCTATTCACATAAACGGACGCCATGTCAGACACATCGCAATACACATCGACCGAACTACAATGTAAAGCTTGCATATTATTACCCATACATGTACCTAAAAATCATAACAAACTGATCAGGTCACGTTAGTTCAAACCCCTTTAGTCAAGCGTTTGATTACATCATGGTAATGAACCTCACGGATAAACTATTATTTCCAAAATAACAAATTCAGATTTAGATTGGAGTGTAGATTTAGGTCATTTTGACCGAGTAGGTCATATAACCCCAGCGTCGGGGCGCCCTACGCTCAAATGTGCTTTGTCGTATGGACGACATCACGATAAATCAAGCCAAGGACGCATAGGTTCAAATGTTGTATTAACAATCCTTGATCATTCTATATCTAATTTGCTTAGATTAAAGTGCTGGCAACTTTGGTTCAAGTAATTATCACCTGAAACATGAATACACGCAGTACCTAATTACCCCTTATTGTTAGCCGCTCCCCAACACACGCCAAGTGTGCGGGGCGTAAATTTCCGTGCACGTGCACGGCGAGCACGAATCCGGGAGTGTAAGGAAATATCCGGGGCCGTACACGCGGAGCCCGGAAATCCATGGACGCGACCAGGACACGGCGAATTTCACGGGCGTGTGCGGGACTGGAAACTCTTGGAAACGTGGTTTTTCATACAGTGGCAGCTACCCAAATTCTGGTGCAACGTTATGCAAACATTCAATGAAAACGATAAGAAATCTCAGGTTGAATGTCGGTGTCATAGCGATTTCACCCACCCCCCCTCCTCAACAGATATTTCCCACTACCGCCCCTGAGACTACTCTTTAACACCGCACCACGGGTATGGCAGGTACACAAAATTTAATTTAACAATTCTAATTACGTTATTAAGGGTTCGGTTGAAGCAAGAAAGTAACGTCCTTGGTTAGAATATTCCCTGTTGTTCTGCTTAACAGCATAGGCATCTAAACAACGCAGGATGTGAGCTGATATATGCTTAAAGTTTCATTGGTAAAATGATTTTTAGAGTACATCATTTATGTGGAAATACAACATAATTCCCCAAGAACTACTATGATTAAAATTATTCAACAAATATGTGTACTTGGACATGCTAAAACGGACGTTTTCGGGTAAAAAACTGATTTTGGGGGATGTATGGGGTGGAATTGTTAAAGGGGGGTGAGGTGGGTGGGGCGAATTACGAGCTGGGAGAGCGCGAATCGCTAGAGATTGGAGAGCGAAATCACGAGGGTGTCGAGATTGAAGTACGTTCTGCTTCCGTGTTTGTAAGATCTAATAGAAATCTACTTACTAGCATTCCTTTTTAGTCGTAAGCGTTTCTTGGTAGTCCTTTACAATCGAAGATGATGGCCTGTGTCTTTTCAGCGGGTGTGACCTCGTGTTGCTTGTGAATGTTTAGTTGTTCATATTCGGTTAACAAATTGTAATAGACCCCTTTCTGGATACCGCGGCCATTTTGAATCCGCTCTCGCGAGAGTACGATCCAGCGAGAGCTCGCGTGATTTTATGATGGGACGGTAAGAACCTTGGCTGGGCGCTACGTAACAATGGGGTCCCCAATGGAAAGTCAACTGGAATATACATGCATTTGTATAGGATAAGAAGGGAATCACAAGCACGATTATTCTTACCCGCCAGCCAGACAGCTCTTGTAGAAGACAAGGTATTCCTGCTCGTTCCAGTCCCGCGGTACGGCGATCATTCTTCCCTCGGCGGCACACCTCCCCTGGGCCGTGGTGTAGTTGACCAACTCGTTAACATCGGATTGTGCCACGTACGTTTTGTTGTTGGGCAAACTGAGGTTACCAACCGTTGGACAACTCTCCGGGAGATCCCAACCTGCAAAACCATAATGATGACCGTTTAAAGCATTTTTTATTTCAACATTTCAGGACTGGAAATGGTGACGGCACACTCACCGTCCCTAACGCAGAGGACAAATACGGAACAGGACAATATTAATTTTTACTTGAGTTACTAGTAAGTGAGGAATGTCGTATAAAGTGCCTTTCCCAATGGCACAAGATCGGTGGCATGTCAGGACTCGAATCCGGGACCTCAGGGTTCCGAGTCGAGTACTTTACCGCTACGCCACACGACCCCACCTTAAAGCATAAACCGTTTAAAGCATTTTGCACCGGCATACTGATTTGGCTCCTATCCTAGGCTCCCTAAAGTGAGAGTTAACAAGCACTTCGAGACTTCAGACTTCCAGTAAAAATGCAATCCCCTGTGTTCTAACACCCGCCACCACACGCCCATCTACCACCATACTCCCTATTTTCCCTAAATGACTCTGAAACATTCACGTTCACGTTCACCCAATGTCCTCTTCCTGACCTTTTGATCTGCTGACAGTGTGTCTGTCAGTCCTACCATCACCCATGTGCTGTCAACCCATTATGTCAGATACATTACGAAAAGCTTAAGAGCCGTGACTTCTGTTTATAAGGACAATATGTCTTCACCTACCGTCGCAATTTAGGCCATCTCCGTTGAGTGTTTGTCCGAGGTGACAGGAACACTGGAAGCTGCCCTCAGTGTTGGTACAGACGTGCTCACAGCCTCCATTAGAGTTCGCACACTCGTCAATGTCTGTTCGTAATCAAAATAGGAAGTCACCTGATATACGCATACACCTACGCATTAGAATGACACTTTTCATAACCAAAATTCGAAAGTCATAATAGAATGAAGGGCAAAGCTAAACATCAACATATTACTACTCTGTCATCCCTGTTTTTGTTTTTGTTGGTATGCAATATTTTTTTGGAAATAGATGTCAAGTTCATGCCGTTCCTGGATTCCATACTACTGTATGTTCTTATTGGTAACATTTATGGTTTCAGATCACAATTAAAGTAAATATGCAGTAATTAAAGCAAAACACAAGTTTTAAAAATTCGTTTTAAAAAGGTGCTGTACTTGTTAAAAAAAGTGCTTTCAAGTTCATGCCAAAAAGGGCATTGTCGGATTTGATCATATTTTTATCTCGGTAACATTACCGGTTTCGGATAACAATTTTAGTAGACATGCGACATTTAAAGCAAAACATAACTTTTACAAATTCGTTTTGAAAAGATGGTATACCTTTTCTTAAAACTCTGTATATATCGAATGTTACTCCTTTAATGCTAATTATACAATATATCGATGGAAGAGGCCCTAACCAACATAGAACAAACCGACATAGTAAAGGTAAAATCATAGTCGGTGTTTCTATATATTATATACAAGCTTTGAAATCGTTAGATATAATAGACCAGTTAAAAGAAACGTCACTAGAGTTAATTAAAGTACAGAAAACAGCTGATTGTTTTGAGGTTACCGTTGCATGACACCCCATCTCCATCTAGGACATAGCCATCTCCACAGTAGCACTCGAAACTGCCGATGGTGTTGTTGCAATTCACGGAACATCCACCGTTGTTTGAGGCGCACTCGTCTGTGTCTGAAAATACAGCAAATACATTTTGGTCACACACAACATTTATGTTTAGTTAAACCTTAGACCTTAGACGAATCTACTCGACTGTTGTTGCAGCGACATAATATAGCTTACCGTTACAGGAAACACCGTCATCGTTCAATATGTAGCCCGTTTGACAGGAACAGGAGAAGCTGCCAACAGTATTAGTGCAGTTCTGTGCACATCCGCCGTTTCCTGTGGCACACTCGTCTATATCTGCAAATATAACGGGTTAAAGTAAGATGACACTCAGGTTAAGTAATTAAAAAACACTGGTACATACAGAATGTGCTGGAAAATAGATCGATTGTATGAATCTGTCAGAAACAGGATAAAGAAACGGTGGCATATATATATATATATATATATATATATATATATATATATATATATATATATATATATATATGTATATACTAGCGCGTGAAAGATGTTTGGGAGCCAGATATCAGCTTCCGAATCTAGATCTTTAAAAAAAGATAGTGCAAGATTGCCAACAGATAGAGAGAGAGAGGTGTTTGATAGGCGAGAAACGAACATGAATGACAACGCGATGCCACCTGCTTGATAGAATCGTGTGGTAATTTGGTGATTGCAGTATTTTTTCCTACCGGGTACAGGTGCACTGTAATCATTGTAAGCTGTTCAAATCAAGAGAAAAACAAAACAGACTATATATCAAAAGAGCTGTATTGTTTGCATTTCGTAACAAGAGTTCGGTGATCTCATACCTCCATGACATGTTTAGTGTTTTTCGTAAATCTTATGCATGATTACAAATATTACTACTTGTAAATGGCTTACATTTATAATCCTGCTCATTAGCAAAATTTGATTGCAAATAAATCACATGGCGCCTACATAGTAACATGTAACACACTGGGGAAATCCTTATCATTTGGCATAGAAAATGTGTGATATTGTCGGTTATATGCAAGCACGGCATCTAACATACATGTACCTTTGCCAAACAATTCTAACCATCCAAATGGACTAATTAATGAATTATAAAAAAAACACCAAAAATCCGCAAAGAAATATATATTTTCATCAAAGGTTCTTTGAATTGGGCATATTTTTTACTGAATCTGGCTATGCAGTCCTGGAAAACAGAGTTTTGGTGCATATTTTTAAACAAAGAATGTATCCAGACCGGTCACCCCTCTGTGCGAAAGGTCATACAAGTGGATCCAACCGATAGTACTTTAAAAACACCGAAGGTCAACGGTTGCAACCATTTTCACGCTCAAAGGGATGTTTTGAGGCCACAAAAAGGCACCATTTTCACGCCCGAAAACACATATACAATAAAAACAAAAGAACGTGCATCATCTACAGCCCATTAGCAAAACGTATACCGAGTCCCCCAAAAAATCCGTCCACCCAAATGAGAGAAACAGATGCAAACATGAAAATCTACATCTCTCACATCTTTCCGCGGAAGGATGTCTCCTTCCCCGGAGGCAATAACATGAAAATATGAAACCACAATATGGAGAGTATAGTACGTTGGAAAATGAAGATGGCCGTTCATAAGGTATAATGGTAGTTTTCTACCAACCGCACCAACCAGTGTTATATACATATTGCTCACCGTCACAGGATAGGCAGTCATCGTTCAATTTGTAACCAGCTATTAAACAGGAGCAGAAAAAACTGTCGACAGTATCGGTGCAGTTCTGTGCACATCCTCCGTTTCCTGTGGCACACTCGTCTGTAGGTTCTAAAAGAAATACAGAAACATCGGTTTAACTCAGAATAACAGGTAAACGTACTGGTACAAATAGTAGAACATCCTGGATGATGAACATGTTGGAAATGGAGAAGCGCGTTTGATTGTTTGTTTGTATTAACTTTATTCATATAACCAGAATATAAATATCGCACACTGATATTTAAAGATTTATTTAGGGTTAACCCGGAAAATAAAATCGCATAACATTATAACGGATAAAACGAAAGTCAACTTAAACGAAAGTCAGCTGGAAATAAACAAGACGTCTCCTGATTTTGATATTAGGTTTACATTTTGTTTGATTTATTATGAGTGAATAGTGTCGAACACTTTCCTGCCTGACTCACGGTCGTTAACAAAAAAAAGTAGGAAGCAGTGCCAAATGTATCAATGGTGTCATTATCAAGTGGATTTATACTAGGGTTAATGATAAAGTTTAACAAATAGGCCAACTGTATGTGCTGCTGAAATTGCATAACTTGAGAGGACGTTTACCTGTAAGCCTCTTGAAACTTGCCCGAAACCCTGACGCCTGAAGAACCGAGTTGGTGACAAAGGTAACGTGCATCAAGTTGCCCGTACTGTTCACAACGCCAGGGTTACTCTCACAAAACCTGCCTAGCACAGCAGAGCTTTGGCTGCTCCCGTCATACACCGCGACGTAATCCGATAGGCAGTCGCCATCATCGGCCAGGTCAAATGTCAGGAAGGTCAGTGACACGTTTTTTCCAGACGGTGCTTCGATGGTCCAGCTGCACAGACTGTCGCTGCTGTAGTTCCCCCACCCATCATCCCCACTGGTTATCGTGCCGCTGGTAGCCATGGTAACGTAGGACGGCTTGTCGCCATTGCAGTGGTAGGTTAATTCTTCCTGGGAGGCTGCGCTGCATTTCGATGAAACTAAACCACAAGTTTTTGTCAATTTTACTATCCATATCCCTATGTCCAAAGAGGCTCTGCAACATACATAACCTGTTACTCCTACATGTATGTTCAATTACATCTTGCCATTTCTCTATAATGCTTGAAGATTTAGTTCGTTAGAGGGTATTAAAGAAAATGTTGGCGTTGCATTGTAATTATGATGGTCAATAAAAAAAGCTTTGCTAAGCAATATCACTGTTTAGTCGATACAACACTGAAATCATAGGAAAATAACTGTTCTAACAAATACTACTCAACATAACCAGTCAGCAGGACAAGAGTCCCACAAAAAAAAAAAACTTATTCTGAATATCTTCAATAAAGGTAACAATCGCGGTGAAAACAAAAGTTACCGTTTTCTATCATGTACCGATAAGGCAAAGTCCGATTAAGTTCGACAGAAATTCACAATGCTGAAAATACAAATTCGAACCGACGCCCGTATAATATACAAGAAAACAAAGCAAAGAGAAAGTTTAAAAAATAATAACGGGAACTATTCGTGTGTACTATTGCTGATTCGTCGTTGATTTTAACAGCTCGGCCGGGCCCCGGTTCAGAAATGTGACCTCAGCATAACTAAAAATTGTCGTGTATCTATTTCCCATCACACAATATTAAAAAACCATTAATTGTTCTAAAAACAAAGGAGCTCTTCAAAACAAAAATTGCAATATATTACTTCTGGCACAAAGAGCGTCCTTGTTGTCGAAGTTGTTGCCATTGGCGCACCAAGCAGATCTGACTCCACACGCGCCGTCATTGCCATACCTGCCCCGTATAGCAACAAAAGTATCATGCAGTGGCGCGCATGCATTTGGAAGCACGGAACCACACAAATGATATGCTAGAACTTCGTGATTTTTTTCTGTTGATGATATTTTAGTCCCAGTCGGGATGGTTTGACAGTAAGAAAACCATCGGTCCGGTTTCGCCTCTTCGTTACTCATTTGGCACACCGTCTGCATCCCCTGGGCTTCACAAGCGGTACGGAGGTTGGCACTGAGCATGTTTCCAGGCACGGGTACTTTGTAGATGTCAAAGCCGTAAAACGAAGGCATCAGTAATGAATTTTCTGAACAGAAACAAACAGACAAAAAAAAACACTTTTCATCTAATCATTCGACTGACGCATTATAAATGTTTAGAGTTAAAACCTTTGATCCTACACAAAGTTCTTTGCCTGGAGCTTTCGACCAGTCACTCTGGTCCTCTTCAGAAGACTGGCCCAGTGAGGCTTGTCACGTGGCGTGTGACGTGCGACGGGGGCCGACATTGCCTACCTTTGACTACATAAACGGGCTGCTTTCTCAGGAAGCTATGGGTGAAAACTTTTATGATAGTAGAAAATATTCCATATTTACCTAAATACCCGTACAGTTGGATCTCGGCCACGTAAGGCTCCAGGCCGTGTGACGTTTGCGTGATGTCCACTCGCCAGTAGCGACTCCTTGCCACAAACCCTGTAAACGCCTTCACCTGCCTCCCCGCCAAACCGGAAAAGGAAGTGACGTCAGTCCAACTCCCTGTTGTGTTCAGCGCTGTCTTGATGGTGAAGGCGGCAATGTGATGAGTGGCTGCGTCATCTTCCTCGTAGCCAATCACGCGGATCTTGGACAACCAATAGTATTCTTGCAAATCAAAAGTAATGAAGTAATGGTTGTCAGTCACACCTGTTGGGCGCCAGTAGGTGAAGAGGTTCCCGTCTCGTGTCTTATAGGCGTCATAAACAGTACCGCCGTCATCGTGGGGGGTCCCCGCTGAGCTGATCACTGAGCTGAAGTCCAACGTTAACCACCCTGCGTCTTTTCCTTCATAAGGGCAAACAAGTCACGGTTACGGTATCCGGTTGTGTAAAACAACCAGACTACTGCTAGAGTAAAGAAAGACTTTAGAGTCTGTAAAATCATGGCTGGAGTGCATAAAGACAAGTTGAGAATTTCATACTTAAAATATTAAAGGTTGTAATGTAAGATGTAAAATGTACAAAATGTTGTTTGTTTTACGTCTGCCATATGGGAAAGGTTATTATCTGAAAACTTCTTGAGTCACTGATGCTTTAAGATCTTTTGGAAAAAAGGCATCACTTCCTTTCTTTGAATAATTTATCAAATTGAATCTAGCTTGAATCATATCCACTTCACACATCTTTGTTTCGAAAATAAATAGATTTTGAATACAATCAATCAATCAATCAAATGGCGCCAGGCTAAAGTTCGTAACAATTGTAACATTCATTTAAAAACATTATCCATCAATTACAAAATCGTTAATAGTACATTGATACGTAAAGAGCGTCTTACTTTTAAAATATAAGGTGTATAAGTACAATAATGAAGTTCTGGCAACTTTTGTCAACGGTGTGCTTGGGCTTCAACGGTGTGCTTGGGCTTCATTTAGTATTCTTGGGCTTCATTTAGTATTCTTAATATTAATAACACATAAGAGCTTTCAGGGAGGCATTCTGAATTGTTTTTACCTTGAGCGACGAACACTTCTACTTCACTCAGCGTGAGAATGTTTGTCCGGCCGATCAGCTGCACTGACACGTAACGGCCGATGATTGGCTGATCACAGTCGACGGTGATACTCCGATCCTCGGGTGGATGGTCTAGCTGATTGGTCGTTCTCCCGCAGATGGAGTTCTTTGAAATGTCCGAATCCTCTCCAACTCGAACTTGGAACTCTTCAAGGCGATTCCCTGTGACATTACACGGTGGTCCCGTTGCTATGTTAAAATCCTCGTTGCTAAGCAAATAGGCCCCGCCCACAACCCGGTGCGCAGTGAGCAGCGGCAGTGTTCAGATAAACAACACAACTTTCGCCCAATATAACGCACGATGCGATTATGAAGTTAGAAAAAGAATCACGCACACACACAAAAAATTAGTTCGCTCCCCAAATATGTATAAAATAAGAAATGACAACGAAGAATGCAATTCAAATTTCCCGCCGACTGTTTGTGCGTACATAAGGTCATTTTGGGTCATTGAACTTTAACCTACCGCTACATTTCGCTAATTTACGCATCAAACATATGTTTTATCCATAATGTAAACTTTAGGACCTTTAAATTTCATTTCTCTTGTAGAATTTTTGTTGTCTGTGAGTTTTTAACTTATTTTGTCGATTTTCTAGTATGTTTTCTCCCATAATTCCATAACGGCGCAAGAGAATCACGTCATTTTTTTCAAGATGGCGGCCAAATGTTTACTTTTCCGATTGGTATATTTTTTATCGGATTCTACCGATAGGATCGGGATATATTACTCAAAATACATTTTCTGCGTTTTAGTTCAAAATTCACGTGGAACAGAGGGTTTGTTTTAGAGTTATAATGAGGACGTCGGTGGAGATCAGAGCGGTTCGTTCTCACCTTCTTCCCGGGAAGGCCAGTGAAATGGAAATTTCGACCAGCGTGGCCCTATTGTTCTCCTCCCGGGCGCGAGTTTTAAAGACAACAGTGCGTTGGCTCGATGCAAATCAACCGCGATACTGTCCCTTTGAGAAGATTTTCTTTTACAGTTCAAGGGAGTTTTTCCAGTCGTAATTGTATATATCGTATTTATCAGGGAAAGTTCATATTTCCCCAAGTGGACGCCTATCATTGTACCGTGACAAAGAGAAGTCAAAACTACGTCGCGGTAGCGAACGAGAATAAAATTTACTTCCCCACCGTATGCTTTTTTTAACTTCTTGGCTTATTTGGGCGACATCATATGGTAAATCTAAAACTATCCCCATCCGTTCCGTCGTGCAACCGTGTCGAGGTCGTCGGTTGGAACCTGAAGCTCCATGGTTTGAAGAAATAATTTTGACAAAAATCACAAAAGCTTTGTAGTTTGTGTCGGCACGCGCGAGTACTAGTAACTGAAACATAGCATCGACAGTGATCGACAAAATGGTTGCTGGAGATAGAACGCCGAACATTGCATTGAATGTGTTATTTGGGATTTGAAATGCAGGTAGGTGTATAACTCCTTAGCTACACGAATTTAAAAAAAACATGGGGCTATAGGTTTATAAACTGTGACACAAAATGGCGTCGGTTTGTAAACAAAGGAAAAAGGAGGGAACCGGTCTAATCCAGATATGTTGTGAAAAAACTCTGGCTTCAGCCGACTTTCTTCTACAATGATTTACTATTATACTTCTACTATTTCTAAAATCTTCTTAGTACGGTTATGTTTTAGTACGGTCTATCATTTGACTCCAGAACGTTACGATGTATTCCCCGTATTAGACGAAGTACTCGGCACGCCGGCCAAACAATCATGGCTTCTGTGCTGTTTCCGCGCCGTAAACCTCGTTTTGTAACAGGTACAACAAGAATACATGTATGAGAATGTATCTGAATCGTATGTAGTGTGTTTTTGGTAGATGTTCTTGAATAATCACTCGAGTCTGGAATATTTTAGACATATTCTAGATGTTCTGTCATGCAGCCGATACCGGCGCGTTCCTTTGGGCGCGTTCCGTGCCGTCTGAAGTATGCAGTAGCGCGATCAAGGCCGATCGGAGCCGGGGAACATTAATATCTGTAGAATTTTTTAGTGTGTTGAATTACGAAATAAGACAAATTGTAGCACAGTTGCGAATTATTGTTGGTGGCATAAGGAAATTAAACATGGCTTGAATGAGTGTTGGGGCATTGTTAATTGTGTGAATTAAAGAACAATAGGGGCGGGGAAAGGCGCGCATATGAAAGGACAAGATCGCGGGAAAAAAACAGCGACTCGAAGTATCACCAAAACATGCCAAGGCCCCGCCCGCTAAAGCGTGAACCAATCAGCTATTGTTGCCAATAGTGAAATGACTGATTGACACCAACTTCTCATTAATATTAATGATTTCCAAGTGAGGATTTTTGATGGCCTTTTTGACCATCGTGATTACATAGAAATCATTGTTGTCAATATTAATTTCACAAAAAGAAAAAAAATATATACTCATGCATACACTATTAAATTATATATTAAAGTGGCTACGTGTATGAGACAAATAGAATGGTACATCGAATCTAATAACTCGCTGCATCATGTGAGTGATCATATTCTCAGTAGTATTAACATTAGGGCCCATCACCCTTTACTCAACCACAGGAAATTCATTTCATTAAGAACAATGCACGCCCGTACCAACTGAGTCCCTCCTGTTCAGCAGACGTACTCTTTCGATGATGTAAATTCCGCCCAAATCCAACTTCCACCACGGCTCAAATTCGATCTGTGTATGCGTAATCGTAGGGTGAACTGGTCCTTTGTATCCATCCACGGCATTCGATGCGAGGGTGTAGTCAACATAATCACTACTCTGTGTCGCCGGCTTTCCCAAAGCGATGCTTTTTCCTAGTGGTAGTGGATAAAGAAATTTCCATTGCAGAATGTCACTGAACACTAGTGGTATGTTCCGTTCTTACAGTAACATTTATAAAAAATAGCGTGCGTGGTCTTGATTCCCAAGTTTAAATCCAGTGATAATTATATGTTATAACGTTGTACCTTTATCATCTTTTAAAATAATTTTGCATGCCTCGTGGAAAACCAGGTTGGCAAGTGGGAGGTCGCTACCAGTTAAGTACATTTTTCTCCAGAGAAACTAAACCACCAACCAAATATCCCTATAAGCCAGTTCTTTATAAGTAATATGTTTGAAGGATAGCTCTGGTAGAGAAGTCAGGTGCTAACTTTTAAAATAATTGTTCAAACATGGGTGTCTTACCTGTACACAGTGTTGCTGCGTGTTCTATCTGGCTCTGGTTCAAGGCAACGTTATAAATCTGTACACAGGAGACGCTTCCACTGTAGGAATCGGCCCCCACGGCACCGATGCGGACAGCGTGGTTGGTCCCGAGCTGGTACACGCCGATGTCGGTACTGCTGATCTCCAGACCTTCGTACCAAAGCTTCAGGATGCCTGAGTTGTAGTCGTACGTCAGACCAACGGAGTTCCACTGGTTAGGTTTGAGGCACCGCGTCTGCGAGGTCTGACTGGTGGTTGCATTTCTGCTAAAAAGGCTTGAAAGGCGAGAGAAACAGCAATGTAATTAAAGCAGGTGCATTTTTCATTTCAGTCATTATTTGGCCTTACCATAACCTTAAAAGTTTTTTTTTTCTTACTAGATTTTCATTTTTCTTTCTCAGCCTCTTCCCCATCCTTCCTTACCCCATAACGTCTCCCCGTACTTTCCTCTCTATTCAGCTCATCTGAAGCTTTAACATTCGCTGCTACGTACTGAAAACAAAATGTATGCTATTTGGAACAGCCCGCCGGCTAGCTCTTCTACCTGACACATCTTTGAATCTTGCAATTGGTTCGAAGAAGGTAGAACAGGTAACCGAAGCAGTTCTCCTGGGTTTGCATATGGATCCACCACTTTCTTGGAATCTCCATGTTAAACACCTCGTGGCAAAACTATCAAGAAATCTAGCCTATGTTAGAAGATATGTGTGTTACATGCCAGATGCTGTGTGTAAGGTTGTAATCCAAGCTTTAGTGCTATCAATCTTGAACTACTGTTCACCTATACTAGCTAGTGTTTCAGAGTCATGTACTAAGAAGATACAAGTTATACAGAACAAAGTCTGCAGGCTGGCTCTGAAATGTTCGTTCGATACACCAGTTGCCAAAATGCACTCTGATCTTGGTTGGTTATCGGTGAGAAATAGATTTGATGTCAGTACTCTTAAGTTATTTTTCAAGATTGTAACCACAAGTGAGCCACAGGAGATCTATAAATCTCTGGTACCAGTTCATGCGTCTCACAGGTATTCCACTAGGCAATCAGTGCACGACTACTCATTGCTCAAACCTAACAACAATAGTGGAAAGAGGCTGTTTGTTTACAGATCTGTAAAGTTGTGGAACGCATTACCGAGTGAAGTTAAGACTACTGTATAAGCAGCTGATGAGAGGCAGTTCAGGAAAATGACACGTCAGCTTTATGGAACTTAAAGGCTTACCCTGACAATATTGTATATATTCGAAGCAATTTAGTAACTCACAAGTTTTATTGTTGATTTTAGTCATAATTAGTTAAATGACCTCTGGCCTCAACCTCAATTATTTTAATGTGTAATTGCAATGATTGTATGTATTCAGTGCTTGTATTTTATGTGTTGTACTGTTAACGAGCCCTGGAAGATTAGCCCCTCATGGGGCTAAAGGGCATCTCAATAAATCAAATCAAATCAAATCATTTCTACATAATTCTTCAATCATCATCCTTCAAGTACGTATTGTAATGAAAGGTTTTGGCAGTTGCCTTTAGATAGGAGAAGCCAAAGATGAATAATCGGCAGATCACACCATTATATTTATTTTGGCGATTACCTCGGTTTTAACTGCCATTTATGTTATGCTTACTTGCCCATACCTGGCGTTTAAGAAGTACGTGGAATCTTGCCACATGTGGACTCCGCTCGCGCTGTCTCCGTAATGTAGTAAGGGCCCAGACTGTCCAGTCGGGTACACGGAGGCCAGGATGGTGAGAGAGTAGCGGGTGTCCAGTGTCCTGTCGTTTGGGATCTCTATGTAGGAGTTACTGTTGCCGGACAAGACGTAGGAACCTTCGGGCTCACCGTACACACCGGTACCAAGAGCCACGCCCTCACCGGTGGCGTCATTTCCGTTTCCGGTCGTGTCCGTCAGACTGTACTGCTTGGTGAGACGCCACAAACCGACCGGCTGTGCTGCTGCTAGGAAAACGTTAAAGATAGATACAAGTATTATACTTCCTCGGGCGTGAACCAAACACCAGATTATGCCCATTAGTATCCGTAAAGAAATTCTATTAAAACAGCGTATTTACTTACTGTCTACTTTAAATTTATAATCTAATTGTTTTCACCCAGTGGAACGGCGCAAACCTGTAGTGGATTAAACCTTACAAATTTACTAATTACAATTTACTGGCTTCAGGTTTAATACTTTAAAAGAACTATGTGCAGACCCAATTTTTGGAAACCTCGTCACTATATGGGTCCGTTAAAGGCATCCAATGCATATGCGATTTCATGGCAGCAAAAATTGAAATATTCTAAATAAGGTACTCTTTATGATAGTCACATATACAGCTTCACATTAGCAAATTTGAGTCAGTATTTTTTATACCTTGGGCTTTTACAACTGCAGAAACAAACCCCAAGATGAGTCCTTTATTTTCTGGGAGATACCCAAAAAATAGCCAATGGCCCTTCCAGTAACCATTTTCCATCAGAATTTTGCTCCAAGAGGGTCAATGTACATTGGGATAGTGTGGTTTCAACTCAACATGTAGATAAACAACTAGAATATTGACTTTGTAAAATCTGGTTTCCAAGCCCTAAAAACTGCACTGGATGCCTTTAAGCTCCTGCCACAATTCTACGACCTCCTTCCGATTTTCTTCCCGAAAACTATCCGAACATTCTTGGCTGTCGGCAGGGAGTGGTCTGACCAAATTTAGTCCACGCTTTTTCATTCGTATCAAAACGATTTTGAATGAAATTAAAGTCGAATTAGATCCCAAAAAATGCTGAAAAATTCTGATTGGTGTGCTTGTGTTATGCTGACTTGCTAGTGTTTGGGGATGTTTTTTTGTGGGGGGGGGGGCAAATTTGCGTATGTACGACGGGGCCTTTAGTGGGCAATGCCATTGCCGTTTCCGCACTTGTTTGACAGGTACTAGTGTATCTTTTTTTTTTTTCTTTTTTTCTTTTGTATATTCCGAAACATGTAATCACAAGACGTGGTGACAGCACACTCAAGTTTTTTCAACTTATATTAATGCCGCCACCAACACAGGGACAGTACAATACTCATTTACACCTGAGTGAAGTGAGGAAAGTCGTGTAAAGTGCCTTTCCCAAGGGCACAAGATCGGTGGCATGTCAGGACTCGAACCCGGGGCCACTGGTTCCGAGTCGAGAACGCTGCCGCTACGCCACACGACCCCACCAGTGTATCTTTGCTATCGTTTAATCACAAGTAAAGCCAAACTACTGACCTGTACATTTTCTTGCTGCATCCCTGATCTGATCACCGTTTAAAGGGATGTTGTAAATCTGTATACAGGCGATTCGTCCCTCAAAAGCCCGGGCATCCCCGTCTCTGTACCCCACCCGGATGTCGTACTGAGTCTCTGTCTCAATCGCGCCGACTTCAACACTTCCTACTTCTATCCCGTCATGCCACCCTTTGAGCTTCCCAGTAGGGTAGCTGTAGGTCAAGCCGACGAAGTTCCACTGGTTTAGATTCAGTGTCGCCACTTCTGTGTAATTCGTATAAAAGTGGTCACGGTTCGCCATTCTAGCGGGGAAGCAAATGGGAACATAAAATCATGGATGCAGTCATATAAGTATAAGTATTTTAAAATATATTCATATATTATACATGTCTTTAAAAATTATACTATAAAACTATAAAATATATTAGATAAAACATAAAATATAACATATGCTAAACAAGTACAAAATTAAATTAGCATGTCAGCTTGCATATATGAGAGAGAGAGAGAGAGAGAGAGAGAGAGAGAGTTTTTTCGCAACATTTAAAAATACACTTAAACAGTTCACAGCTGTCACACATATTCAGCTAAGTCGATTTGGCTGAATTGGGTGAAACATAACATAGGAGCAATTATTCATACATTACAAACAATAAAACCATCTTAAATACTACTGTATAAATATATATTCCTATGGATAGTAGTACACTGAAAAGTAACCCAAATACCTTGCATATAATTTGTTTGTTTCTTGTTGCCAAAGATGAACGCCGTAGTTGTTGATTCTGTAGTTAACAATGGGCCCATCTGTCCCTGTGGGGTACACATAGGCCAGGATTGTCACCGAATAGCGGGTGTCCAGTGCCCCGTTGTTGGGGATCTCGATGTAGGAGGTGCTGCTCCCGGAAAAGTTGTACGCCCCTTCGCTCTCACCGTGTACACCATTATCAAGGGACACGCCCACACCGGTTGCGTCATTTCCGTATCCGCTGACGTCACGCAGCTGGGTGTGCCTGTTCAGCGGCCAGAAGCCAACGGGAGCAACTGTGGATATCAAAATATTACATAGTTGTGTTAAAAGAAATAACCTCGTGGTATTATCGTCCCGGTATATCACTAATCAGACTGATTATGATAAAACCGTTTGAAGTGTTTTTGGGGGGCGGGGGGGTCATATTATCAGGTGACGTTGACCAATCAAAACACCTTGTTTATATTGATTATAACACAGTCACTATAACGTGATAAGTAGCCTGATACAAGTGTTGCAAAATCAGCATAGTCTATTTCATATCTATCAAGGAGTCATTAATTGCGAGATAAAGACCACTTGGCCATGATGTAAGTAAACCATTATACAGGAAGACTGGGCTTTTACAGTCTTGCCATTAACTAATTCAGTAAGCTTGTGAAAATAAAGACCATCTCGATACATTTTAATTTTGGACGGAAATAGATCAAGGAACTAGAAAGGCCGTCATTAAATCAAGAGCAAATACAGTACATTTCACCCATTCTTCCTGCTCATTCCAAATCTTTTCCAGAAAGGCCAACATTTGCTCAGGAGCAAATGAAGCATGGCTTCACCACATCCCCCGTACAAAAAAAATTCCCTCTCCCGAAGAAATGGATTGTTCCTAAGGGGGCACACGCCAGTATATTTTGGGTCTCAATATTCGATTCTGCATACCCTCAAATCTAGCGACCGTCTCTTTCAGGAAATAGATCTTAAGCCAAAACATTGTGTTTGCAAATGACGGACCTCCTTCTAGCTACGAGAACAATAGAATTTCAATTTCCTTTACTTCTCACATTTTAGTAAATTGAAAGGAGCGTTTTCGTAGGTGGGTATGACATAAATAAAATACAACACTTTTTTCCGCATCGCCCGAGGTATCGGCCCGACTGCGAGTCTTCTATGAATCCGGGTGTATTTTATTATTATCATTATCAATGTATCATATTTTCCAGACCAAAGGCAAGATTAGCAGTGATCTAAAGGGAAAGTGGTCTAAGTACCTTCTCCGACGTCTGCCCTCATGGCGACCCACCTATTCCATGTGACGACGTGAAACTTGACGTAACGGGCGTGGAAAGGTCCGCTGTAGTCCGTCAACACGTGCGTCACCAAGCTGCTGCTGTTACTGTTACCAGTGAACACCTAAGGAATTAATACAACATGGTTTCGATTCAGTCGACTTTTGCAAAACCTATGATTTTTAATATTACATGTAACTCTGGGGTCGTTTGGCGCAACGGCAGCGTGCGCGACTCGGAATCAAGAGGTCCCGGGTTCGAGTCCTGACATGCCACCGATCTTGTGCCCTTGGGAAAGGCACTTTACACGACTTTCCCCGCTAGACCCAAGTGAAAATGAGTATTGTCTTTCCATTATTCGTTTCTATGTGAGGGACACAACACCAGCACCAGCTGCCTCTGTTCCGCGTGTATTGCACTGTTGCAATTTTGATAAATCAAATAAAAAGGACTCTTCGGTTGCACAACACAAGCAGACTTACAAACACCAACCAGGAAAGAAGGTCACCTTTCTGGAAAAAGGGATCAGATGGTTTGAACGAGAAGTTTAAAAAAACTGTTCGCATCAGGTCCCGCTCGTCGTCCCCTAACCGTGCCCAAGGATGCCACAGGCTCCCACCTGGGTGACCCTTGACACCTTGGTCACGTGAACCCTCTTATGAGCTGATGGAAGATGGCGGATGCCAGCTGAAAGCTTCTCATAGCTTAAAACATTCGTCGTACGTACTAGTTTCTTAATTTTACAAATATATATCATAATACCTTCCTCGGCTGCATAGAATCAAACTTCCTCGTCTGCGCGAAAAAAAAGCTGCCTCGTCTGCACGGAAGAATATGTGTCACACCCTGCCTTGTTGAAGAATGGACGCCTAAAAAGTTGATTCCCGTTTTTTCTGGGGTTTTGTCTACGATCTCTGTCCCGTTATAAAATCACTTTTATTTACTCATAAAAAAGACTCTATCAATGTGCTTTAAATCGTTTATTGCAATGTTGGACAAATTGTAGTGCTGTTCGATGACACAATAGTGGCGTATTTGTTAACTTCAATTTCAAATTTGTTTTTGGACTTTTTTCAGTATTGAACATTCAGAATAGTGCACGTGGAATATAATTTTTTTTGGATTCAGAAAAGCCCGTGCTCTAAAGTTGGGGAAAAAATCCTGCATTCCCGGGTTTGCTGCCCTCCTGCCAACGGAGATGACGTCAAATCTAACTTCTAGTAGATCATCGAACAGCACTACAATTTAGTTATAGTTTTTTAGTAAAGATTGTTTACTCACTATCGTGTCTCCGTTCGCATCTTTATACCACATTTCGTCTCCGCTGGAGTTTCCGTACGAAATACTATATGACGTCACCCAGCTGTAATACTGAGTTGATTCCCGTCCCTGGGTCCTGAGGACGCCGACGGATGACCTTTGGCCAAGGTCAAACATCAGCCACTGATCGGCGTTATTTTCGCCAGCTGACCACGCTCCGGTAACCGTACCGGTAACTTCCTGGTTGAAGTTCAGACGGGCGTAGGTAGGTGAATGGTCCCCGGACCCGTGCTCCGATGATGCTGTAATGGTAGCTATTTTAACAAAAAAAAAACCATATCGTTAAAATGTAATAAACAGCGGAATAAAGTGGTGTTATGCACATAATGTTAACTTATCTTTGCGTTATCACTCATTCAGAAGAAGAATGAAAAGACAATTAGACCTCAAAAAGTCCCAAATTAGACAATTTTAAGAGAGAGTATGCAAAAAAAAATTATCATATATTGTTGATGGTAGGTACAATATATATAAAGCATACCCACACCACATTTCAGATGATTGGGGTCCGGGTGTAATACTAGGTTTCTAGGAACCCTAATTGTACAGATATTGTCAGAAAATGGTAAAAAAAGCAAATAAAAGTTCTTAGATGTCTGTATCCGAAAATGAAAAAAAAAAACACCTCCATGTGAAATTTTGAGGTCATTTGGCTGGAAAATGGAATAGTTGAATCCATTTAAAAATGGTAGGAGAAGGAGGAGGAGAAGATGAAGAAGAAACACCAGAGAACAGCAAAAAGGCCGACATTTGCGTTGGAGCAAATGCAGCATGGCTTCACCACAATTTAAGGAGATTAAGCCCAGGCCACTTTTCTTGACGAGTATAAGGTTTACACATTTTGTGACTCTTGCTTGTCTGTACTTATGATATTATAACAATAAGCCGAAATGGGCCAAAATTCAACCCTTTCTAACTCTCGTCAAAACTACCTACATATCAATTCGAGATAGACATACACGCACACACACACACACACACACACATACAAAGACACACACACACACACACACATATACTTGCACTCACTCACTCACGCACACACACACACAAACACACACACACACACACACACACACACAAACACACACACTCACACTACCATAAATTATTACCTTCGTGAAGGTAATATAACAAAATAAAGTCATTGTGGTTCGGTCATATGGAAATTGTAATTTTGGTAAATAAACCGTAAATGCAGCTAGCTACATGTAACTGCTCAGTACTGCTGTACACATAATTAATTAGGGAGAGTTTACCTATTCTTCCGGCCCTGTATACAGAAATGCGGTAAGAACCGCCGCATATTTCTGCCGAGTTCCCGGAACATGCCCTGTTACATTCAGAATCGGGCCTGGCTGTTCCTCTGTTGGCGAAGTCGAGGTCAGTCCCACAAAAGCACTGAGTTCCAACTTGCACTCCTAAACAAAAGTGGCGATTATCATCGAGACAACAATCATGACAGAAAATTTGAAAAAAAAATCGTTTAAACTAGAATTCCGAGATCTCATACCTCCATGAAATATGATCTTGATATGTAAATGTAAATTTCTTCTTTAATTGTGCAAATGACCTCTGCATTAACATGATGTATGCATCGTGATGTATGTTAACTTTTGATTAACTTACAGATGTCCCAAGTATGACATTCTCATCATTCACCACTACGAACTCATAGAATTTCCGCATTAATTATGCAAACTAGGTCATCATTTGCATAATTAGTATCTGTTGAAGTTCCACCTGCCATAGGTTACATACATTACATGTATGTAAGTAGTATAATGTAAAACACTGTAATTATAGAATTTCCTCATTAATTATGCAAATTAAGTCCTCATTTGCATAATTTGCATTTAATTATGTACATCTCTCTCTCAGCTACCTACACACCAAAAATAATGAAAATATGCTGTTCCTGTCTGGACTTATCGCATTAATTATGCAAATTAGGTCATCATTTGCATAATTTGTATCTGTTGAAGTTCCGCCTGCCATAGGTTACATACATTACATGTATGTAAGTAGTATAATGTAAAACACTGTAATTATAGAATGTCCTCATTAATTATGCAAATTAAGTCCTCATTTGCATAATTTGCATTTAATTATGTGCATCTCTCTCTCTCTCAGCTACCTACACACCAAAAATAATGAATATATGTTGTTCCTGTCTGGACTTATTGGCTTTTAAACATTTTGCCAGAAAGTGCACTGCAGTTCAAGAACAAGCCGCTAGGGGGCCCAAACTCATATGATTTCTTCCCAAGCACGAGAGCTACCTTCCATCAAAATTTCATGACCCTAGCATGTCCAGATCGCGAGATATCAAAACCGGAAGTTGCGCTGCAGTACCAAGGGAAGCCACTAGGGGGACCAAAATCTAATCATTTCTAGTTTTCGTCACACCCTACCAACACACCAAGTATGAAACCAATTCATCCAGGCGTTCTTGTGTTATTTTGTTGACCAACAGACGGACGGACAGACGGACAGATAAACGCAACTGAAACTAGAATTCCGAGATCTCATACCTCCATGAAATATGATCTTGATATGTAAATGTAAATTTCTTCTTTAATTGTTCAAATGACCTCTGCATTAACATGATATATGCATCGTGATGTATGTTAACTTTTGATTAACTTACAGATGTCCCAAGTATGACATCATTCTCATCATTCACCATTACGAAATCATAGAATTTTTACTTTAATTATGCAAATTAGGTCATCATTTGCATGATTAGTATCTGTTGAAGTTCCTCCTGCCATAGGTTACATAGTATAATGTAAAACACTGTAATTATAGAATTTCCTCATTTATTATGCAAATAAAGTCCTCATTTGCATAATTTGCATTTAATTATGTACATCTCTCTCTCAGCTACCTACACACCAAAAATAATGAAAATATGTTGTTCCTGTCTTGACTTATTGGCTTTTAAACATTTCGCCATAAAGTGCCCTGCAGTTCCAGAACAAGCCGCTAGGGGGCCCAAACTCATATGATTTCTTCCCAAGCACGAGAGCTACCTTCCTCCAAAATTTCATGACCCTAGCATGTCCAGATCGCGAGATATCAAAACCGGAAGTTGCGCTGCAGTACCAAGGGAAGCCACTAGGGGGACCAAAATCTAATCATTTCCAGTTTTCGTCACACCCTACCAACACACCAAGTATGAAACCAATCCATCCAGGCGTTCTTGAGTTATCTTGTTGACCAACAGACGGACGGACGGACAGATAAACGCAACTGAAAATATAACCTTCATGACACATTTCATGGAGGTAAATATAACCTCCATGACACATTTCATGGAGGTAAAAACGCCATGTGATGGAGAGGCAAGAAAACAAAACTCCATATATATTTTCATATATATTTATGTTATTTTCACTTCGGCAGAATCAGAACACTGGCTATAGCTAGAGCCTGACGTTTAGACTAATGAATTGATTGTAGCAAGCTGAAGGCTAGCAATAAAATATTTTCTAAAGAGTGATACAAACTATGTTCCGGCACGAATGTATTACGTGACTCACCGAAGTAGATGAACCCGTTTCCCTTGCAGTGCAGCCCGCAGGACTTGATGCTGTTGTCGTCAGTCGTGATGACTTCCCACGGGAACACGCGGTCCTCCAGGGTGTCCACATAGCACCCCATGTACTCCACTAGAGGGAAGAAGCACAACATTGACATTACTAAAACTATTAACAAGAATTCGGAGATCTCATACCTCCATGAATGAGATTTTATAAATGTTTTTACACAGTACGCTATAGTACACAACAAAATAACACAGCTAATACAGTAGCACCTTTTGCCTGAAATAGGTCAGGCTGTAATAGATATGGTCAACTGTACATGTGCCTATTCCAGAGGGAGATCCTAAAAAACCAAACCGTGCTGCCTCTACACGTGTTTTGCGTTAGAGGAACTCCTTGACAGCTTGTGTTTTGTTGCATATCCCGCAAATCTGTTTTCCCTGCCTTGCAAAAAGATACAAAAAACGAAAGTTCTGCTGCAGTACCAAGGTCAGCCACCAGAAGGCCAATATTTGACCCTGACCTCTGGCTTCCTAAGACCTACCAGCATACGAAATATCATTACAATCCATAAAGGCGTTCTGAATTCATGCTGACTACAAATGTGCGGAAACACACACACACACACACACACAGACGCGCCAAAAACAATACCATTTTTCATGGAGGTAAGTACGATGAAACATTGGCAATTAATCCTATCTAGGCTGGGTTTCTTGGGGATTCGTGGGGCTGTGTGTGAGAGGGGGAGGGGGGCTCATCCCCCCCCACCGAACTCGTAAGCGGTATACTTATCGTATGACCCACAAATTATAGAGGATGTATAAGCAATAATTAATCATAACATTTTTGATATAATTTTGACGTAATATAACATTATAATGACGTCATTCATGTGATTTTATTGCCTAATGCGGGCTGAAATTATTTGTCCTTTAAGAGACGTGTAATACCTCCATGAATGGCCTCCAAGTAGATGGTCAGGAGCCACAGGACCAGCGCAGCGGTGAAGCGGCTGAACATGGTGCTTCTGGTGACACTCCTGCAGCTGGGGTTAAAATACAATACATGTTTGTTGAACCCTCAAACCACAGTAAGTTTTTTGTGACGAATCTTACCCTATTGACTCCAAACTGACCCCCATTATGTTTTGCATGAGTTTAATCAACTTGTTACTCTCTTTTTTGTGATTTTTGAATAGGTATATTATAGTTTCAGTAATCTATGAGGGACAATTTGACATTATTAGGTAGGAAGAAGTGTTAAAGGATTCACAAGTGTTAAAAATGCTGGGGTCAGTTTTGACCCCATTGGACCACACATAAACTCTCAAGGACAACCCAATAAACAATGTTCCAATCTCAGTAAAAACGTATGAGACGTTATACCACATTTGAAAATGCAACATATTTATAGACGCCTGGAGTCAGTTTTGACCCTATACGGTGGTTTAAGGGTAATGTTCTGACGCCAATTTATTCTTTTGGTTCTGTATAATTAAATTCAGCTAGGAAAGCCCATCTAAGTGGCAGGGCACCACTTTATAACGGGACCCTGGAAAGCATGATAGTGTCTATAAACCTTCTTCAAAACCAAAATATCAAAATGGATGTTGCGAAAATATTCCAGGAATGTCATTATGTTGTAATACAATTGAGAGATATCTTATGTAACCCCAAGAATAACCGGTACCATATGTGAACACACACTCAAAACACTCATGGTGTGCAAGTCTCGAGCCCAATCTCAATCTTTGCAATGATAAGAGTCTGTAGTCATAAGTTGTATATTAGAATGGAAAGATGTTATGAAGCTATCAGTGACCAGAGTCTTTTTTCCCCATTTTGAACGTCACTTTGACGGTGAAAAACGCTTAAAGCTGATTTGATAATTCTGTACACTCCATTTTATACATAAATATATTTGTACATTCTGGAAGGAAATAACCTGCATTGTGTACAAATATTGTGTCAAAGGACAAGGTAGGTAGTGTACAAATATATCGAAGAATGTTTAGAATTTACAGCCAGTAGTCTAAGTGATACGTCAATCTCATCATGTTGAGTTATTTATATACATGTGTACCTGTACGTAGTTGAATTAATTTAAGTCCACTTGTTTGTTTGCATGATTAGTTGTATGAGACCTTTATGTTACGAAAGCCTCTGTAATTTTTGTTTAAATTAAGATTGTTGTTGTTGTATAACTTGTCCGGAAAGACCAGTACAGATTGAGGAGTCGGAACGTATACGTACTTTAAAGGTACGTACGTACGTAGGCTTCAAGGCAAAAACTACTTTTCATATGCATGAAACCAATTTATAGCTATGTGTTTAGCGATACAGGCACACGGCATGCTTTGAATTTATCACAGTTGGCAGATTGCCAGTGGGTTATCATAATTATAATAATCACTCTCTCTCCCGCCCCACTTTCTCGTCCTGATCGATCAATGACAGCATTTTGACAGAATTTGGTACGTTTCGGCCACCTATTGTGGTAAATTTCTAAAATCCGGCTCATTCTAAGTTCGATATTTTATTGCCATCACAATACCTTCATTCGAAAATAACACATTTCGCAGCTTCCCTCAACCTATTTCATGTCATTTCTCTATCCCATCTTCTCACATTTTCTTCCCTGTGATATTATCGCAGTAGTATCAATTACATCAGGTAAGTGTATAAAATCAGAATCACAACATAAAAGGTAATACTATAGAACTGTGTTACTGTTTTCCTATGCCTGAAGTCTTTATCATATCGATCTGTTTCTGTACATAAGTTGGTATACGTTTTACTATAACCACCTTTCGGCGTAACACACTAGCGTCCCGGGTACGGGGCGCAGCGGCAGCTGGCTATATTACACCAAATGACCTGTTACACATAGCGTTTTCACATCTAACTCTAAACAGCTATCTAGTGATACTGGTCCTATTGTATTTGTTGGCAGCGAGTTCCACTCTACGATAGTTCTGGGGAAAATGGGTTTGTGAACACCTCAATCTTTTTTATCTTATTTAAACTAGGCGAACACCTTAATCCTTGGTTGACTATATCTTGTTCTTTCCTAAGATTGTATTAGGTAGTAGTTAGTACGTCTACCAGTTTGTTCACCATTTTTTGCATTATGCATAGTCAGGACATTTTTCGCCTGCCCAGTGACACCCACTGGCTACCACATTCCCAGTAACCACACATAGGCCTTTTAATTGCTATAATTATATAGCGAGTGACCTGAGTCTGTTTTTTTAGGCTTTTGGCAGTGGACAGTAAGGTCATTCTACTAACACTTACTACTGTTTATGTAGTAGGCACTAGCCTCCTTTGCAGACGTTCTGGGATCGGTCATCTGTTGGTTTTTTT
>NW_017803713.1:661193-697365 GCF_001625305.1 Branchiostoma belcheri | reverse complement strand
CACCACACACACACACACACACACACCACCAAAAAACGACCGATCCCGGAACGTATGCAAAAGATGGAGGCCCTACACATTTTATAGGGAGTTACTAACTGTCGCTGGCTATATCTATTACCTTCGTAATGTATTAATGAACGAATGAGGCTCGTGCAAGTATTTGACGGATATCCCAATTATCGAATGGCCGATGGCGGCATCTGTGTTTGGTAAACAAACCATTGCTGCCATGGCAACGTCACACCTCAGCGAATTCCTTCCTTCAGGCTGTTGGAGCGAAGGTAAAAAAAGTCTGGGGTCTGCAGGTGTGATTAAAAAGTTGACATCAGTTGACATCTGTGTTAACATTACTGTAACCTAAATGAGACTGAAGACGAGAGTCATTTTATCGCGGTCTATACTCTATATAATAATGAGAGAAAGATTCTCTTTAATCGTATACAAGATTATTTCCCTAGTTTTAGATTTTTAGTCAGAAAAGAAACTCGAAAATTCTAGTACTATAAACTCCATCTGTTCTTACATTTACAACTGTCTTAAGAAGCGAGGAGAAGCAGGACCTGTGCACATACATACATACAGTAAAACAGACAGGCACACTAAAAAATCCATCCGTGAACGGTAGTAATGAATAACTATGGTGATGTTCTAAAACCCCCAACCCGATGTAAGTATTCACCAAACAAGGGAGTAACACTAAAACCCTATACATAGCAAGCATAGCTAGCATAGAGCTGTTTTCAAGCAGGAATACCAAATACCCGACTAACCTACCAAAATAGTATCAGACAAAACAAGTCTTCACTTCTGGGTACCGAAATGTCATACGCTTTCCATTCAAAATCAATATAATAGTTTCCACTCAGTGCTTATAGAAAGACTAGGTGTTTGGACCAGCTATAAGTATACTTGTATTTATAAGTACGGCCGCGATAGCTTTACAATCGGATTCAAATCAAGATATGTGAAAAAAAACAGAACTAAAATTTCAGTTATCTCTTCCGTATTTTCTTTCGATGCTGAGTGAAGATTACAAGATTACTAAAAAATTTTAACGTCTGTGCAAGAATTGCATACCTAATACAGTATGTAATGGTGAACATATTATTTTATCCGCAAACCCTATAGACATACAAGTAGCTGACGGTGAAGATATTTAGCGTTTGGATTGAATAGTAACAGGCATTATTATAATAGAAGCACGTAGCACTGGCAGTTTCTGATCAAGAAGATGATACGGCTTGCTATAGTATTCGCATGAGCTTTGTCAAGTTTTCCATTTAGTCTCAAAACATGTAAGGAATTGTTTGTACAGTAACTTTGCTGAAACCGATACGGATAGGAACCTGATCCGTAGTACAACAGCACATAAATATACAAATAGGTAAATATATCAAAGAATATTTAGACCTTAGAACAAGTAGTATAAGTTGACTCATCTATTGTTTTGTACGTAAGTTAATTTCGTTGTACCCATGTATTTGTCTGTATATCTACATGCAGTTTTAGACCTTACGAAAGTCCCTGTACTTTTGTTGGGCCAATAAAGTTCTATATACCCCATGGAGCGAAAAGACAATTGTGACCTATAGAACGAGAACTAATGAGATACACATCGTATCAAGACGCATAGAATCAATTCCCTATAGGGTCTAAAAGTAATAATTCTAGTAAAAATCAAACCACATACCGCTTACATTCACAGGGAGTCCGAGGAATGAAGTTCAATGTTGGTTCTGTGCATCAATGGTCAGAGTAAATCCTTATGGTCAAACATTAGCTGTGGATCCGAAGATTGTGTGACAGTATCCAGACAAACCCGGTGTAAAAGTAGGTAAAGGCCCACCGACCGGTCCGTCCAGGATGTCGGGAGCGGTAATTTGGGGTTTGTATCGTATCATCACCCTGTCATTAATCTTAATTAAGAGTAGTTGTCATGATGGGTACGTGCAAGATACTGAAGACGACACGTTAAGTTTTTTTTTTTTTTCGCATAACCGGCAAACCGACTTTAGGCGTAATACAACAGTTTTGTACATCACTAGAAAGCTTGAAACAACTCCTGCAATCAAATGTGCAAAGATTATTGAGTGTAACAAGTCGTTCGCTGTGATATAGCTAGCTGCCGCCGCGCCGCGTGCCTACGAAGCTGGTGTGTTACGTACGCCGAAGGGCGGTGATACCGGCTATACCGATAGAGATACAGATTGTACAAGCACGCACTTGTACAAGCTGCGTTTGAACCACTCACACCGGTGGTGGCGGGTTGGCTCTCCCAAACACGGGACCTCCATTTAACGTCCTATCCGAGGGACGTCCCTATCCGAAGCTACTAGTAGGTAATCAAAGTAGCAAATTTGTTTTTGACATAACTCCATGAGCCGTACTGTACGAAACGAGTCTAGATCTGTGCATGTGACTATACATATTTGAGGTTTTTTTATTGCTATGAAATCCACACTGTATGTTTAGAGAAGGAATTAAACTGATACGCACGACATAAATTGTTCTAGTAGAAGCTTTCAGGTGGCTTCCGCCATCTTTCTTCAGCTCATAAGAGGGGTCACGTGACCCAGGTGTCAAAAGTATCAAAGGGTACGTAGGTTTCACACCGTATTACAAGAACATTTCAAATTGGGAGAAGGCCTTTATGGCTCTACAATTGTTTAAGGTACAATATATCGCAACTTGACTTGTCCACTTGTATTAAAAAAACAGTGAAGACAACAGATTATGCTGGAATATGCTAATAACTCGTTACGTGTGATGTGACTACGAAACGGACGACAAAGTTACATCGTCAGTGTAATTAACGGGATGTTTTGATCCTACCTCCTATCCTTTGATTATTTTGTTCTAGAATATTCAATGGCGTTTGTATTGTTTCACCCCACAGATACAACAAGTACAGACAAGCTGCAAGCTGGGAGAAAATCAACACGTACATTCTCGGCTGGCTGGTCTGTGATGCTGTACCTGTGCCGACTCAAAAAAGTTTATTGTTTATTATAATTGTTTATTGTTTGTTTGCTTTGCACAAGATAAAATGAAATATCACAATTAAACATACGTTAACATACATGGGAGGGCCAGAAACTTGGAGGTTTATATTTTGCCCTTCCCAACACTATAGGATTAAAAGTTACCATTGATACTGAATGAAACAAAATTTAAACGTGGAAGACAAAAATAACAGAAAATAACAGAAACAATCCGAAGAACTAATGAAACAATACAAATCATCCGGGAAATCAGGGAAGAAAGTGCAGGAATACATCAACTCCGTCCACGATAATATTGTTCCGTCTACTCTGATTTTCTAAATAGTCAATTTTCTTGGAGAACTCCGGTAACTTGAGATGTTAGGATCTTCACTAACTCTATAGTGATTTTCAGTGTAATAACATCAGACTGCGCTTCCTTTTAAGGAAGCCCAGTCTGATGTTAATACACTGAAAGTCACTATAGAGTTAAAAGTAAAGACTTGAGCGAGTCGGCTTCAGCTTGAAAGTATTGTAGTGAGGTTTTCAGTTCATGCACTTCTCGCACGAGGGCGTCAATACGGTTATTTGCGGAGTCCGTTAACATTTGTGTAAATGATTGGAAAATTGCTCCTTGTCTTTTTAGGAGATCCACAAAGTGAGCTCTGTTTTGGTCCATTATCTCTTTCATTACTCCGACGGATACAAAACCGTCTTCCATTTGACTTTTCTGATGACGCGGCATGGTGAAAACTTGAATGAGTGTCTACTAAATTGGAACGAACTCACCGTTTGCCTTCTTGTGGTCTTGAGTTGAAGAGTTTGGATGTAGAGTCGTTTTCTAGAACGACGTCACAATTTTAGTTGCCCACCTGGGAATTCGATTTATTAATTTATTATTTTATTTTTGTTTTATTCAAACAGGGTAGAGACCTCAGTGCTATTTAAAAACACTGCTTTTCAGGAATGCCCTGTGACAACAAGTTACTCATGAAAACAATGAAACCAACACATTAAACAATACATAAAGTTACAAAACAACCAAGTGTCAAAACAAAATCGTTAACCGTAAATCAATGTCGTTAAGCCAGGCCAAGGTCAGAATTTTACCCGCCAATCGAATGGTACTGCAAAACAAAACAGGGGGGGGGGCGTCAGCGAGAATACTTGCAAATATCAATGTAGGTTGAATACTGTGCTTCTTTAGCCTTCACATAAGACTGTAACAAATACTAGGTACTGACCGACAAGGGTCTCCGTTACAGAGACCCGTTGATTTTGAAGTATTCCGTAGCTGAGGATGTTCAGAGATCGACGCGGCGTCCTTCTGGTATTTCCATGGCGTCTCCCTGTTGACGGCTAGTTTCAGCTTACTTGTCGAAAATCTCCGGTGTAGAAATGGTGATTTACCAATTTTTCTACATCAGGCAGTACTTCAGCACTTCAAAGTTAAGATTCGATGACGATTTAAGGATGATGCCGAGTTTTTTTAAGGCTTTTTTTAACGCTTTGTATGGGGACACTCAGCTCAGAGAGGGAAGAAGCGGCCATCTTGGACGAGACCATATTGTATAGGATCGCGCGTGGACCAAAAATAACGAGAAAGGCACTGAAACCGTTGCTCAGCTTCATAGTTGTGTTTAGCTTTTTATTCATGGCGTTTTGTATGCTCGGGTTTCTGGCTCTCGGCTCTAGGTTGAGTCTGTACAGCAGTTTCGTTGGAAGAATGCAGACGTTGTTTTCTGTCATGCTCAGGAAAATGGACTACTACTCGGTAGAGTCGGCAGGGGGCGTCCTCGGACCGCTCATGCTGTTCTGCTTCGTCTTGTTTTTCGCCAACGTCCTGGTCATGATGTTTCTGGCCTTTTTCGTCGACGCTGTGGGAAGTCAGAAAACGAGAAAAACAAAGACTACGGGGTGCGGCGAACTGTTCTCTCAACGGACAAACTCCCTTGGCATGCTTATCTTTTTATTTGGCCGATTTCTACTCTTTCCAGCCGCCTCCCCAAGCCTGGTAGAGGCTAGTACAGAATCGTTTTTACGTCAATTTAAGCTTCTATTTTGATAGTGTTTTCGGTAGGAGTGTTACAGTTATAGGGATATCCCATCGTGAAATGCCCACCGGGAAACCTAGCTGAGGCAGGCGGGAAACAGCTCCTGCAACCCCGAGGAAAAGCCGCCCCTACCACGGTAAGACTGGATACCAGGCTAGCCATGCAGTGGTTGAGTTCCCTAAAAGCACCTCGGGGTATTGAATTCCAAATTACTGCGAACAAAAGAAGAGCTTGTGTTGTCATCCTTCATTCTCGTCAAATTAGATGGCTCTTATCTCTGTAAATCAGTATGTGTGTCCCTTTTTCGGGGATGGGAGGGGTGTGAAGAGGTAGCGTATGACATATTGGTGATCTCGTGCCTAATAGTCCAACAGGTGTTTTATTGATACCAGTCATTCTCTTTAAACATTTATATGATACACCATGCTAACACCAGTTTATTCAACACTATATTTAAAGTCACAAAACGCCCGCAAAAGTCGCATTCACAGCACTTCAACATGTATTCCCAAGACGTGGTGACGGTACACTCAAGTTTTGTTCAACCTATTTCTATGCCGACACTAACACAGAGGACAATACAATACTCATTTTAACCCGAGCAAGTGAGGAAATGCGTGTTAAGTGCATGCCCCAATTCCGAAAGTGGGCAAAGATGTCTGTTGCCATGCCGGAAGGTGGATGGCAGATAACTATGAAGAGAAGAGACAAGAAAAGGCTCTGATTTAATGTTTTGTTTCTTACTTTGATGCAGTGATATGTGATGGTGGTTGTGTCAAATTCACATACCTGTCACTGAATCAAAAGCATGTACCATTTGTACAATGATTGAGTCAAAATTTAAAAATGTAGTAATATTTTTTTCGGCCGCTCGCATTAGATTTGGAGTCTACGGAGGATGTACATGTCATCCATAAAATTTACTTGCTGTGGCCTAATATAATTATATAAACAGTTGTCCATGCGTCCGTTTACATGTTGGGTCTGGGTAATTCTAGCTGCACAAAGGGGTTAGTACTTGAATAAAACTTTAAGCTTATATTGATCGGGCCAGATGACTTTGTACACATGTCGTAAGACACAATAATAAACTTTTATTCATTCGTTCACCCATTTGAGTCACCAGAACGGAAGCAGAAAAGCTTACTTAGACATAGGAGAATAACCCGCTATTTACTAAAGAAAACCAAGTACATCGCCAGTGACGTTATTTCGCCAGTGACGTTTTTTTTTTATTATCATTATCATTTTGCTATTCCAACGTTTATTAAAAGACATGACGACAGCACACACCATTTTTTCAACATAACATCTTAATGCCACAAACGTAGATAAAACGCATGGACGGACAACAAACATACACATTTTCAGGTAACATTGACCACACATGCACATAGTTTTATACAGTTATGCAGCACCGGTGTACCACTGTAAGAAACAGGAGGAGCGAGTAGAAACGGATAAAAACCCTGCTGGTACCGGGCCGGGGTTTGAACCCACGACCTAACCCGAGCACCAGTTCAGACTCCGACGATCTAACCACTCGGCTAAAGGTCTAGACCCATAGGCCGGGTCAGTTATGCACATTACATCTTCGGCACGTACTAATTACTGGCTGAGTTAATGGTTCCAGGGTGAGACAATACGTGCCCCACATTATGGCACCATCCCGAGAAGCCCCCCCCCCCCGACAAACCGGTTTTATCCTGCTCCAGTTCAGATTACGTATTGTGAAATACCGGCTACAGAAGGTACGAATCTTCCTGTGGTTTTTCTAACCTCCTGAATTTAAACTGAACTAAGACGTGGAAAAAAGACAATCAACTCATCGACACTTGTCTGAAATCACCTCCTTGGAATGTAAACGGTATGTCGTTTGATTTCTTATTATTTGAGTACGTTAAATGAGCCCACGGTTCCCTGTGTTTTTATTGTAATGAAATGAAATACCTTTATTGTACATTCATGCCACGACGGGCTAGGTACAGGTCAAGACTTAACAGACACATAACAAACGTATGTAGAAAAGTAGAGACAAAAGATACACTGCTTGACTTAGACATACATACATAAGGAACATACAAGGGTACTATACTAGGCTAATACAAAGTGTTCTAGTGACTGAGGTAATACAGAGTGGTCCTAATTAACCCTGGGGATTAAGTCTGTTGCGAATCGCAATGTATTCTCAGCAGACATGTAACGATAGACAGGGCTAACATTCACGTGAATGCTTTCATAAGACATCACCCCATTACAAACATTTACATTCAAGTTCTTACAGAATAAAGTTACAACCGGAAACGGCCGATTCGATTTATTTAGAACTACGTAATGCTGAGGTCACTTTTCGAAATCGGGGCCCGGCCGGGCTGTTTGCATGAGCAAAAAATTTAACAATTCATATCAAGAATATAAAGCAAATAGTACCCATGAATAGTTTCTAAAATGTTTTCTGTTTTCCTGTCTTTTATATCGTACCTTTCGTTCCCAAAAGCTGTCCGGCCGGGCCCCGATTTGGAAATGTGACCTCAGCATAAACAGATACTGTAAGGTTGGATCAGCCAAGCCATGCACCTGTCAGTTCTCATGCCGTTTGTTGCTATTGAGCCCCACCAGTGTTGTCGTTACTAGTTACTTTGAATGGAGTTGTTTCCAATAGGATTAAACCTCAGCTTGAAGCATGCAGGTGTCTTTGTTTATTGTTTACTGTTTTTGTTTATTGTCAGTTTGCACATAAAAAAGTAACAGTATAAAATGAAATTATATACAAGCAAATATATGCTGGAGAGCCCAAGAAACCTGAAGGTTTGTCCAGTGGACTCTCCCAAATCCTAATAATTTTACGATCTCTTATTTACATACATTTACATTTAACTTGCAATGTATTAAGGGACAAGCAAACAAATTAACTCAAAATAGGTACAAGATAATATAAAGTTAACACGGCAAATTAAATATCTAAACAATAAAGTAAGACAATCAAGAACAAATCATATTGAACAAAAAAAATAAATTTCCATTAGTGTTTCATGCTTAGATAGCAATCGCTTCCTTTCCTAGGGAGGTTGAATAGCGCAGGCATGAGTCAACACGTTTTAACTTATAGCAAGGAAATGTGACTCACTGATGAAAAAACTCATTGTTACTATTAATACTAGTAATTGTATTAGCGTTCCTTTTACTCACTCTGAATCTTTGGACACAAATCCGGTTAGCATTGACTGGACTGTTGTCAATGTGGCGGAGACTTTCTTTTGTATATTTACAATGTTTTATCTGGTCTTAAACATATAGTGAGCTCTCCGCAATAGCTTACTCTCATTATCCAAAATTTTAGCTTGCTCTCATTATACAAAATTTTAGTTAGCTAACCAACATTTTAATTAGCAATTATGGAGTATAATATGCAGCTTTTGGAGTTGTAATTGTACTAATAAATTTTGCAGTTTCTGCTTTTCTTGGCAGCTTTCCATTATATTATCTATACCATGATGTTTGCATAATTTATCTAAAGCACCTCCAGATCGGTGTGCTTTTGTTATTAGTAGTCTAAGAGTAGCTCGTAAAACAAACAACATAAAACACTGTTTCCCCATGGGGAAATCAATACATTGTCTCTTGATACTAATGGGCACTCTTTGCCACCACGTGGATACTTCTTAAAAACGTCTGGTCAAGTGGAATATATTTGAGAACTATTCTTCCTTCTCTTGTTAAGTTAAGTTCAGATTTTACAACCACCCTTATGGGATTTTAAATAGATAGAAATTTGAGACTTTTTATGCGAGTTCAAAAATACAACTAAAGACATAAGAATAATGTGACTTAGAGTTGTTTTAATTCTTTTTTTATTTGTGATTTAATAAATCATGTAGATTCGTTGTCTAGTATCACCCTGTTGCAATTCACGTACCCCCCCAATTTTTCCTATTACACATTTTATAATGGCTGCATCCTTGTAAGTAGTACTTTGTAGCAGTCAAGCAGTGCCCTTATTATGACCCTTGTCATTGTTGCTATTGAGCTGTTAGGTTACTGTTTAGATAGCGTTCCTACATGAAATAACAAGATGTACTGAATAATTCTGTATTCTCCAGTCTACTTTATTTGGTACTTTCTCTTTCTAACTTTCTTCTCATATTCCCTCTTTACAGATCTCCATCTGTAATGTGCACATTTCGTGACGATTTTTTCAAATTTAACATAAAAGTCATATTCATACTTGCGGTATTGAGATAAAAATACAATGTTTTGATACTTCTGACTATCACGTTCGGAAAAGTTATTTGGTGTATTACATCCTCCACCAGACTATTGTTTTTACTAAAAAAAACATAGTAAATTGGTCTCATTTCCCCTCTTTTATCAATGCAGTACATGTACCCATATTAGCTTACACCTTTTGAAGTTTTGTGAAGGGTCATTCAAAGACAACAAGGGTCATTCAAAGACTGTCTTTACCCGGGATGCCTTGCGGCATTCTAATGTGACGTTGCCAAGGCAACTCCGGCTGATTTACCTTGCACGCAAACCGCCTTCGGTCGCTCATTAGCAAAATAAATATCATTGGCAGGCGTTTATATTATTAGATATCTGTCGGTTTTTTATGATGAGGGTGCTTATTTTCCGATCAAACGTAGATTGTTAACCCTAGTTTGCCATGAGATACTAGGGTTGAACGACAGCGCTTGTAATGCGTGCGGTCTATAATAATACAAACGTCGATCCCGGAACGCCTGCTAAGAAGGCTAAAAGAATACAACAAATGCAACAAGAAACTGGACTGAGAATAAAGACCACGAGCAGCTAATAATGAGACAGTACATGTAAATCTGTATACAATAGAATATATTCTTCTCATATTTTGTGGACGATGGACAATAGCCGGTATGCCTGCTGTTGCTGAATATGTGACGCCTTACCTTTGCACCTCGTACCGTAATACTGTAAGTACTTAAGTATTGCAATTCAGGAGTAAATTATTACAATTTAGTACTAAAGCGTTGCAATTCTGTACTAAGGCGGTTCACTAATTAAACTGTCTATCTTGCAGCGATGAACAAAAAACCTGCTTGACCGAATATGCGCGCGATCGATCAGAGTAACTATACTGTCTAACCAGTTGTGTCCTCAACGCCTCAATGCGTATACTAAAAGACAAATGAATGCCCCGTGCTTAATCATTACGAAGTAACCAACCACACGAGAACAGAGAAAGAAAATTGTTATTTCCCCACAAATGTTAACGTTGGAAATTGAAAGGAGGAGATTTGTTTAAAAACTACATGTAGAATGATGCAAGGTTTAGCAGCAAGAAAATTATGCTAAGAGTAGAGTTATCAACATAATATTCCATCTTTGTTGTTGATTTGGGGTAAGAAAAAAGTGATCATTAGGTCTCAAAATAAATCAATGTCTGTGATGCGATATGGTCTTGCCAAACTTTGCCATAGTACCTAAACATTATGTCAACCCTACGTTACCATGTGCGCCGGTTCACTGGCTTTGTTGGTATACATGTCTAATATATTGCTCTTCTTGAAAAGGCAAACGTGAAAAGTGTCAACACTAAGTTACTATCTGTTTCTGTAGTTGTTGTCTTGAAAGTGATTTTTTTTTTTCATTTTTTTTTAAATCTTACAGTTATCTCTTTTTAAATATTTCACTATCCTCTACCCAAATACCCGCTTGAAGGGGACAATATACAAAATATAACAGGTGTATTACTATATCAAATTTCTTTACTTCGGCTACCTAACCCGTAGAAGACACTATACAACAAAAATTACCATAAGAGGTTCTGGCAGGTTGTCAATTGACATGATGAACGACCCTATAGCTAGATCTTATCACCAAAACACATTATCACTGCCCTCAGGGGAGACCGCTGTGACTAGTGAGGAACATTTGGGACCCGATGTTACAAAGTTTGCATTGTCTTTCCATGTCAAAGAAACGTTCTGTGTCAAAAAGGTCAGGGCACTGTTGGTTCGGGCCAAGGGGTGCCGAATTTGCCATGTTCTGCATCTGCATCTAGATCTGTATCAATCTGTATTGGTATAGCCGGTATAACCGCCCCTGCATTAACATTTTTATACCAGCTTTGCAGGCACGCAGTGCGTCTCTGCTATCTATATTACACCGAAAAATCTGTTACACCAAACCTTCGCACGTTTGATTGCAGGAGTTGTTTCAAGCTTTTTAGTGATGATGCCATCAACTGTGCTTGATAACAACGATTTCCAATTGCTGGTTGGTAAGTCTGATACTTGAGGGGATTTCTGTTTCTTGTTTCAGTTTTTTTTTTCTGGGCTGGCATTGGGTAGTTATATATTACAGTCGACTGAAGATCACTGACATAGCATCATCCCATATGTCGCTACGAGCGACGATTCAAAGATATGCCGTAGTTATTGTAAGCTGCATTAGTCCACCTGCTCCAAAATACATTCCTCTGTTGCATAAAACGAAAACATGGATGGTATAAACAGTTTTTCTCAATAGATATAATATTGTGTTGTCGCAGGCCGTGTTATATGGTGAATCTTACTACATCTGACGAAGGCCCGTAGCCAGAGGGTTTGCCCCCTCCCCCTTTACAAAGTTCAAACGTCCACTTTTTGTCCACTTTTTATCTAATGGTCCAAAATTTTTCTTGAAAAAAAAAAGGACTGATTCTTATAACCAGCGTGCTGGAGTCATAGAAAAACTGCTCATTTTGTCATTGAATAAAAGTTATGTCTGTTTTCTTTCCTTTTGAAATCGAAAAAAAACGCGAAAATTGCCATTTCAAAAGATTTAGTTTTCAAAATTTTCCGTGGGAGCATGCCCCATGACCCCCTAGTAACCTCATGCCTTTGTCGCTCGCCTCGTGCTCGCTGGTCCCTTTTGCACTGGGAAAGACCCCCCCCCCAAAAAAAAATAATAATCTGGCCATGGGCATCTGATGTAACATTACACGAGCAGGCTTTGCATAAACAATACCCTACTAACTGCCGTATATTTGATATTATGTTTAACTATATCCACCACTCTGGAATATTTGACCATGGCAATCTCATTAATGTTATGCTTTAGGTATTGGTGCGCCAGCCACTTTCATTTTATGTTTATGTTATACTTTATGTCATCTTTATGTTTACATTTGTATTATTTTTTATGAGCAGCGGATTCACATAAGCACAACAAGTGCTTCCTATCCAATGCTCAAAAATCCATGTGAATAAAATAAAATAAACAATACTGTGATGGGATTCCGGAGAACAAAACACAAAAGATACGTACCCTCAATTTGATTTGGTATGATTATCCGTGCGACCCAAATACCTGTTGAAGCGGCAAGTAATCATTACGACATGCAATGTAACAATTTGTATGGGACCCGTTAGTCGGCTACAAATGGATACAACGTCGGATACAACGTGTGTGATGCCAACATGATTTCCAGTACCGAACTGCATCTAGAGTACCCCATTCCAACTGCAACAAAAATCTATCCTAGCCCTACAGATTACGCTTTAAAAAGAGAACAATCTTGTGTTCAGTGTTGCTGAGGCCACTTTGTGGTTTTTCTGATGCTATCACCGCAGAGAAGCACCATGAATATACCGAGTTAAATTTACATTTATGACTGAGCATTTTTAAGCGCCTGGTGTGTAATTCTGAACTCCGTGAATTGTTTCATTAGGTTGGTAAATCACTGAGTAAAGAGACTATTTTTGCAAAATCAAGTAAATCGGGATCGCTGTAAATGCGTGGGTGTTTAAAGAATGTTCAAACGTGACGGACGTTGCGCTCGCCAAAGGTTTTTGTTGCGTTTTTGTCGCGTTGAGTGTTGGTAAGATATATGTTTTGCAACAGTATGCAGCATTCATATCGTGATTCATATCGTTTTCAATTGACAACACGGATAATCAGTCACACATAAAAAGTCTCCATGTGATAATACGCGCGTGTAGCACCAACGATAAGAATGTTGAGTGCGGTATTGGCAATTTGGTTGGATTTGCGACCTACGTCAGCTAAGCTATGAAATATTTTAAAAAAATACAGGATACTATTATCGTACTATGTTTTTATCGATACAATCACTAAACTAGCCCTATTTTCCCCACTATTGTAATACAGAAAATATTGCATCTTCTATCATTGCAGAACGATCGTCAAAGGCGCCATGTCCGAATGCTATATTGTTCCGTTGGCGCTGGTACTTCTGCTAATGCACACGGGGACCGCTCGAGCAGGTATTACAGTTTGCTTTTTCCCTCTCAAATTTGTCAAAGGGAAGCATGGTGTATTTTCTGATGTTGCTAGCTATTCCTGTTCGTCTCCTAATTTTTTTTCGCCGGTTACGTTTTGGCTATTGACGGGTCCATTTCAAAATCAATCTTGACAACACGCTTCTCAACATTGGTTAGGCTAATAGTATGTTAATTTGATTATATGGATGACATCCGCGCGCGCATAAATTTTTAGGTCGTGTCCAAAAAAAAGTTTTCAAGCATTCTGTAAATCGTACAAAACAGTTGCAAAATGGGCAAATATATACTGTAAGTTGCAAAAAAATATCTACAAACGACACCAATGTCGTAAAATGTCAAAATCAAACAAAAAAAAAAACAACGAAAAGTTCATGATGGAAGTAATTTTTTTGGAAAACCTTTTTTATTCGCACGCGCGCATCAGTTTTGGGGTTCCCTAAGGAGGTCATCCATATAATCAAATCAATATGGCCTTAACGTCTACCCGAGGTGCAATGTTAACCCTCCAAACACCTAAACTATTTTGCGACGGAACTTGGACCCCATTTGGTTTATTTCCTTTTTTGTATCCTTTCAGTGATCGTGCACATATATTGGTTAAGCATAGTAAGAGGTATATTTTGGCAGGATTAAGTGTTTAAAAAATCCAGCTCATTTTCATAATTTATGCAAAAATAGAATGGAGCATGGACATGGTGTCAAGGAAATGGGTGGGGCAACACCAATGGTTTATGGGAATTTAGGCTTGTTTCGAACATGGCCGCCATCAAGATGGTGGCTCATAAAGTACATGTTGTAAAACAGATCACAGTTCACCAGGATGACAACGCAAGACTACATACCAGGTACGTACCGACGTAGGATACAATGATGCTTCATCTTTCATGTGACTTGCACTTGTAGAAGAGCCGATTGCCCTGTTTCTGAACCTTTCGTCCTGGGAAACTGCAGTTTGTGCCCTCTGACGACATTAAAATTTGATCTGTGATAGTATGGCAGTTCGAAATCGCATTTGAAGTAGTGATTTAATTACTACTATATAGGCCCTTTTAACACTGAAAACCTGAAAATAATCAGTGGAACCGATGTCGAGAAATTGAATCCACAACATGTATTTGGCCCCCTCCCACCCACTGAAGAAAGTGTGTTTAGTTCAAGTGCTGGCATAAATTCAAAAATATCACACGATTGTTTCAAAGTAGGATAAAACTTCAATACATACATCAAGCCAACATATTCCGAAATATGAAAGAGATCAGGACTTTTGATCCAGAAATAGACACTGTCAAAGTTGCTTCAAATTTGGGCAGCCATTTTGTTTACACCATGTGAACTTCAAGCACTGGCATAAATTATAAAAATTCAATTGATGTTCTGCAAAGTGAAATCAAACATGACTACATACATCACTCCAACACATTCTGAAATATTAGGGAGATTCCAACGTCTTATTTAGAAATATAGACTGTCAAATTTACCTAAAATTTTGTCTGCCATGTTGTTTACAGTGTGTAAACTTTAAGTGCTGGCATAAATTTAAAAACAAAATCAACCGAATCATGTTTAAAGTAAAATGAAACATATTAAGTACATATCTCCGCCCAAACTATTCCAGGGTATGGAAGAGACCCATTGATTTGATCCAGAAATATAGATTGTCAAATTTACCTAATATTTTGTCAGCAATATTGTTTACACTATTTGAATTTTTAGGGGCTGGCATAGATTTAAAAAAATTAACTAATCTCGTTGAAAATGAAATGAAACATAAGTACATACATCCCTCTAATCTATTCCAGAATATGGAACAGATCCATACATTTGATCCAGAAATACAAACTGTCAAAGTTGCCTACAAGTTTGTCAGCCATATTGTTTACAATGTGTGAACTTCAGGTGCTGGTGTAAATTGAAATACATCAACTTATCTTGTTGAAAGTAAGATGAAACTTGACTTCTTATTTCGCTCCCACATATTCACTTCCACAATTTTGATCCTGAAATATAGACTGTCAATTGCTTAATATTTTGTCAGCCATATTGTTTACAGTGTGTGAAAATCATGTGCTAGCATAAATTCAAACAAATACAATGATCTTCTTAGCTTCAAAATCAAAAGAAACATAACTACATATTTCCCCTTACACCACTGCAGGATATAGAAAAGATCCTTTCATTTGATCCTAAAATATAGACTCTCAAACATCCCAACATTTTGTCAGCCATATTGTTTACAGTATGGGAATTTCAAGTACTGGCATGCATTTCAAGACCACAACAGATTTCTTTAAAAGTCAAATGAAACAAAACTACATATGTAAGTCCAACATATTGCAGGATATTAACTTTCAGACTTTCAAACATGTTCAAAATTTTGTCATCCATATTGTTGACACTCAAAACTGCCTACTATATATACCCCTAGGGAGAAATTTTCAAAGAAATAAAATATCTTTTCCTAAGTAAAGTATATATCCCTGTAACATATGTTGTAATTTCAAAGAGATACATGCCTATCAACCAGAAACATTAGCATACGAGAATGATACACATAGTGTAATGCATTGGCCAGGTCCCCCCGTCCCCCACCTGCAGTAAATGTTTACTGAATGTTATTAATGAATGTTTGGATCTTATTATAAACACTTATGACCACCTATGAGCTGCACTGCCAATAATATTATTATGGAACAGGAATCTATGAAGGGGTGTGAACTTAGAATAAGCTGATGTGTACAAAATTTCTAAGAAATCAACCATCACAACTCGTTGTGACAGGAGAAAATTTAACTTTGCCGCTAGGAAGTTTTACCCATCGTCCCTTGCGTGAAACGAGCCTCTATCTCGTGAGTGCCGCCGTTTCTGTACCACTTTATTATTACCATGGTCCTGCATGAATATGGAGTTGACCTTTGACCTCATATGATTGTCAAAAGTCATGACCTCTAAAACTTGATGACCTAATTCCTGAGGTGGAGGTTACTTGGCAAACTGCATAATATCAAAGCAATAATGCTTCCTTCAAGACAGATTGGGGACATCCGAACAATTTCGTGTGTAAGAAAGTCCAAATATGACTGGGGCCGTTTGGACCCCAGACGATCTTACATCAGACTTCCAGTTGTTATTTTTACACATCTCCAAACCTCTAAGTATGCCGATCTCCAAAAACATTTTGGAGAAATCGAAGAATTGATTTATTGAGAAAGTCACAAAAATTTTCAAATAGCACATAAAACTATACGCCTGGGGTCCAAATGGACCTCTGGTGTTTGAGTGTTAATGATGATGTTAACGTTATTTCTTGTTCATAGCGGAGTACATGGGGTGCTATCAGGACAGTGAGAGCCGCGTGTTCCCGTGGGAACATATCCAGACTGGCGACAACAGCATCAAGTCCTGCGGGCTGCACTGCAAGAAAAACGGATACATCTACTTCGGTAAGACATGTACATACCTTGTATATTAGTCTGTAATGTACTCGTTATAGGTAATTACCCTGCGTCCTTGTGTGGGGCCGTGTGACGTAGCGATAGCATCTTCGAATCGAAACAAAGAGGTCCCGGGTTCGAACCCCACCTTGTCACCGATCTTGTGCTCTTTCTCATTTTACTTAGGTGTAAATGAGTAACTATCTTTAGTTAGGGACGTCCCTCGAATAGGACGTTAAGTGGATCCGGAGGTCCCTTGATTGGGTAGAGCCACACCCCACATCTTTCGAAAAAGAGTAGGGGCATGCCCCGATGTGCGATGGTTTAAATACTTTTCTGATTATTCACTACGGACTCTCGGAAGAGTAGTGTGAAATTCTCACTTATGGAGATCCTAAACAAACAAACAAACAAACAAACAAACCATATTCATTTTCTTGCTCCACACTACAGCCACCAGCAATGACAGGTGTTTTGATGCTAAATATATAAAATTATATTTCTTGAGTTTTTAAAAATTGCATTGCGTTTTTGCCTTGTTTTGTAAACACGATGGTCAAATTTGGGCCCAAATATTCCAACCTTTTCATCGAACAGAATCATGTTCGATATGACGTCATTCGAATTGAATCATGTTCGATATGACGTCAATCGAACCGAACGTTCGTTCGATCCGGGGTTACCCGCGGTCATGTACAGTAAACCCGCGGCTTCAAGCCCGTTTTTACACGGGTACCGCCTAACAGTAAAAAATGCACCTTTTCACAAATATAAACTAATTTCGGGACAGTATATCTATGCCCTGTTTTATAGTGGATATGCGACATGTAACGAAGCTACTGCCGTTATCGTGTGTGACCTTGAAGAACGTAATTGTTGTTTACGGGGATATAAGTTACCCCTGTACTTACTCACACGACCTGACATGCGTGCAAACATGGTATTTAAACCGCAAGAAAAACAAATTCAATTTACCTACAAAAACGTTTTAAATTGTAGGTAAGACAAAAATCTCGATCTGTGTCGGACGGATTTTTTTAAAAGATGGCGGCGTTCTGGAATTATCCGTCTTGAAAGTTGAAAAAGTGCATTTTTTGGCGAATTTTTATATCTTACCAACACTTTAACTTTGAAATGAAGAAAACTGTCCGACTCAAATCTTAATTTTGTTATACTGTTCTCTAAAATGCAAAAATATGGAATTTTCAGAGAGATTTGGGGTCGGTTTAAATCAGTTGTTTGGTTATTGACGTCGATTGTTCTAGAATAAGCATTCGACGCGTCGAGAGTGATTTCACGCACATTTAAGCATTGTAATAAAAACACCAACATTTGAGCTATATGCAGTGCGGATTTTATCACATTTGAACAAGAGAGTCCCCGTGAAACTGTTTATAACTGATGAAAAGAATGTTTACCGCAGAGACCGGCTCCACGGAAGCCTCGCGTGGAACCCCGGTAACCTGATACCCCTCCGTAGAATTGGAAACTTTACCCTAGAAATTGACTGCCGTGAAAATTGCTGTTTTCCCCAGGTATGCAATATGCAAGCCATTGCTTCTGTGGAACTGACAACAACTTCGCCAACTTGGGAACAGCAAGGCCCGATTCTGACTGTTACATGCCGTGCTCCGGAAACTCAGCAGAAATGTGCGGCGGTTCATTGCGGAATTCTATATACAGGCCTGGGAGGATAGGTAAAACTTTCATTCAGATGTTTTTGATCTTTGGAAAATACTGTGCAACACCCCTTTGTTAGGGTAAGACGCAGAGGGGAGTACGCTGCGCCCTTATTGTTTCCTCAGGTGCAAGAGTACGGTTTCCTTTAAGTTTTAAAGTTCTATGGTTTCTGTTATGTCCTGAGGAAGAGCGTTCCATGATCCAATCCCTGACGGTCTGAGGTCATCTACTGTTAGTTGCCCTTTCTTCTCTCTTTTTGGAACATCTGGAAACATAATGACATAACGTTCTTGCATGACATCAAGTGTTAAAACGTGTCCTGCTTTGACATTTTCTTACATAAGTATCGCTCTTGGTGTTCATCTTCATATAATTTATGTATAGTTCTTTAACAGTTTTTGTTTGTTTTCTGTTGAAAAAGCCAACATTACAGCTTCATCTTATTGGGGTGATTTTCATCTCCCTACCCACGCTCGACTGGACTTCAAGGAAGTTTCCGGTACGCACGCCGGCGCATGGGCACCCCAGCAAAGTAATACAGACCAGTGGCTGATGTTCGACCTTGGTCAAAGATCAACCGTCGGCGTCCTCAGGACTCAAGGACGACAAGCCGGAAATTACCAGTGGGTGACGTCATACAGCGTGTCGTACGGGAATTCCAGCGGAGACGAAATGTGGTATAAAGACGCGAACGGAGACACGATAGTAAGTAAACATCTGTTTTAACGTCATCCTGTGTTATGATGACGTCACATTTCCTAACCGAGGACTGGCCGGGCAATCCTATGGAACGAAGTATTGACAATAAAGTTTGTTTTATTTACCTTTAATTACGTTAAATTTATCTTGTACCCAATGCTATACCGGAAAAAGGGATGCCACGAAATCATTTGAATTTTACGAAATCCATACGGATTTTACGGAATTCGTGCGAATTTTAGGGAAGCAAAGGGAATGCATAATGTTCCATTACTAAGACCTTTTACGGAATGCATACGATTCATTACTAGGAAACTTGTGAATTTTGAATAAATTTTGCGGAATACATACGATCCGATAGGCTAAAACATACGATCCTTACTAATCTGGTGACTTGTACCACGCTCACGTGACTTTGGCGGCAACTTGTTAAATTCAAGATGGCGGATGTGTGTTTTCATTTCTCCCTACAACGAAGGGCTTATTATCCCACCCTGCTAAACACCAGAAACCCCAACCTGCATCAATGTTGGCTTCCTTGGCGACATATTAGCCTGTATTTTAGCCCAAATAGCAGGGCGAGACTGAGAATCTGTGTTGGCGCGATAAATTTATCCAAAACTCACGTGATCGTGGCGCAAGTCACCAAATCAGTAAGGATCGTATGTCTCCGCGTAATGGATCGTATGTATTCAGTAAAGTTTGTATGTTTCTATGTCTTCCGTAAAATTAGTATGTTTCCTAGTGATGGATCGTCTGTATTCCGTAAAATTTGAATGCATTTTTTTGCCACCACTGGAACTATAGGTGGTATATAATGAAAGCCGTATCCGGAAATTTAGGATCCAAAGAATGTAAGAACTGTAGTAAATGGAATTGCCATCCTTGACTTTTATGATTATAAATTCCCGGTTTTGTTTACAAAGTAAAAGTTACTCGACTTTATTTGTATTTATTGCCATTTGTAAATTTCGTGGTTGAATGATGGTTGAATAAACGGATGCCATGTTTTGATACTCGGCAGGTGTTCACGGGTAACAGTGACGGCAGCAGCCTGGTGACGCACGTGTTGACGGACTACAGCGGACCTTTCCACGCCCGATACGTCAAGTTTCACCCCGTGACGTGGTCTGGGTGGGTCTCCATGAGGGCAGACGTCGGGGAAGGTACCGAGATTGCTTTTAATATCCAAATCTCCGTTAAATGTTCCTTAGTTCTGAAATAAAATACAATTAGATTTTAGAAGAGCTGATGGATCGATTCATCTTTGCTCAGATCAGTGTCACATATTCCAAACCCTTCCCCGAACACAAGCCGATTAAGGTTGAAATTTCAGTTAAATATGAGCCAAATGCCTCTGCCAGTCAATCCCCGATTTACCCCATCTTCCTGTGCTTACCAAAAAAAAAAAAATGTTAAAAGCATTTTGAAATGCTTCCGCGGACAAACAGTAGCCGAACTAGGCGAATAATGACATATAAGCCCGATACCAACCTTCTCCTATCAATAGTTTTGGGGAGTTGGGCAGTGTTCAGGACTCCTATTCGGCTATCTGTGACAGGCTTGTAAAAAGGACTGCACACGTAACATATGGGAGGGGACGGGGGTTATACGAAAATTATTAACCGTGTGAAACTGTGGCAAGATACTAGTAGTTCTACAATAAGTTCCAAGACAATGGCAATGTCGGAAAGGCTGGAGAGCTCCAATTGCCACGTGTAAAGCGAATACCAGTATGCATGCAAGTGGACGCTTAACAATAATTGTGATGCTGTGATCCAATGCTTTCACTTAAAGTTTGTCAGAACAAGGTCACTATCTACAAGGTATCTGGTAGACCCTTGAAAGGCCATCTCTTTGGTTGTGCCAATATAAGATAAATTCACAAATACCCCTTGGACATTTCAATCAATCAATCAATCAATCAATCAATCAAAAATGGTTTATTGTTAAAATCACGAACTTTGCAGCAGAAGCTGAATTGCGTTCAGAGATGTACATCATTTCTTTTAAAAACATTAACGACTGCACAGTCAACATATTAAACCCATTTAGCATAACGAGATTCAAATTTTGCTCACATTTGCATCTTTTTGATATTTAAAAATATCAAAATTACATTTACATTCCATATACAAGTTTCACAAAATATATTAGAGACATTTACAAGTTTAAGAGTGACATCATTTCGATTCATTCAACAGTCTTAAGAGGGACGGTAAAGGGCTGTTGTAACATCTTGTTGTACGTGTGGTAGGGAGAGTCCTTTTTTGTAGAGTTTCTAAGTTCACGTCGGGTTGACTGTCCCCGGGTTGGAGGTAGCAGATCAGCAGTTCTCTCTGACTTCTCCATGCTGACTGCAAACTTACGGCACAGGTTCAAATCTCCGATTTCAATTTACCTTCCTCATATTGTCCGTTTCTCATATCCACAGTTGCACCAGTTGGCTTCTGGCCGCTGAACAGGCACACCCAGCTGCGTGACGTCAGCGGATACGGAAATGACGCAACCGATGTGGGCGTGTCCCTTGGGAGCGGTGTACACGGTGAGAGCGAAGGGGCGTACAACTTTTCCGGTAGCAGCACCTCCTACATCGAGATCCCCAACAACGGGGCACTGGACACCCGCTATTCGGTGACAATCCTGGCCTATGTGTACCCCACAGGGACAGATGGACCCATCGTTAACTACAGGATCAATAACTACGGCGTTCATCTTTGGCAAATGGAAACAAACAAGTTGTTTGTAAGGTAAGAGACTAGTGTGGTTACGTTAAATTTACCACTGTCAATGGGAATAATAGAAAGATATATCCTTCACAACACGAAGGGAGTAACGTTGTACACCGGGTAAAATGTCTGCTTCTTGAAGTTATCTTGGAAGTTCATCTGTGCTGGTAAAAGTCATTATGAAATAAGTTTGAAAAATAATTGACAACACAAGCAACCGGACTTACCAAGTGATGAGCAATCCGCCGCTTCCGTGACGTCACGCAGATAATAAACTTGACTCCGTCAGGAGTGGCTTATAGGTTGCAGAAAGTCTGTGGCGCCCCCCGTCTGTGTTGAGGGATGGTTGCAATGCCCTGATGTAAATCGCATATACGGAAGCGTTGGATTACTCATTCCCTTAAAAAGACTGGAGTCGTTGCATTCGACAATTTGGGAAGGTCTGATTTTTTGTGTTGGCAATTACAGTTTAATATCATGTCAATCTTGATATGGTTGGACGAGGTAAAGATATGAACTTTCACCAACTCAACAAATCATATATGGCATTAGCAAAATAAATAGTGCTATAGGGTACAAGCTTACAAGCTAACATTACCTAATGCGTTGAACTGTTTTGCATTTGTAATGTTTTCTGTCTTACATGGCTAATATTGTATAGTCACTATTTAAATGTGAACTTTTAAAAACTTTAATTCCAATAATCGTGCCTTTTTTTAAGAAGTCATTACTAATAGATAATCATATAAAGAATTATAAAACAGCTTAAGATTTTGATACTAGATGACAGCCAATATACAATGTAGTCCGATTTGAGACGACCATAAGTTATGTCAGGATCTCCAAAGTTTATTTATGTTGTTTGTTTATGTTTATTTTATGGAAAACTTGAGTTCTGACTGCATCCCTGATTTTCTGTTTCAATTTCTTTCCTGCTAGAATGGCGACCCGTAGCCACGTTTTCACGAATTCTATAAACGTGGCGACACTGAATCTAAACCAGTGGAACTTCGTCGGCTTGACCTACAGCTACTCTACGGGGAAGGTCAAAGCGTGGCATGACGGGATAGAAGTAGGAAGTCTTGACGTGGGCACGATTGAGACAGAGACTCAGTACGACATCCGGGTGGGGTACAGATACGGGGATGCCCGGGCTTTCCAGGGACGGATCGCCTGTATACAAATTTACAACATCCCTTTAAACGGCGATCAGATCAGGGACGCAGCAGGAAAATGCAGAGGTGAGTAGCTTGGCTTTACTTAAAATTGACGAAAAACATTGGTAAACTTGTCAGATGTTTTAAGACGTGGTATGAAAAGTGACATAATTCACTAGTCAAGGACCAGTCTGCTGGTTCATATGACTATTTAGCTGTGCAGTTAAACCTGCTAACGGATCTTTCACTCACTGCCAGAGTTTCTAAACATCGTTTATTTAATAGCTTAATCTTCAGAGGTGTTGCACATAAGTCTAAAGTACAGGTAGATTGCACAAGAGCCAACTAATGAATTATAACTTAATGTACACCTGAATCTAGCCTACTTTTAATTAGCGACTAAACAATTGATACCATTACAAATCATTCTCGTCCAGTAATTTCATTTCTTGATCTTTTCCTAGCAGCATCACAGCCGGTCGGTCTGTGGCCTCTGAACAAACAGTATGGTCTGACGGACACGAGCGGAAACGGAAATGACGCCACCGGTGAGGGTGTGGCTCTTGGTACCGGTGTGTACGGCGAGCCCGAAGGTTCCTACGTCTTGTCCGGCAACAGTAGCTCCTACATAGAGATCCCAAACGACAGGACACTGGACACCCGCTACTCTCTCACTATCCTGGCCTCCGTGTACCCGACTGGACAGTCTGGACCCTTACTACATTACGGAGACAGCGCGAGCGGAGTCCACATGTGGCAAGACTCCACGTACTTCTTAAAAGCCAGGTACGGGTATAAAGAGCTATTTCGAAGAATCTGCAGGTTTCTTTTCTTTAGCCAAAATGCAAAACCTACCCTCATACTATGTACATGTGTTTGGAAATTCAGTACCTTCATCGTCGTTGCCGCATGCATGTTGATGAAGAGCATTAACTTCATAGTTGTATCTATATCTGTATAGCCGGTATAACCGTCTCTTCCGGCGTAACATATCAGTTCTACAGGCACGCAGCGGACGGCAGCTGGCAATTTTTACCGAACGACTTGTTTCACCCAGCTGCAGCCTTTGTGCATTTGAATCAAAGTCTAAACATTGTTCTGAAGCCATCTAATGATAATACCCATACTGCACTAGGTGGCAGCAGTTTCCACTCTGATGATTCTAGGAAATAACTTGTCTGGAGATGGAAATGTTATGTATAAACGATGGGGCAGCAAAGGTTAAAGCTTTAGATCAGCTAAATATGGAAGAAAGAGTGGGAAGACATAATGTGTGGGAGATAAAAGGGGGTAAAAAATAGGGGGACTGCGATGGGTATCCACTGAAATTCTCCAGTTCTTTTCTTTTTCTGTTTATCAGCCTTTTTAGCAGAAATGCAACCACCAGTCAGACCTCGCGGACACGGTGCCTCAAACCTGACCAGTGGAACTCCGTTGGTCTGACGTACGACTACAGCTCAGGCATCCTGAAGCTTTGGTACGAAGGTCTGGAGATCAGCAGTACCGACATCGGCGTGTACCAGCTCGGGACCAACCACGCTGTCCGCATCGGTGCCGTGGGGTCCGATTCCTTCACAGGAAGCGTTTCCTGTGTACAGATTTATGATGTTGCCTTAAACCAGAGCCAGATAGAACACGCAGCAACACTGTGCACAGGTGAGACAAAGAATATCTAAATCTATCATAAGATTGGAAAGCAGAACCATCTGGGATAAAGAAATCTCTAGAGGTCGGCTAGAAAATAACATTTATTAATTAAGTGGAGTGATTTTGTATTAGAGAACACTGTACAGTTAGCAACCCATAACCCTCAGATCAGTCGACCGGCTGGTAAACTGTTCAGTGGCAGGTATAGCTTAGTTTATCGAACCGCATTGTTATTATAACAACGTATTGGACGTAGCGAAAGGTAACGGTTAGCGAGTAGAAAGAATTAGGTTTCATAGGATATCTTTTATCTGCTTCATCTAGATAACAACATCGCCATTGGGAAGACGGCGACACAGAGTAGTACCCATAACTCCTTGTGGCTAGCACCGAATGCCGTGGACGGGTACAAAGGATCAAACGCGAACGTCCCCAAATGTACACATACACGGAACGAATCCGAGCCGTGGTGGAAGGTGGATTTGGGCGGAAGCTACGTCATTGTACGAGTACGTCTGCTGAACAGGAGGATCGTAGCAGGTATGGGAGCCCCCTTAATTTTTTTATTTATTTTCTTATTTACAATTCACTTGGACATTACAACACTCCCCTTTTTTTGGACACAGTTCGGGATTTTTCGCCTGTTCGATTAAACCATCTACCTTTAGGTTCTTTATTTCTTACTTTAGCAATTGCAAGTTCAAGGATGTCGAAACTTTAATGCAATTTACAAACAAATTCATTTGGGGGCAAGCGACGATCAATTTGGCCACACGAATCACCATGTACAGCCACCAAAAGTTCTGCTTGGATATTAATCGGTTTTTGTAGCTTTCGGTCAATTGGACACCCGTACTGGGTCTTGGGAATAACATTTGAAGTAACACTGAGACCACTTGTCACATCATAAAAAAGTAAAACCGTCGCAGTAAATTTCACATAAGCCACCTAGGCAAAAAGGTAACGGATAAAGTTATCCACAGATGCGTGATACGAAATTAGCAACGAAATAACAGTTTAGGCAAATATAAATCAGTTTGTAACTTTGCTCGTTGCCGGATACAGGGCAGCGCCTTGAAGAGTTCCAAGTTCGAGTTGGAGAGGATTCGGACATTTCAAAGAATACCATCTGCGGGAGAACGACCAATCAGCTCGACTATCCTGCCGAGGGGCGGAGCATCACCGTCGACTGCGCTCAGCCAATCACTGGCCGTTACGTGTCCGTACAGCTGATCGGCCGGACCAACTACCTTCAGTTGTGTGAAGTAGAAGTGTTCGTCGGTGAAGGTAAGAAAAAAAAAATCGAGTCAGAATGACAGATCATTCTAGCTTTCAGATACAACGAAGATACTATCGTATCTCATTTAACTTTCATCTATTTGAAGCGAAGATGATTTACAGAAACCGTTGCTTTAATATTTTAAGGTATTCGTAATGCCGATCATCAGACACTGTATGTCTTTTTCAAAGTATCCAAGACTCAAAAGGCTACAGGGAATGCCCTGGTACGCGATGGTGCAAATATTTGTCTGATTGTTCACAGCGGATTCCAGGAAAAAATAGTGTGAAATTCACACTAATGGAGATCCTAAACAATTTACACTCCTTATAGCCTGAGATAACAGCTCACTTATTTTTGTTTCCGCTCTTGTTGGATGCCGTAACCGTGACTTGTTTGCCCAAATTTAGGAAAAGACGCAGGGTGGCTGACGTTGGACTTCTACTCAGTGATCAACTCAACTGGGACCCCCCACGATGACGGCAGTATTGTTTATGACGCCTATAAGACGCGGGACGGGAACGTCTCCACCTACTGGCACCCAACAGGCGTGACTGACAACCAATACTTCATTACTTTTGATTTGCAAGAATACTATTGGTTGTCCAAGATCCGCGTGATTGGCTACGAGGAAGATGACGCAGCCACTCATCACATTTCCGCCTTCACCATCAAGACAGCGCTGAACACAACGGGAAGTTGGACCGACGTCATTTCCTTTTCCGGTTTGGCGGGGAGGCAGGTGAAGGCGTTTACAGGGTTTGTGGCAATGAGTCGCTACTGGCGAGTGGACATCACGGAAACTTCACACGGCCTTGAGCCGTACGTGGCCGAGATCCAATTCTACGGGCATCTAGGTAAATAAAGAACAATGTCATATCTATACTCTCATAAAGGTTCGTGCTCTGTTGCTACTTACATTAATGTAGTTAAACTTGTGTTAAAACGCAAATGATTGTCTTTACCCTGAGCTTAGGCCCATTCGCTTTGATCTTTATCAATAGACTGACCCAGTGAGTCATGTCACGTGGTGTCTTTAAAGTGGGGGCATGAACACTGGGTCAAAGGTATCTGGTAAACGATGTCAGCTTCCTTCGCGTTTTAGTGATGGTTGATGGATAATGTTGATATCCGCTTTCACACCTCTTAGGAAGTAGTCTTGTTCGTTTTCCAGTATTCTTACTTTGTGTTGTGAATGTTCTGAGCTGACTGAGGGAGAAACGTGTCGCGCTTATATCGGGTAGCCAAACAGTTTACCGTGAACAGTTCCCCGTACGATAATGCTTGTTATCACACTTTCCGGAACACCTGTATCAAACCTTATCTCGGCCCAGGTACGGCATAACGATATGTATCTGTTATCCTAGCCTATCCTCGACAGACATCAAGAGTGATGACGTTCCCCTCACCCAAGTCTACAGCGAACTACGCCAGGCACCTAGCATCCCTCAGTCAACCACTGACGGCGATGACAACGTGTCTGCAACTGCGCAGTGACGACGCCATTTTTGGTACTCCCGTCAGCTATGAAATGTCAGCCAATGCATTTATACTGATCGGACAAAGTACGGGGAAGTTTAGGGTAAGGAGAGTACCGACGATAAGCTATGATTTCTTTGTATCGTTCTACAGCGTGCCATGACAAAATTGGTTGTAATGATGTCTGTTTTCTGCTAAAAAAGAAAAGTACTGGTCCACAAGAAAATGGATCTGGCCATTTAGTTTACTATGTTGTTCAAATGAATGCATGTGTGTCACTGTCCCTCGGTAATTACCCTGAATACAATAGCCAATGATAAATATAGGCACTACTGCACGACTGTAGAAAGCCTCAAGGTTGCCCATTATCGCCCTTGGCTTTGTTATGATGACAGCTGTTTATTAAACCAAGGATGAAATCTCCTTCTTTAAACCTACAAGTAAAGGATATCATAGTATCCATCGAAAGCTTCACAAAAAAATCATGCTGGCACACACACAAACTCAGCCTATTCAGAAATCATAAGAAATTTGTCATTTATATTTGTACACAGATATATGTGAATGGCCGAAGTACTAATGAGGTAGAACTTATCATCTCGTATCAACGCTTCCTGTGCACCACGTGGTCCAGTACAGCGGGAGAATGGAAGTTGTACGCAGACGGGACAGTAATCGCCTCCGGATCGGGGCTAGCACAAGGGACTAGCATTCCGGCGGGAGGAGTCTGGATTCTAGGCCAGGAACAGGACAGTCCCGGCGGAAGTTTCGACACTTCTATGGCCTTTACCGGGGAAATCTCTCTTCTGAACGTGTGGGACCGGGTGATTACAGAGGCGGAGATCGAAACGGCCAACAACGGCACAGCAGAGGGGAACATCATCAACTGGAGACAGGATACATTTCTGCTTTACGGACAAGTCACGAATAGCAGCGGTAAGTAGACTAAAGCAGGCTTGTATGAACCTCTGATGAGTGTACATTTATGAGGAAATAGATGCAGGATACTGTAGACACAATGTCATGAGCTTTGAATCCTGTTGCAGAAAACGCAATTACATTGACAGTCTCTCTGTAACGAATATTCACACGGCTCTTTTTTCTATCATCAGGATGTGAAGATTCTAGAAGCACTGGTACTGAAAAGAGTTACCAGTGGGACATCGCTCTTCCTGGGTCATCGCCTTTGACCTTCAGTGTCATGGCCGGAAATGACGCACACATCGCCTTGTCGTCACAAGCAGCTGTACTCAATGACATGTACGAGATCGTCATCGGTGGTTGGAACAACACACAGTCTGTGATTCGCCGTGCACAGGACGGCGAGAACAAAGTAACAGTATCAACACAAGGTGCACTTTTTCTTTGTATCTGTTGCATTTCGTCTGCAAACTCAAACTAGTTAAAAGACACGATAGTCTACATGTACATGCTTTATGATTCAAGAAAATCTTACATCAATTGTATGAATCATGGTTTAACCCTGATAATAATTGTTTATATTGTAGGAGCGAATTAGTAATTCGCAGGTTTAATATACCGTTTATTGTTGATTTAAGTAAGAATTAGTTATATGACCTCTGACCTCAATTCTTAATTTTTAACTTGTAATTATTTAATCTGCACTATTGTGTATATATTTGTTTTATGTAAAATTTGTCTGCGATCTGATGCTGAGCCCTGAAATATTACATGGGGCTAAAGGGTATCTTTATAAACCAACATGCACGAGAAACATTATCTAATGAACTGTACCCACGCATATACAGCTAGGGAAATAGTCTTCTCATTTTAGTCGTGGCTTCTGTGCCTAGCAAATATGTTCGTATGCGTTAATGTCTATATCATGTAATTATCATCTTTAATAATTTTCCAGATGTTTTGTCATCTGATGAGTTCAGAGGCTTCTGGATCTCCTGGGCAGAAGATGGAACCATCGCTGTCGGTCGGGATGGAGAAAGCAGCCCGTTCATGCAGTGGCGGGACCCTAACCCTCTCGGTATTGGGTACTTCGGGTACTCAACAGGAAATGGCAGTGCCGGAGAGTTTAGATTCCCCTGTCAGCCAAGTATGTGTATGTCAGCTCATGATGAGTTTATGCAATTGTTTAATATTCATCTGCATATTTCACGTGTCGGTATGAAGAGCGCCCTAAGTTATTCATTGACATTTAGAAAGGAATCAGAAGTTATGTTTTGGGTAGCGTTTGTGTGCGTGTTTGTATGTGTGTATGCATATGTTTGAGCACGATAACCTAATAAGCTGTGTATGGAATTTCATGAAAATTCTTAGATGTAGTGTAGATGAAACCTTTGATGAAAAACAGAATGACTACATTTTTAATCATCTGGCCTCTTGATACTGTACCGAATCTGTTCTTATATCGCGTAAACTGGTCATGGGTTTTAGATGTTTAAATGGGTATTTTGCTTGACATGAGTTTTTCCCTCCTAACAAAAAGGTCAAGATCTGCAGGGGCGTTTGTTTAAAAATCTTTGAGACAGGATAAATTGAAAAGTGGTTTTCAATTTTTTTCTGTATGTTGTGGCTCAAGTCATACTTAACATAACTATAATGCAAACAATTCAACTTGCATCAATGAAAAAACGATTGTGTTAATCGGTTATGTTTCAATTAAGAGAGAAAGGAACATCGACACATATTGTTATATGAATACAGACCCAATTTGAATAATTAAAGCAAAAATTTAGAAGATTGGTCAATATAAATGTCATAAAACATAGCTTATTTCATCCAGTAAGTAATTTTCCAGATTATAAGGAATTGCTAGAATATTTTTTATTTGGTAGGATTAGACTGTAATCGCGTAGCAAATATAATCAACTGATATAATCTTAATTGCATATGAGGAATTTTTTTGCATGATCGTTGAAAAACATTTACAATGCGTTATATAAGTTTATCTGTGTGTAAATAGTTACACTTACGATCCAACGCAAAGTTCTCTCGCCTTGATCAGTCACTCTGGTCTTAATTAGTAGACTGACAAAGTGAGCTTTTTCACGCGAATTCTTTGAAGTATGGTGTCAACACTAGGTCAAAGGTAAGCGATGTCGGCCCCCGTCGCACGTCACACGCCACTTGACAAGCCTCACTGGGCCAGTCTACTGAAGAAGACCAGAGTAACTAGTCGAAAGTTCCAGGCAAAGAACTTTGTGTTGGGTCAAAGGTTTTAACTCTAAACATTCGTCAGTTCAGTGATTATGTGAAACGTTTTTTTTTTGTTTCCGTTCAGAATATTCATTACTGATGCCTTCGTATTACGGCTTTGACATCTACAAAGTACCCGTGACTGGAAGCATGCTCAGTGCCAACCTCCGTACCGCCTGTGAAGCCCAGGGGATGCAGACGGTGTGCCGAAGGGCCACCGAAGAGGCGGGACCGGAATATTGGTTTTCCTACTGTCAAACCATCCCGGTTGGGACTGAAATATCAGCAACAGAAGGAAATCACCCAGTTCTAGCATATCATTTGTGTGGTTCCAAGCTTCCAAAGCCATGCGCGCCACTGCATGATACTTTTGTTGCTGTACCGGGCTGGTTTGCCAATGACGGCGCGTGTGGAGTCAGAACATCTGCTTGGTGCGCCAATGGCAACGACTTCAACAACAAGGACGCTCTTTGTGCCAGAGGTAATGTATAACATTTTTTTTGTTTTGAAGAGCTTGTTTTAGAACAATGGGTGCTTTTGAAATAGTGTGTGATGTCACATTTCCGAACCGGGACCCGGCCGGGCTGTTGAAATCATCGACGAATCAGCAATTTATAACAATAGTACATACACGCAAATAGTTCCCATTATTAATTTTAAAACTTTCTCTTTGCTTTGTTGTCTTTTATACGGGCCTCGGTTCGGAATTGTGATCTCAGCATTAACCGAAAAATTGCTGTCGAACGTCTAACATTCGACAGCAATTTCAGCAATTTAAAAATGCTTCTGCCTTACCGGTACATGATAGAAAATGGTAACTTTTGTTTTCGCCGCGATTGTTACCTTTATTGAAGATATTCAGAATAACTTTTTTTGTTAGGGGACGCATGTCCTGCTGACTGGTTATGCTTCAAGTAATTACCTTATCGAACAACTGTTGAGCAGTATTTGCCAGAACAGTTATTTTCCTATGATTTCAGTGTTGTATCGGCTAAAAAGTGATATTTATTACCAAAGCTTTTTATTGATCATCAAAATTACAATGCGATGCCATAATTTTCTTTAATACTCTCTAATGAGCTAAATCCTAAAGCATTATAGAGAAATGGCAACATGCATTTGGGGTAACATGTTAAGTATGTTGCAGAGCCTTTTTGGACATAGGGATATGGATAGTAAAATTGACCAAAACCTGTCGGTTTAGTTTCAGAGGAAAGCAGTGCAGCGTACCAGGAGGAGCCGACCTACCACTGCAATGGCGACAAGCCGTCCTACGTTACCATGGCAACCAGCGGCACGATAACCAGTGGGGATGATGGGTGGGGGAACTACAGCAGCGACAGTCTGTGCAGCTGGACCATCGAAGCACCGTCTGGAATGGGCGTGTCACTGACCTTCCTGACATTTGACCTGGCCGATGATGGCGACTGCCTATCGGACTACGTCGCGGTGTATGACGGGAGCAGCCAAAGCTCTGCTCTTCTGGGCAGGTTTTGTGAGAGTAACCCTGGCGTTGTGAACAGTACGGGCAACTTGATGCACGTTACCTTTGTCACCAACTCGGTACTTCAGGCGTCAGGGTTTCGGGCAAGTTTCAAGAGGCGTACAGGTAAACGTCCTCTCAAGTTATGTAATTTCAACAGAACATACAGCTGGCTCAGTTGTTAAACTTTATCATTAACCATAGTATAAATCCACTTGCTAATGAACACCATTGACACAATGGGTACTGCTTTGTTTTTCCATATGTTAACGAATGCAGGTCAGGCAGGCAAGTGTTCGACACTATGCACTCATAAAAAAATCTAGCAAAATACATGTATATACATTATGTATAATTCAGGAGACGTCTTATTCAGTTGACATTCGTTTCACTGACCTTATATTATCCGTTATGATGTGATGACATCTTCTGTCTGGTTTATTCACACGAAAATCTCTGAAAGCCACCAGTAGGCGATATTTATATTCTGGTTAAATGAGTGAGCATAAACAATAAACAAGCAACCTGGCTTCTGCATGTTACAACATGTTCTTCATTATCCAACATGTTTTACAATCTATACCAGTATATTTAACCCTCAACAGTACACCTTCCCGGACTGATTAATCTGTACACCTGGGGTCCGCGCGGACCCCAGAACAGTTTTTTGCTAATTTTTAGAAATTATCAACATGCTACCAGCTCAATTGTTTTGCAAACTGATGTGGGAACCTCTGTGTCCACATTACAAACAAATATCATACATTTTGAACTTTTTCTATTTTTTGGTGAAGAAAAGAAGACAAGAAGAAATACCCGATTTTTAAACCCATTTCAGACTAAAGGGGCTTTTGAGGCCCAACTTTGACCTCAGATAGCGGCTAAACGGCTTGCGCTAGAAGTATCAAATTTGGAGACCTTTCCTAAATGTCTCTGGAAAAAAGTTCATATTAGTTTGATACTAGTAAGTTGATGTTTTTTTGTGTTGCCATGGCAACGGGTTTCTATTTTTCAAAATAGAAGTAATTTTGGTTTAAACATAAAAATTTTCTGAGTTTTATATTAAATTACACTTCTTTTCCAACATTAATAACATCTTACATAATTAAATATAATTTAAATCATTTAATATGCATAGAATATGCTAATTTGATGACGTCATTGGTCAAAATCCAATATGGCGGACTATATTATTAGCTCTGACGTCATATGACGTCATAATTACCCCAAAGTTATTGAAATTTAATTCTATTACTACACCATTCTCTGAAAACTTGGTAGACATAAGATGAGTGCATAAAAACATATAAAAACGGTAATAAGGTAATGTATAAGAACGCCAATGTATCCATTATGATCGAAAGCCGGCTGGGGTCCGCGCGGACCCCAAAAGAAAATCAGATATAATTTTTTTTATAAATGATAGAAACGGAGTTTTCTGCACTGTTTTGAGAGACAACTTTGTGGGTGACAATTACCTAAAATTTCAGAAAAAAATCTTTAGAAACAAAAAAGATACTACAGAATATATAGTGCCGGGGTCCGCGCGGACCCCAGGTGTACTGTTTAGGGTTAAATGTTTTTTGATATCTCTGTACTTTTGCAGATTCTGCAAATGAGTGTGCCACAGGAAATGGAGGATGTGCACAGAACTGCACCAATACTGTCGGCAGTTTTGTCTGCTCCTGTGAAATAGCTGGCTACAAACTGAACGATGACGGCCTATCCTGTGACGGTAAGCAATAGTTTCATTATAGAACCAGATAGCACCTAAATGAGTGCTTCACCCCCCCCCAGATATTTTTGTGGCCGGTCCCACGTGCCTCTTAGATTTAGGGGTGCTTTTAAAATATTACATTGACCACCAAGTGAAAACAACTACGGTAAGAATAAAAATACGTGCATCATCACACGCATGCCTGCAGACGACGTATAAAATACCATGTCGATTAAGGAAATGAAACCCAATGTTTAAGCTGCGAACACGAAATAACGACTGCCCAAAATACTCCTCCTGGAGGTATACCTCCTTCACGGAGTAATAACGTCGTCAACCAAGAGTTTGTGGAATGCTGACTTGTAATTGAACACTATGTGTGGTATTCGAGGTAAGACGAAAACTAGGTTGTGGAATCACTGTTAAAACCCATGTCCATAAGTTATCTAGAAGGTTGCCGTTGTTAAATCATGGTTAAATGTGTCAAAGGCTTTCCTCCAGGCTAGGAAGAGCAACCGTGTCTTTTCAGTCAGAATTAATATCCACGAAAACCATCTGCACTAGCACTGCAGACTCTGTACTGATGGGTCTTTTAAACCGTTTTTCAATGTCGAGTACAGTAAGGAGGTCATGTGTGGCCAGAAACTGTGTTAACTGATTTTCAATGAGCTCTATGTAACACAAAGCACGTGCACTGGACGATAACTAGCAAAAGTAACCGTTAACAAATATGGATATTTTTTGGTAAATTTGGTTTTTGTCAATAACTCTACGATTGCAGGGACGAAGTCCTTTAAAAGTTTAGGTTGGGTTAGGGTTAGGGTCTCTCCTTATTTTCAACCGCCTTTTCAACTTTTTTTTGCTTCAATCTCTTGTTGTTTCGCAGATGTAGACGAGTGTGCTACAGGAAACGGTGGATGTCCACAGAACTGCACTAATACTGTCGGCAGCTTCTCATGCTCCTGCAATACTGGCTACAAAGTGAACGATGATGGCATATCGTGTGACGGTAATCTACATATATATTTTCTTATGTATGACTAGCGATAACTTAGTTGGAGATGTGTTATTCAATGGTGCATACCCATGTTTGTAGAATATTTTATAATATCATTCACATTTTCATATTTTTTGTGTATTCATTCCACTATGTAAAAACGCATTTAACCTTGATGATTGCAATGATGACCATGTGATGTTCTTTATCTATCATAGATTGACACTTGGTTTCATTAACGTGCCAATGAAGGCATATACAAATGTAAGAAATCCTCCGGGTTGACTTCGTTCCTTTATTACAAACAGACATTGACGAGTGTGCGAACTCTAATGGAGGCTGTGAGCACGTCTGTACCAACACTGAGGGCAGCTTCCAGTGTTCCTGTCATATCGGACAAACACTCAACGGAGATGGAAAAAACTGCGACCTTACAAGTGAGCTACACTTCTTGCTGTCGGAAAAGGAATACAACTTAATTTAGATAGAAAGTACATTAGATAGAGAGTTCGTAATTTATGAATTAGGCCACACTGATTTAATTTTATGGATGACATCCTCTGAAGACCCCCAAACTAGTGCGCGCGGGCGAAAAAAATAGAAATCCGGCCAAAAATAAAAATGCTACAAATCCACAGGAATACAAACCTGGTATTGTGAATTTGGCGCATTACATAGCGACGTATACGACAGGCCGACACATGCTGGATTTTTGCGGAATATATGAATCGACACTGCTGTACGTATGTACTGAGTTCTTGAGTCTTGGAGCTTCGGTAGCCTGGCTGCCGTCAACCAGAGTTATCACCACCATGCACTACCCAGGCCTAAAGCCAGGCCAGAGCCTCGGCATACGTGATCCTTTTTTTTTTTTTTTTTTTGAGATCGGGCGAAAATCAATGCGCGCGCGGATGCCATCCATAAAATTAAATCGGTGTGGCCTTAAATATAAAAATGAAACTGTTCTGCGACTCAAATTTTCGACTGAATCACTCGAAGGTACCTATTTTTGGACAAACGTTTGAGCCAGAGTGACGTCACACTTAGGAAAGACAAACAAACAGGTTGCTACAGCAGTTGCGTGACTATTTTTTTTACGATAGAGAACAGTTTGATTCCCATTACAAGTGCAAAATGTCCGATGGTAATATACAATACCTTTTCCCACTGTAGTTTGGGATCTTCCTGAGAGTTGTCCAACGAATAGTTACCTCAGTCTGCCTAACAACAAAACGTACGTGTCGCCATCCGACGAGAGCGTACTCTACTCCACGGCCCAGACAAGGTGTGCCGCGGTGGGAGGAATGGTCGCCGTGCCGCGGGACTCAAACGAGCAGGAGTATCTTGTGTTTTTCAAGAACTGTCTAGACGCGTAAGTATAGTGTTTTCTATATATATATA